>NW_008705565.1:2894904-2900185 GCF_000186865.1 Aureococcus anophagefferens | reverse complement strand
CGGCCGGCGGCGGCCGCGCGAGCGACGCGCCGGGCGGCGCCTGCGCGGGCCGCGGGCGCTCGCGCGCGCGCCGGCCGCCGCCGCCGCGTCGGCCGGCGTCGGGTCCCGCGCGGCGCCGCGCGTCCGCGCGCACGTACGAGTCCTCCTCGCGGACCCAGGCGGTCCGCGGCGCGCGGGCCGCGCGGCGCCGCCGCCGGCGGGGCGACGGCGGCGCCGCCGCCGTCGCCGCGGACGACGCCGACGCGGACGACGACGCCGCGGACGACGCCGACGCGGACGACGCCGCCGCGGACGACGCCGCCGCGGACGACGCCGCGGAGCTGGCCTCGGAACCTGCGGGGGCGGCGTGGGGGCGCGCCGGGGGCGGGGCGCCGGGGGCCGGGGGACCGTCCGCCGAGGCCGCGAGCTCCGCATCCCGAAAACGCACGCTCCGCGCGGCCGAAGGCGCGCCGCGCCGCGCGGCCCCCGACGGGACCGCGACGGCGTCGACGCCCGCGAGGAAGCCGAGGCTCTCGGCGCGCGGCAGGGCGCCCGCCCCGCCCGGCCGCGCCCGCGGCGGCGCCACGGCGCCGGCGCCGGCGTCGGCGCCGGCGTCGGCCACCGGCGCCGCCGCCTTGGCCGCCTTCCCGCCGCCCGCAAGCGCCGCGCCCGGCGGCGGCGCCTCGCGCCGCGGGCCGACGATGATTTCCCCCAGGAGGCCGGCGTACGCGTCGCCGCCGGCGGACGCCATGGACGCCGTGTGGCAGCCCACGAGCCTTAAGGGGGGACAACAAGGGTTCAGCCAAACACCCGCGGAAGGCCCGAAAATTCAACCTTAGCTCGTATCGGACCGCCGCCAAATCCAACGGCCCCTCGGTCTGGCCCCCGCCGTCGTTCTCGCCGTCGTTCTCGCCGTCGTCGGGCGCGCGCGGCCTCGCGGGCGCGCGTGTTAGGCCCCCCGCCTCAGGCGTCGCGCGCGCGCGCGGCGCCGCGGCCGCGGCGCCAGTACCGGACCGCCACGAGCCCCGCGAGCGCGGTCGCGAGCGCCGCGACGGTCGCGTCCGGCGCCGCGCGCGCGTCGAGGAGCCGCGCCGCCGCGTCCGCCGCGCGCGCGGCGCGGGCCGCGGCGCCCGGGAAGCGCTTCTTCGCCTCGGCCGCGCCCCACTCGGCGTAGAGGAGGCCCAGCGCGAGCCGCGTGGGCCACGCCGCGTCCGGCGACGCGTCCGCCGCGAGGCCGTAGTGCCGCTTCGCGAGGTGGAAGTCGCGCGCGACGCCGAGGCCGCGCTGGTAGCACCAGGCGAGGTTGAAGGTCGCCTGCGCGTGGCGGAGCTCGTGGGCCTGTGTGGAAATCAACGAGTGAGCTGGGACGTCGGGGCCAAACTTCAGAATTCTCTAGCTCGGTCAAATCGACGTCGATTCGGCTGATTTTTGGACGAATCGATTGCTCTCATCGAGTTCTCGAAGCACAGCGGAAGTGTTCGGGTCAAAACACTCGAATACGCTCACATTGAAGTCGAGTTGAAGATTTGATTTCCACACAGCTCGTGGGCCGCCTGGTAGTGCGCGACGGCCCGCGCGAGCCGCGCGGGTTCGTCGAGGTCGCCCGCGGCGCCGCGGCCCGCCGAGTAGAGGTCGCCGAGGCGGAGCGACGCGGCCGCGTGGCCCTGCTTCGCCGCGCGCTCGTAGAGCGCGAGCGCGCGGCGCTCGCAGGCCGCCGCGGGCAGGCCGTCGCAGGCCGCGGCGCCGCCGCCCGGCGCGCCCGCCGCCGCGGCCTCGAGGAGCCACGCGGCGTTGGACTGCGCGACCTCGTAGCCCGCCTCCGCGAGGCGCGCGTACGCGCGCCGCGCGCCCGCCGCGTCGCCGCGCCGGTACATGGCGTGCGCCTCGGCGAGGCCCGCGATCCAGGGCCCGCGCTCCGCGACGGTCTTGTACGCGTTCACGGCGACCTCGCAGCTCCGCGCGACGCCGAGCGCGCGCGCGTACATGCGGCCCACGCGGTGCAGCGCCGCGACGTGGCCGTTCTGCGCCGCGAGCGAGAAGAACTGGAGCGCCTTCTGCGCGTCCTTGCGCCGCGCGCGCGGGCTCTTGGTCTCGCGCGACGCGCCGCCCTTGCGCCGCCGCGCCGCGAGGCCGTCCCGGAGCTTCGCCGGCGCCGCGGCCGCGTCCGCGGGCGCGCGCGCGGCGTCGTCGCCGTCGCCGTCGGCGTCGCCGCCGCCGCCGCCGCCGCCGTCGAGCGCGTCGGCGAACGCGTCGATGGCGCCGTCCTCGCGCTCGCTCTCGCCGTCCCAGCCGACGTGGACCATGCCCAGGTGGTAGAGCGCGTCCATGAACCCCTTCTCCGAGGACCGGCGGAAGTAGGCCGTCGCCGCGTCCGCGTCGCCCGGCGCGCCGCCGGCGCCGCGGAGCGCGACGACGCCGAGCGCGTCGAGCGCGACGGCGTCGCCGCGGTCCTCGCCCTTGGCGAGCCACCGCGCGGCCTCGGCGTCGTCGCGCGCGACGCCGAGGCCCAGCGCGTAGCAGTGGCCCGCCCAGCCGAACGCCGCGGGGTCGTCGCCCGCCTCCGCCGCGCGGAGGAAGTAGCCAAAGGCGCGCGCGGGGTCCTGCGCGACGCCGCGCGACCCGTGGTAGTGGAGGTGGCCCAAAGCGAGCATGGCCTGCGCGTCGCCCTGGTCCGCCGCGTGCCGGTAGTAGTGGAGCACGTCGCCGCCGCGGTCCGGGCTGCCGCCGACGCCCCAGAAGCCGCCGCGGCCGCCGGGCGTCTCGCGCCAGGGCTCGTCGCCGGCCCGCGGCGGCGCGTCGCCGGCCGGCGCCGCCGGCGCCGCGGCGCCGTCGCCGGCGCCGCCGGCGCCGCCGGCGCCGCGGAGCAGCGCGGCCGCGGCCGCGGCGACGCGGCGCGCGGCCGCGGCCGCGTCGCCCGCGCCGCCCGCGCCCCAGAGCTCGGCGAGGGCGCCCGGCGCGCGGCCGAGGCGCGACGCCGCGAGCGCCCGGACGACGGCGTCCGCGCCGCCGTAGGCGTTCCGCGGCGCGCCGAAGTCGGCCGCGAGGCGCGCGCGGTCGTCGGGCCGGAGCACGCGCTCGCGCCGCGCGCCCGCGAGGGCCGCGTCCGCGGCGGCGGCGTAGTACTCGAGGGCCGCGTCGCAGCGCGCGGGCACGCCCGCGCCGTGGAGGTGGCGCCAGCCCAGCGCCATCTGGCTCAGCGGGTCGCCGCCGAGCGCGCCAAAGTACTCGTGGAGCACCGCGACGTCCTCGCGCGCGGCGCGCGCCTCCTCCTCGTCGCCGCCGCCGCCGCCGCGCGCCGCGCCCGCGCGCGCGGCCGCGTAGGCGTCGAGCGCGCCGGCCTCGCCTGGGCAGGAAAAGGGTGCGAAATTCCCAACTTCAAAGGCTCCTATCTCGATCGTTTTCCGCTCGTTTCGGCTGATTTTTGGACGAGCGATCATCTCTCGGAGCGCTCTCGAAGCCGAGATGCTCTTTCCGGAACGCGCGCGCGCGGAACACTCATGTTGAAGCGAACTTGAATCACCCTTTTCCTGCCCTGGGCCTCGCCCGCGTCGCCGAGCACGAACGCGCCGGACGCGAGCGCGACGGCCATGGACAGCTGCGCCGCGGGGTGGCCCGCCGCGGCCGCGCGGCCGTAGAGCTCGAGGCTCCGCGGCACGTCGCGGGCGACGGGGCACCCGCGGCCCCCGTGGCCGATGCCAGGCCAGTCGCAGCCCTTCTCGTAGAGCAGCGCGAGCTCGAACGTGCCGTGGCGCGCGGGCCGCCCGCTGCCCCGCTCGCTCGCGAGCGCGTACATCTCGACGGCGCGGCCGAGGTCGGCCGTGCCGTTGCGCGACCCGCTCCGCCAGCGCTCCGCCTCGGCGACGAGCCGCGCCGTCTCGTCCTCGCTCAGCGGGGCCCCGGCGTCGCCCGCGGACGCGCCGAGGGCGCCGAGGAGCGCGACGACGGCGCGGGCCCGCATCGACGGCCGGCGCATCGCGCGGCGCGCAGAAACACCCCGGAAGGCGGCGTCGGGGGCGCCTCGAGACTGCCAGACAAGTGGCAAGAGGGGCTGAGCCCAGGTCGCAGGGAAGCGAAAGTCGGTATCTTCAACATGCCCTCAAGGAAAACGTTGCTGCCCCACGACAGAGCCGCTCACGCTGGGCAGCCCGTCCGCGCGGCCCAGCCCGTTCGGCGCGCCATGGGCAACGGCGCCGGCAGCGCCCGCGGCCCGGAGCCGCTGACGCCGCTCGCCGAGGAGACGAGCGGCCGCCACTTCGAGGCGGCGACGCCGAGCGGGCGGGGCCGGCCGACGTCGGCGCCTCGGAGCCGCACGCCGACGTCCGGCCGCGCTCCTCGGCGGAGCTCCGAGGCGGGCGGCGCGCGGCCGACGCCGCCGCCGGCGGACGGGAAGCGGCCGCCCGGCGCCGTGGACCTGCCCCGGAGCGAGCGGAGCCGGAGGGCCGTCGCCAAGGCGCTCCGCTACGCCATCTCTGACGACGACGAGTCGGACGACGACGCGCCCGCGCGGGCGCTGCCGGCCTACGCGAGCCGCCTGCGCCGCAGCCTCGACGGCGAGAGCAGCGACGAGTCGCCGCGGAGCCCGCCGCCGCGCGCGCCGCCCAAGGCCGCCGCGTCGCCCGGCGCGCCGCGCGGCGCCGCGGAGCGCAAGCGCGACGGCGTCGCCGCGCCGCGGCGGCGGCCGCCGCCCATCGGCTCGGACCCCGCGGCGGGCGCGCCCGGCGGCCGGCGCGCCGGCGAGCCCGGCGCGCTCGCGCGGCCGCCGGCGAGCCCCAGCCCCGCGGAGCCCGCGTCGCCCGCGCCCGGCGGCGGCGCCGCGCCGCGGCCCGGGGGCCGGCGGCCGCCGCCCGGGGCCGCCCCGCGACCGACCCCCGGCCCGCCGCCGCGCCACGCGTCGCCGGCGCGCGGGCCGAGGCCCGCGCCGCCGGCCGGCGCGCCGCCGCCGTCGAAGCCCGGCGCCGCGCGGTCGCCCGGCGCGCCGCGGCCCGCGCGCGAGCCGTCGCCGCCGCCGCCGACGCCCGCGCGGAGCCTCGAGCCCGCCGCCGCCGACGTCGACGACGACGACAGCGACGGCAGCGACGTGAGCGAGGGCGTCTACGACTGGTGCGCCTTCGACACCGCGCAGGGCCTCGACAACGTCGTCGACAGGCCGCGGGCCGCCGAGCCGGCCGACGCGCCCGCGGGCCACACGGCGCCGTCGCCCGTGGGCCTCCCGCGCGACGACGAGCCCGCGACGCCGCCGCCGTCCAAGCCCCCGCCCCCGAAGCAGCTCCCGCCGTCGCCCGCGGCGCCCGGGCCGCCGCGG
>NW_008705565.1:2882603-2894854 GCF_000186865.1 Aureococcus anophagefferens | reverse complement strand
GGGGTTCGACGCCGTCCCGACGGCGCCGCGCAGGCGGCCCGGGGGCATCATCGACACGACGGAGGTCACGCGGAAGAAGGCGTCGCTGCCGACGGACATGGCCCACCCCATGCCCACGTCCGGCGACTTTTTGAAGAAGCGCTTCATGGTCAACAACTACATCCTGCTCGAGGCCGTCGGCACGGGCTCCTACGCGGAGGTGCGGCTCGCGAAGGAGAAGCGCACGGACGCGCTCTACGCGGTCAAGGTCATCAACAAGGACGTGCTCCGGCGCAAGCTGACGCACCCGAGCGCGGCCCTCGCCGGGAACGGCGCGTCGGACACGATGCTCGACGACGTCAAGCGCGAGATCGCGATCATGAAGAAGCTGAGCCACCCGCACGTGCTCCGGCTCTTCGAGGTCATGGACGACCCCAAGGTGAACAAGCTCTACCTCGTGCTCGAGTACATGAAGCGGGGCGACCTCATGCAGCTCCTCCGCGGCGACGCGAAGAGCTACGAGTGCGACGCGATGAGCGAGCGCGCGCTCTGGCACGTCTTCCGCCAGGTCGCGTGCGGCCTCGAGTACCTCCACCTCCAGAACATCGTCCACGGCGACATCAAGCCCCAGAACCTGCTCGTCGGCGAGGACGGCATCGTGAAGATCGCCGACTTTGGCATCTCGAAGATGCTCGCGGGCGACGGCGCGCGCGAGGCGCTCCTCGAGACCGCGGGCACCAGGGCAGCAAAAGGGTGCGAAATTCCCAACTTCAAAGGCTCATATCTCGGCCGATTTCCACTCGTTTTGGCTGATTTTTGGACGAGTGATCATCTCTCGGACCGGCCTCGACGCGTGGATGCTTTATCCGGAACGCGCGGGCGCAAAATACTCACGTTGAAGCGACGTTGAATCACCCTTTTGCTGCCCAGGCGGGCACGCCCGCGTTCATGTGCCCCGAGATCTGCGGCGGCGAGCCCTACGACGGCCCGAGCGCGGACGTCTGGGCGCTGGGCGCGACCATGTTCATGCTGCGGGCGGGCCGGCCGCCCTTCGTCGCGGACAAGGTCGTCCAGCTCTACCACCGGATCATCCACGACTCCCTCGAGCTGCCCCGGGACCTCGACGGCGCGCTCGCGCGGCTGCTGGGGCGCATGCTCGAGAAGGCGCCGGGCCGGCGGGCGACGTTGGGCCAGGTGCTCGGGGACGCGTGGCTCAAGGCCGTGCCGCGGCCGCGGCCGCCCGCGGAGCGGCCGCGGCCGAGCTCGCGCGGCGCGACGGCCGGCGCGCGCGCGCTCGCGGACTTCGACGACGCCGCGGCGTCGCGGCCCTTCCCGGCCCAGCGCTACGACAAGATCACCATCTCGGCGGCCGACGTCGGCTCGGCCCTCGGGGGCGTCGACGCGGCGCGGCCGCCGCGGCGGACGCTCGGCGGCGCCGCCGTCGGCGCGCGGCAGGCGGCCTTCATGAAGAAGCACTCCAAGCCCCTCATGGTGCCCCGGCCGCCCCCGGGCGGCGACGACGACGACTCCGGCGACGACGACGACGGCGGCGACCGCGCGGAGGTCGTCGCCGACGGCGGCGACCTCGGCCTCGCGCCGCGCGGCGCGCCCGAGGACGCGGCGCCGCCCGCGGACCGGCGGCGCCTCGGCCTCCGCCTCAAGGCGCCCGACGGCCTGCGCAACCCGGCGGCGCGCATCTGCGCCGCCTGGCACAGCCGGCGGGGCCAGCGGCCGACGCAGGAGGACCGCGTGACCGTGATCCCCAGGGCAGGAAAAGAGAGCGAACTTCCCAACTTCAAAGGCTCCGATCTCGGCCGTTTTCTACTCGTTTCGGCTGATTTTTGGACGAGCGATCATCTCTCGGAACGGTCTCGAAGCATGGATGCTTTTTTCGGAACGCGCGCGCGCGGAACACTCACGTTGAAGCGAACGTGAATCACTCGTTTCCTGCCCAGGTGATCCCGGACCTCGGCGCGCTCCCGGGCCTGCCGCGGCCCGAGCGCTACGGCGGCTACGCCTACATGGCCATCTTCGACGGCCACGACGGCGACGCCTGCGCGTCCTTCCTCCAGCACGAGCTCCACGGCCACCTCTGCCGCCAGGCCCAGTTCTTCGGCGACGCACGCGCGGCCGTCGCGCGCGCGTTCCGCGAGGCCGACGACGAGGCCTGCGCGCGGCTCCGGGCCGACGACGACGCGTCGGGGTCGACGGCCGTCGTCGCGCTCTTCGACGGCGGGAGCAACAAGCTCCTCGTCGCGCACTGCGGCGACTCGCGCGCGGTGCTCTCCGTGTCGGGGGGCTGCGCCTTACCGCTCACGCAGGACCACCGGCTCACGCGGCCCGACGAGCTCGCGCGCATCCGCGCCGCCGGGGGGCTCGTCGTCAACCATCGGCTCAACGGGTCCCTCGCCGTGTCGCGGTCCTTCGGCGACGTGCTCCACAAGGACGCCGCGACGTGCCCGACGCTCACGGCCGCGCCCGAGGTCGCGATCCGCGCGCTCGACGACGAGGACGAGTTCGTCGTCGTCGGCTGCGACGGCCTCTGGGACACGCTCTCCATGCAGACCGTGACGAACTTCGTCCGCGCGGAGCTCCAGCGGCACCGCGACCTCCAGCGGGCGGCCAAGGCCCTCACGGAGGAGGCCATCGCCCGGGGGTCCGTCGACAACGTCTCCGTCATCATCGTCGCCCTCCACCAGGGCCCGGGCAGCCCCAAGCACGCGCAGGGGCCCGCGTAACACGGCCGCGCCACCGGGTGCGCGGGGGGGGGGGCGGGTGCGCGCGGCGTCGTCGACTTCAATAATGTCTCTCGACGGAGAGGTGCCGCAAAGGAGAGCCGCCGAGCGTGTGGCAGCCACTAGGAAAAAAAAAAAAAAAGTCGCCTACGATGTCCGTGGCCAAGGAGATCAGCCAGGCCGAGGCCGACGCGACGTGGGAGCAGCTCGGGGCCGTGCCGCGGGACCAGCTCGAGGTCGCCATCCAGCGCACCCAGGAGCTCGGCGCGACGGCCTTCAAGGCCAAGGACTACAAGAAGGCCTACGAGTACTACAACACGGTCGTCACGGGCACGGAGTACCTCCAGCAGACGGGGCCCAGTCCCAACGACAGCACCTACCTCGTCAACGCCCTGAGCAACCGGTCCGCGTGCAAGCTCGGCCTCGGCGACGCCGCGGGCGCGTTCAAGGACGCGCGCGAGCCCGGCGTCCCGCGGCGCGCGCCGCGACGACAATCGCCGCGCCTCGCCGCGACGACCCGCCGCCGCGCCTCGCCCGGCGACCCATACACGCGCCCCGCAGGTCCGAGTGCGTGCGCCTGCGGCCCAAGTGGCAGAAGGCCTGGTACCGCTTCGGCCGCGCGCTCTACGACCAGGGCAAGGTCGCCGAGGCCGAGGCGGCGTTCGCCGAGGGCATCCAGCTCGACCTCGGCAACGGCGAGATGCTGCGGTGGCGCGCCAAGTGCCGCAAGCGCCTGGACGAGCTGCGCGTCGACGCGATGAAGAAGAAGCGCTACGCGACGGACTACTCCAAGTTCGCGGCCGTCGAGGCCGAGGCGGACATCCCCGACGAGGACGCGAACACGAGTTACCGGCAGACGGACGCGCCCGTCGTCGACACCGTCGAGGAGATGCACGACCTCATGAACAAGAAGCAGCAGGCGCAGCTCGACGCGCAGGCGCCGACGGACATCTACTTCCGGTCCGACATGATCTTCCTGCCCCAGGCCGAGTCGCCCGCGGAGCTCCAGGAGGAGGGCGCGTTCGCCGCCATGGCCGCGTACCTCGAGCAGAGCACGTCGCTCTACATGCCCATGCGCGCGGTGCTCTCGCTGCACCAGCCCCACCTGCCCATGTACGTGCGCTGCATCAACTTCGTCGCCGACGCGCTCCGGGCGCTGGACCTCAAGGGCCACTGGGTCCACATCGGCGTCGGCAGCGGCGTGCCCATCCTCGCGACGGCGTCGCTGCCCCGCGACGTCGCGGACCGCGTGACGGCGCTCACGGCGCACGGGTCGCCGTTCCTCGACACGATGGCCGCGCACCTGCTGCACCGCCACGGCTGGCGGGACCGCGTCGAGCTCGTGCGCAAGCCCGTGGAGCAGGTGCTCGTCGACGAGTCGCAGGGCACGAAGCTCGAGGAGCTGCGCCGCGCGGAGGAGCCCGAGGCGCTCCGGAAGCCCGCGCTCGTCCTCGTCGTGGACCCGGACCTCTTCGACGAGGGCCTCCTCGGGCTCCGCGTGCTCCCCTACGTGCGCCACGCGCGGCGCGCGCTCTGCATCCCGACGCCGCTCGTCGTGCCCGCGCGCGCGCGCGTCTTCGCGATGCCCGTCGCCGTCACGATCCCAAAAGCCTGCGGCTTCGACCTCGGCGAGATGGACGAGTACCGGTGGGGCCCCTGGTACGAGGAGTTCGACGTCGCCGGCTGCATCCAGAAGGAGAACGGCGGCGTCACGTTCCTCGGCGACGCCGTCGAGGTCTTCGACTTCGACTTCGGCGCGGACGACATCGACGACGCGCTGCCCGTGCAGGCGAAGAAGAAGCTCGAGTTCGCGGCCAAGGCCGACGCGACCTTCAACGGCGTCGTCTTCTGGTTCCAGCTCCAGATGGTCCAGGAGGGCTTCGACGAGTCCTACGGCAACGCGCCGGACCTCGAGGGCACGGGCGGGCCGCGGCCCGCGGGCGCGCTGAACCAGGCGCTCCAGTGGGTCGACCCCGTCAAGGTCAAGCGGGGGCAGACCATCCGGCTCAACGCGTCGCACAACTCGACGCGCATCCGCTTCGAGGTGCTCGCGCCCGAGCGGCTCCTGCCCGCGGTGCACCGCCACGCGATCAGCCGCTGGCACTTCGAGATGGTCGCCGACGAGACGCGGAACCGCGCCTTCTACGACGGCATCATCGGCGCCGTCGAGGAGATCAAGCGGGGCAAGCTCATGGTCCCGTCGCCGAAGGCCGGCCGCCGCGCGCCGACGTGCGAGGTCGTCGACTTTGGCACGGGCAGCGGCCTCCTGGCCCTCATGTCCGTGCGCGCGGGCGCGACCAAGGTCACGGGCTTCGACAACCAGGGCCACGTCGTCAACGTGGCCCGCAAGCTCATGAAGCACCACGGCTACGAGAAGCAGGTCCGCATCATCCGCAAGGACTGCCGCCAGGTCGTCATGGGCAAGGACATGGCGAACCGGGCCGACCTGTTGGTCATGGAGCTCTTTGATTACGGCTTCCTCGGCGAGGGCTGCCTCCACTTCGTCCACTTCGCGTGGAACAACGTGCTCAAGGAGGACGCGCTCATCCTCCCGCGCGGCGGCCGCATCCTCGCGATGCTCGTGCAGCTGCTGCCCGACGACGTCGAGGGCTTCGACCTGAGCCCCTGGGCCGTCTTCCGCTTCCAGAGCGACTACTACGGCATCGACCTGCGGAACCAGCCGCACGTGCGCCTCTCGGAGCCCTTCGAGGTCTTCGACTTCGACTTCTCGCGCGAGAACTGGCTCAACACGCCGCCGGAGGCCGGGGGCGAGTGGCACGACGACGTCAAGATCGTCGCCGACGGCAAGCTCAACGCCGTCGTCTTCTGGCACGAGATCTACGTCTGGGGCGACGTGACGATCCCGACGGGCCCCGACGACCCGCGGACGTGCTGGTACCAGGCCTGCCAGCAGGTCGAGGAGCTGACGCTGAAGAAGGACGCGCACCTGCCCGTGCGCGCGACGCACCAGGGCTCGCGCGTGACCTTCGGCGTGGACCGCGACGGCCTCAAGGACGCGTACGACGACATGCGCACGGAGACGCCGCTCTACGACCCCCTCTGGCTCCAGATCCACAACCGCCTCGTGGAGCAGAGCGGCAAGCTCGAGAAGACCATGGCCTTCAACTCCGAGGCCCGCCAGCAGGCGACGGACGCCCTCGTCTCCATCGCCGTGGACCCGGCGCGCTTCGGCCGCGCCGGCCGCTACATCGAGGGCTCCAAGGCCTGCCAGTTCTGCTGGTCCTTCTTCATGGGCTGAGGGCCGCGCCGTTTTTGAATCGCGATTTTGTAATGCGGGCGGGTAAAACTTACTCCCGGGCCGGGTGCTCTTCGGCGACCACCAGGCTCGGCGCGCCTCGGTCCGCGGCCTTGTGCCCGGACGGGGCGCCGGCGGCGCCCGCTCGGCTCGGCGCGCCTCGGTCCGCGGCCTTGTGCCCGGACGGGGCGCGGCGGCGCCTAGCGCGCGGACCGGCGCGACGCGCCGAGGTCGCGGGTGAGGCGGCGGCGGATGCGAATCACCGCGCAGTCGCGGCCGTCCTGCTCCTCGAACTCCTCCGCCGGCGCGAGGTCCGCCCGGGCCGCGAAGACGAGCGCGTCGCCCGGGTCGAGGCGGCGCACGGTCGAGAAGCCGTCCTTGGGGATCGCGAGCTTGGACGCGAGGTAGGCGTACCAGTCCGAGGAGTGGAAGGCGTGGAGCACGGCGACGCTCGCGAGCTCGAGGATCTCGGGCGGGAGCGTGAGGGGCGACTGCGTGGAGACGACGACGCGGAGCGCCTCGTGGCGCATGACGCGGACGGCGTCGACGACCGCGGACGCGAAGCCCGAGTCGCCCGAGAGGTAGCGGTGCGCCTCGTCGAGGACGACGAGCTTGCCCGCGTCGACGTCGCAGGCGCGGAACTGCTCGAGGAGGACCTGGAAGATGCCGTTCGCGTCCGCGGCGCTCAGGAGCGGGTCCGTGAGGTCCGCGACGATGAGCGCGCCCGAGCCGACGAGCTTCGCGAGCGGCGCGTGCTTCGCCGCGAGGCCGTTGTCCGCGTTGCGCGTCGCCTCGACGAGCACGGATTCGAGGAGCTGGAGCCGCTGCTTGAGCGGGCCCGCCTGCGTGCCCGAGCTGCAGAGGCCGTCGATCTCCGCGGAGAAGTCGTCAAAGTCCGGGAGCCGGCCCTGCTGCTGGTAGCGCCGGAGGAGGTCGAGGGCCACGGAGACGTAGAGCTGCTGGCTCTTCTCGTCGTCGAGGCGCATGATCGCGCGGAGGTGCGCCGCGCCGAGGCTCGCCCAGTTGAAGAGCAGCGGGTGGACCTCGACGTCCGCGCCCGCGTAGTAGGCGACGCGCTGCTTGTAGAAGGACGGCGAGACGAGGACGACGGGGCGCACGCGGTGGGGCGTCGCGAGCTCGCGCGCGGGCCGGAAGAGGCCCGCGAGCTCGCACGCGTCCTGCGCGCTCTTGCCGAAGTGGAGCGCGAGGACCGCCATGGGCTTGGCGAGGCGGACGAGCGGCCGATCCGCCGGCTCGTCCACGGGCATGAGGCAGGACTCGACGATCGTCGCGACCGTGTGCGACTTGCCGCTGCCCTGCACGCCGAGCGCGACGACGCAGAACGGGTCCGCGAGGTTCAGGAAGACGTGCGCCCCGGGGATCGCGCGCCCGAAGAGCGCCGTCTCCGCGCCGGGGTCCCGCGCCCCGGCGCCGACGAGCGTCGCCCGGCGGAGGCACCGCCGCGACGCCGCCTCGCGCGAGGCCTCGGCCTCGAGGCCGTAGAAAAACTCCCCCAGGTCGACCTCGTCGTCTCCCGGGGCGGGCACCTTCGCCTCGTCGAGCCGGGCCGCGAGCGTGCGCGAGCCCATCTTCGTGCACTCGACGGTGCGGCTCCGGAGGTCCGCGGGCGGCCGCGCGGCGGCGGCCTGCCGCGGCGGCGGCTGCGCGGCGACCTGCGTCGGCGGCCGCGCGGCCACCGCGGCCTTCTTCGGCCGCGCTGCGGCGACCGGCCGCGACGGTCGCGGCGCGACCGCGTAAATATCGAGACACAGGTGGCCTCTGGATTCGTCGTAGCGCAGGATATCCGGAAACTCCCCGATGAAACCCTTGACCTTCCCGAAGTCCTTTATGATCGCCTTTGCGTGAGGATTCCGCTCGTAAAACGTGTTCATAAATGTCGCAGACTTCCCCTCGGAGCCGACGAACTTCGCGAGCGCAACTGCGAGATCCTTGGGCGTCTTGGGGCTCATGGTTGTGGTTGATGTGTACCTACGACACCCGCGATAGCCTACGCGCGCGTCCCCGCTCGACGCCGCGCGCAACTCGATGGGTCGTGGTCACGAAGAAACTCGCCTAAAACGATCGGCTGGACATACGCCCAGGAACGCCTCCAGGAGTCCTCCCCAGTGCTCCGGTTCGGCGGTATCCGTGCCTACGAACCCCTACTCTCGTCTACCCCGAGGGACGCTTCGGCAACAGCCCCTGTGGGGTCGCCGCGATGTCGCAGGCAGAGGCCCTGGAGGTCGGCCATGGACCGCCCGCGCGCCGCGGCCGCGAAGGCCGCCGCCGCCTCGGGCGCGTCGTCGAAGAAGCGCTCGAAGAGGCGCCGGGCCTGGTCCTCGTCGGACGCGCCGAGGAAGAAGGACCGGTCGCACCGGCCCGGCCGGAGGAGCGCGCCGTCGAGGGCGTCGACGCGATTCGTCGTGATGAACAGGATGCGGCCGTCCGCCGCCGCGCCGACGCCGTCTACGGCGTTGAGGAGCTCGCTGAGGCTCGGCCCGTCCGCGGCCGCCACCTTCTCGGGCGCGGCGGCCCGCGCGGCGCCTACCACATGCGTCGGTCACGATCGTTCGTCGGTTTCCCCGTCGAAGTCTCTCGAAAGTCGTCGCGACCGCGGGACGCCGCGCGGCGCCGAGCGAGAAGCACGCGTCCGCGTCCTCGACGGCGACGAGCGCGGCCGGCGGCGCCGTGGAGATGGCGTCGGAGAGCGTCGGCCCGCCGCGGACGAAGCGGCCGAGGGGCAGCGCGCACAGGGGCAGCCGAACTCGGACGCGACGGCGTGGACGAGCGCGCTCTTGCCCGAGCCCGGCGGGCCGTGGAGGCAGTAGCCGCGCCGGTGGGGCACGCAGCGCTCGTTGTACCAGGACCTGCCAGGCGACGATGTCTCGTGGTTTTCCCGCCCGAACTCTCTCGAACGTCGTCGCGGCCGCGGGACGCCGACCGTTGGACTCGTCGTCGATGAAGCGCCGGACGTCGCCGAGGATCTCCTCCGCGAGCCCCGCCCGGAGCACGAGCGTCTCCGCGGGCCGCTTCCGCGACAGCGACGCGAGGGCCCAGGCCTTGCCCGTCCACTCGTAGTGCTCGACGTGGCGCCGGTCCGCGTCCGCGGCCTCCCGGAGCGCCTCGCGGCAGAGCCTCGCGACGACGTCCGGCGCCGCCGCGCCGCGGAGCGCGGCGACGCGCAGCGTCTGGGGCGCGAGGCCGCTCCGCGCGGTCGCGCGCGCCGCGCGCCGCGCGGGCGACGCCCGCATGTCGCCGATGAGCGCGCGCAGGTTCGACGCGTCCGTGCCGCTGAGGCTGCCGCCGCCCTCGAGCGTGACCCAGAGCGTCGCGCCGCCGAAGGCGAACCTCGCCGACTCGAGCTCGCCGAACAGCGGCAGCAGGCACACGTCGTCGCGGG
This sequence comes from Aureococcus anophagefferens, assembly GCF_000186865.1. NCBI lineage: Eukaryota > Pelagophyceae > Pelagomonadales > Pelagomonadaceae > Aureococcus > Aureococcus anophagefferens. The sequence goes on along the minus strand of NW_008705565.1, from coordinate 2,885,484 downwards.
GCCGGAACGACGCCGGCGCGCGCGGGCCGTTCGGTTTGCCGCTCGCGCGCGGCTCGGCCGCGACCGCGCGGAAGCTGCCCGAGCTCGCGAGCACGCGCCGCCTCTCGAGCCAGCGCACGAGCGCCTTGAAGAGCCGCGGGTCCTCGGTCTCGGAGACCTCGACGGACGCGAAGAGGCGGCGCCGGAACCGCGCGCGGACCTCCGACGAGCACCAGGCGGCGAGCGACCGGAGGCCCACGGCCGCGACGGACGCGGCGGTGCCGGCGACCATCCACCACGCCCCGCCCGGCGCGGCCCTCGGGGCAGCCTCGGGCTGCCGCGGCGAGCGCCAGCGCCTTCGAGGCTGCGGCGGCCCGCGCTGCCACCACGCCGCTGGCCGCGCCGCAGCGGCGCCCCTCGGGGCAGCCTCGGGCTGCCGCGGCGAGCGCCAGCGCCTTCGAGGCTGCGGCGGCCCGCGCTGCCACCACGCCGCTGGCCGCGCCGCAGCGGCGCTGCTGGCCCACCCCCAGCTTGTCGCAGGACGCACATTGCAGGCCGCGAGCAACGCGAGGATGGGTGCCATGCCGAAGCTCGAAGGCGCTTCGGCAACCTCAAAAATGCACGTTTACCAGCTCCAGCGACTTCGGCGGCGAAGCTCGACCACCTGACGCCTACACGATGATGCGCTGCGTCGGCCTCGTGGCCGCCGCGGCCTACGTCGCCAACGCCCTCGTGGCGCCGCCGCGGGCCGTGCGACGGCTATCGGGCGCCCTGAACGTCCTCGGGGAGCGGACGCTGTCCGAGGAGAAGGTCCAGGGCCTCGACGGCGTCAACGCGATGAAACTCGCGTCGGACCACCTGCGCGCCGCCGCGTCCCCCCGCGCGACACCCCCCCCCCGCGCCCGCCGCGCGGCCCGCGCCCGCGCCCCCGCCGGGGGGGCGCGCCTTCGCGCGCCGCGCGCGCGCGCGCGCCGCCGGCCGCGCGCGGAAGAAACCGGTCCGACCGCGCAGGCGCCACCCGCTCGTCGAGGACCTCGGGGACCTCGAGACGATCTCCATCAGCCACGACAGCTACAACCTGCTCAAGTTCCACGGGTCCTACCAGCAGGACGACCGGGAGAAGCGGAAGAAGGGCGCAGAGAAGGCGTGGCAATTCATGTTGCGCCTCAAGGTGCCCGGCGGCGAGGTGCCCGGCCCGCTCTTCAAGGTCCTCGACGACCTCTGCATGGACTACGGCCAGCAGGACCTGCGCATGACGACGCGCCAGGCCTTCCAGATGCACGGCATCTCCAAGGCCAACCTCAAGCACGTCATCCGCACGATCATGGAGGCGGGGTCGACGACGATCGGCGGCTGCGGCGACATCAACCGCAACGTCATGCTCCCGCCGGCGCCCATCGACGACCCGAAGCGGCCCTGGTACAAGGAGGCGCGGCGCGTCGGCGCCATCTGCGCGGAGCTCTTCGTGCCGCAGACCGAGGCGTTCTCCGAGATCTGGTGCGACGGCGAGAAGCTCGCGTCCGTGCAGTACTGGAAGCGCCACATGCTCGACGACGTGCCCTCCGTCGCCGCCTTCGACCAGGCCGCCGAGCAGGCCTGCGACGACCGGGTCCAGGGCTGGATGCGGAGCGTCGACGGCAACGGCATCAACCTCGACCATCCCGTCGAGCCCATCTACGGCGACACGTACCTGCCGCGCAAGTTCAAGATCGGCGTCACCGTCGAGGGCGACAACTCCATCGACGTCTACATCAACGATATCGGCATCATCGTCCTCGAGGACGGGTCCGGCTACAACGTCGCCGTCGGCGGCGGGCTCGGCCGCACGCACGGCAAGGAGACGACGTTCGCGCGCGCGGCCCACGAGATGTGCTTCGTGCCCGAGGAGCAGCTCGTGCTCGTGCTCAAGGCCATCGTCGCCGCCCAGCGGGACCACGGCAACCGCGAGGTCCGCGCGAACGCGCGGCTCAAGTACCTCGTGCACACGCTCGGCGAGGCCAACTTCAAGTCCCTCGTCGAGTCCTACCTCGGCTTCGAGCTCGCGGACCCCAAGCCGAGCAAGCCCTGGCGCTACAGCGACTGGATGGGCTGGCACGACGCCGGCGACGGGTCCCTCTTCGTCGGCATCAACGTCGACCAGGGCCGCATCCGCGACTTCGCGACGCCGCAGACCGCGGGCGCGAAGCCCCAGCTGCGCACCTTCCTCCGCGAGGCCGTGGATTTGTACGGCGTCGACATCATCCTGAGCCCGACGCAGTCCATGATCCTCCAGAACGTGAAGCCGGGCGACAAGGCGGCGATCGACGCGTTGATGGCGAAGCACGACGTGCTGCCCATCGAGGCCGTGGACCCGCTCCAGCGCCTCTCCATGGCCTGCCCGGCGCTGCCCCTCTGCGGCCTCGCGGTCACGGAGGCCGAGCGCTACATGCCGAAGATGATCGAGCGCGTCCGCAACGTGCTCGACCACGTCGGCCTCCACGACGACGAGATCATGATGCGCATGACGGGCTGCCCCAACGGCTGCGCGCGGCCCTACATGGCCGAGCTCGCCTTCGTCGGCGACGGCAAGGCGTCCTACCAGCTCTACGTCGGCGGCTCGCCCGTGCTCACGCGCGTCGGCTTCGAGTACAAGGAGCGGTGCAAGGTGAAGACGATGGAGCACTCGCTCGAGCCCCTCTTCGCCATGTGGCGCGACCAGCGCGTCGACGAGGCCGAGGCCTTCGGCGACTTCGCCCAGCGCGTCGGCCAGCCCGCGCTCGCGGCCTTCGCGGCGGACTACGCCTGCACGTCCGAGATCAACGCGGACCTCGCCAAGTCCATCAACACGGGCAAGTAGGCGCGGACGGCGGGGCGCCGCGCGGCCGCCCGCCGCCGGACCGGAGCGTCCGCCGGCGCGCGGCCC
>NW_008705565.1:2876864-2882547 GCF_000186865.1 Aureococcus anophagefferens | reverse complement strand
GCCCGCACCCCCCCCTCCCCCCGCGGGGGCGACGGCTAGAGGCCTCGGAACCACCTCCAGGGGGGACTTCCGGGGAGCCGCGGGGCGGATACGCGCGTCGAACGTGCGACGAGAGGCGGGCCTCAAATGTCCATGCGGCTTTGAAGTCGGCTTTGCGGGTAGTATCCAGTGCACCACCCCGGCACTATGGCGATGCTGCCCCTCGCTCTCCCATTAGCGCTGCTGAAGACGAAACCTCCGGCGCGGGCATGACGGACTCGCTGGGCAGCCTCGTGGAGAACCTGCGGCCGCACCCGAGCTCGCTGCGGAAGCAGGTCGAGGCGCGGCACAAGAGCGCGGGCGAGTTCAGCTTCTATGGCCCCGCGGGCAGCGACTTCGGCCAGTCGCTCTGCAAGCCGCGGACGCGCGACGCGGGCCACTTCTCGCCGGGCCCCGCGCGGTACAACTACCTCCACATGACGCCGGAGCTGGTGCGACACCCGTTCGCGTCGTCTTCCGCCGCTCACGCGTCCCCCGCAGCTCTCGTCAAAGAAACGCGTGCGGAACCAGTTCTTCGGCCTGCGCGCGACGTGGAACGACAAGCAGGCGCGCCGCCGGCGCCGGGCGCGCGTCGACGCGCGCGCGCGCGCGCGCCGAGCGGTGGGCCGACCTCTTCCGACGTCGACGGGAGCGCGCCGCCGCGCGATAGCGCCGCCGCGCGCCAGGTCACGCGCCTCAACCAGCACCGCGCGAAGCAGCAGGACTGGCCGAGCTCGGCGAACTTCAACACGTCCGACATCCAGAGCAAGTTCACCTTCGAGCAGTATCCCCGGTGCAACTTCGGCCAGTCGACGACGCGCGGCGCCGCGTCCCGCCGCCCCCGGCGCTCCCCCCCGGAGACCGCGCCCGCAGGTCGCGGCCCTTCTTCGACCCGCTGCCGAACTCGTGCCAGTCGACGATCAGGGAGCGGCTCCGGCGGCACAACCCAAACCAGCCGTGAGCGGGGGGAGTGCCCGCCGCGCCGGCGCGCGCGACGCGGTCGTAAGCGGCTGGCTCGGGGAGGCGCGTGCGTTGGGGCGCTCGTGTAGTGGCTCCAGTGCCTCGCCTGGTGCCGTTGCCGGGCGTTTGGATCGCCCGGCGCAGCGCGCGTTCGAAGCACCAGTACCACACGAAGATGGGCGTCGGGGTAAAAACTTCTGGCGGTCAAGAGGGACGTGGTTTTGTACAAGTATGGGCTTAGACGATCCGGAGCGCGGCACGTCTAAGGAGCGACCTGGAGCGGCGCGCGGCACGTCGGGCACGTCGCCTGGGTGCTCGCCCAGTCCGTGCTGCAGTCCTTGCAGAAGAGGTGGCCGCAGACGAGCGTCGCGGTGGCGCCCGTCATCGGGTCGAGGCAGACGGGGCACTCCTCGGGCTCCTCCTGCTCGGGCTCGGGCTCCTGGGGCGGCTCGGGCTCCTGGACGCGCGCGCGCTTCTTGGCTCGCGACGCGGCGAGCGCCTCGACGTCGGCGGCGGCGTAAGTCTTGACGTCGATGGCGTATGGGCATTTGGGGATCTTCGGCCGACGCGCGATCTCGAAGGGGAGGTCCGCGAGGAGATGTGGGTGCAGCTGCGGATAGCGCTTCAGGGCCGTCCTCTGGTCGTAACGCGCGCCCGCTTCGACCTCGCGCCAGCGCGGGTCGACCGGTTCAGGCTCCGGCGCGGCGAGGCGCGCGACGAGCGCGTTGACGTCGGCGGCGAGGTAGGTCTTGACGTCGCGCGCGCCTTGTTGCAAATCCGGCTTCACGGCGATCTCGCTCGGCAGGTTGTCGAGAGAACGCCTGTGCAGCTGCGGATACAGATCCATCGCCGTCTTGTAGGTATGCCGCGTTCCCGCCTCGACCTCGTGCCAGCGCGGGTCGACCGACCGGTTCCGCGGGCGCGCGGCGAGGCGCGCGACGAGCGCGTCGACGTCGGCGGCGAGGTAGGTCTTGACGTCGCGGGCGCGGCCACTAGCACCGGGGCCGATCTTCGGTTGCCGCGCGATCTCGCTCGGCAGGCCCGTGAAAGAATTGTGAGTCAAAATAGCGTGCCGCTCCATCGCCGTCTTCACGGTATGCCGCGTTCCCGCTTCGACCTCGCGCCAGGCCGCGACTTCCTCCATCCCCACAGCTGTCGGTCACGCCGCCGCGCGCGCCGGCTCGGGCGCCGTGGATATTCGTCGAGACGCCTGTGGAAATTTTTGTCGAGCGCTTGGCGAGCCCCTGAGAGTCGTCAGACGACCCACCCCTCACTACAAAAATGCTCGACGACGTGCTCATGGGCGTCGTCTCCCTCGGCCTCGGGGCCGTGGTCGCCGCCGCCGAGGTCCTGCGCGTCGCCGCCTACCCGCTCCTCTACGGCTGTGCGACGCGCCCGGAAAAGAGCGACCGGTCGCTCGTCGTGCTCATCGACGGCGAGTGCGCCGTCTGCTCCGCGCTCCGGGCGCACGTGCTCCACCGGACCGTCGTCGCCGGCCCCGGGTGCGGCCTCTCCTTCGTGCCCGCGCAGCGCGTCGCGGCCGCGCTCGGCGACGCCGAGGCCTCGCGCGGCGACGGCGCGGCGGCCGCGGCGGCCGCGGCCGTCGCGGCCGCGGGGCCGCCCCCACCCCCCGGCGCGCTCCTCGAGCGCGTCCACGTCGTCGACGCGACGCCCGGCGGCCGGCCCCGGGTCCTCGCGGGCGCCGCGGCCGTGCTCGCGCTCGGCGACTTTATGCACTTCCCGTACGCGCGCGTCGCCGCGGCCGGCCGCGTCGTCCCCGCGCCCCTCCTCGAGTGCGCCTACGACGCCTTCGCGCGGCGGCGCCTCGCCTGGTACGGCCGCCTGCCCGCGGGCGCCGCGGGCGTCGCCGTCGTCGACGCCGCGCGCCAGTCGACGCTCGTCGCGGGCGAGGCCGCGGCGTTCCTCGGCCTGCTCGTCGCCTGGCTCGCCTGCGTGGTCCTCCCCGCGGGCGACCGCGCCAAGGACGGGCCCGTCCACGCCTTCGCGCGGGCCGCGTGCCTCGGCCTCGTCGTCGCGCTGCTCGCGCGCTTCGCGCCGCGCGACGCGGACGCGTTCCACGCGCGCCACGTCGGCGCGGCGTCGCCCGCGAGCCTCGGCGTGCTGCGCATCGCCTGCGCGGGCATCCTGCTCCTCTTCACGGCCGACGTCATGACCGCGCCGCTCGAGGCGACGGCCGCGCTGCCGCGGTGGACGTGCAAGCCGTCGGGCGTCCTGGGCCTCCTCGCGCGGTCCGCGCCCGCGGGCCACGCCGCGGGCGCCTTCGCGCGGGCCCTGACGTCCGGCGCCGACGCCGCGGCCCTGCGGGGCCTCGAGCGCGCGACGCGCGCGCTCCTCGTCGCCGCGGCCGCGGGCGTCGCGACGCCCGTGAGCTGCCCGCTCGCGTGCGGCGCGTGGCTCCTCTACGGCGGCGTGCTCCACGCCTACAACACGTGGCGCGGCCACTCCTTCATCGCCGCCTGGTGGGGCCTCGCGATCCTCTCCTGGCGCGGCGGCGCGCGCGGCCTCTCCGTCGACGGCTTTCTCGCGCGGCTGTTGCTCGGGCGCCGCGGCGCGCCGCGCGGCGGCGGCGACCGCCGGGGCTGGACGCGGTTCCTCGTGACGCTCGTCCTCGCGAACAACTACCTCATGGCGGGCCTCACGAAGCTCTGCGCGTCCGGCGCGCTCTGGGCGTCGGGGACTGTGTGGAAATCAAACAGTGAGCTGGGTTATCCCAACCAAACTTCAGAACTCTCTAGCTCGGTCAATTCGAAGTCGATTCGGCTGATTTTTGGACGAATCGATTGCTCTCGTCGAGTTCTCGAAGCACAGCGAAAGAGTCTGGTCCAAACCGTTCGATTACGCGCACATTGAAGTCGGGTTGAATATTTGAATTCCACACAGGTCGGGGACGAACCTGAAGACGAAGCTCCTCGCGACGACGCTCAACGGGCGCCACTTCCTCTTCCGCGGCTTCCTATCCCTGCGCCTGCGCCACGTCCCGGAGCCCTTCTGGACCTTCCTCGGCGCCTGCGGCCTCTTCGGCGAGATCGCCATGGGCCTCGTGCCCTTTGGCGACGCGCCGCGCCTCGCGTTCCCGGCCGTCATGTGGACCATGCACGTCGGCATCCTCTTCCTCCAGCACATCCTCTTCATCGACCTGCTCCTGCTCATCCCCGCCTGGTACCTCGCGCACGCCGTCGACGGCGCGTCGGGCGGGCCCTGGGACCTCGGCCGCGCGCTCGCGGCCGCGCGCGGCGCGCGGCCCGCCGCGGCCGCCGGCGCCGCGACGGGCGACCCGGACGGCGCCGCGCTCCTCGGCGGGGGCCGCGGCGCGCCGCGGCCGCCGTCCCGGGCCGCGCGCGACGGCGCGCGGGCCGCGGCGCTGCTCCTCGGCTCCTTCGCGGCCGTCTGGGTCGCCGGCGCGGAGTTCTTCCCCTGGAACGGCTTCCGCATGTTCGCGACCTACGAGGCGCCGCCGGCGACGTACCACCGCTTCGTCACCTACGACGCCGCGGGCCACCGGGGGCCGGACTGGCACCCCCACGACCTGAGCCCCGTGCTCAACCGCAAGCGCCTCTCCGACGGGCTCAACGCGTGCGCGGACGCGCCGGCCTACGACCGCTGCGAGGCGTTCCTCGCCTTCGCGGCCCCGCGCGCCGCGGCGCTCCCGGGCGCGCCGGCGAAGCTCGCGATCCAGTACCGGTCCTGGGACTACGCCGCCGACCTCGACAAGGCGCACTACTGCGACAGCATGGTCGTCCTCGCGCTCGACGTCGCCGCGAGGACCGTCGCCGCGGCGGGCCCGGAGCCCTGCGACTTCGTCGACTGGGACGCCAAGACCGGCCAGACCATGGGGACGCTCTAGCGCGCGGCGAGGCGCGCGCGCGGGCGGCGGAAGCGCGCGGCGTTAAGCGAGGCGCGCGCGCGCGCATAATAGCCCGGCGGCCGGTCTCGGATCCGTTCCACGCTAATGTAACCGTCGGCCGCGCTAACACCGCCACCGATGGCGGCCCTGCAGGACCGCGACGGCCTGCCCGTGCGGACGCGGGCGAAGAACGGCGCCTACGTCGCCGCCGGCGGCGGCGGCGCCGCGCCGCCGGCGAAGGACGACGGCGCCCTCGTCGCCGACGTCGAGCGGGCCCACGTCGCCGCCCAGCAGCTCTTCGGCGCCGCGCGCTACGACGAGGCCGCCGAGGCCTGGCTGGGCGCGTTGCGGCTCGTGCGGACCATCGGCGACCCGGCGATCCGCAAGGGCGTCCAGCCCGTGCTCGCGGGCGCGCTCGGCTGCGCGCTCGACTGCCGCGGCGACCCCCGCGCGGCCGTCACGTGGCACGCGCGCGCCTTCGAGGCCAACGGCAAGATCGGCGACACGCGCGCCCAGGGCGGCGACATGGCCAACGCGGGCACGGCCTACCTCAACGCCGCGGCGGCCGCCGCGGCGGCCGGCGACGACGCGGCGGCCCTCGTCGCGTCCGCGCGCGAGTGCTTCGAGCTCGCGGCGCGCATCGGCGCGGACTGCGCCTTCCCCGACGTCGGCGCCAAGGCCGCCGCCGGCCTCGAGCGCTGCGCGGCCGCGGAGCGGCCCGCCGGCGCCGCCGCCGGCGACGGCGCGGCGACGGGCATCGCGGGCGTGCGCGCGGCCGCGCGCAGCGAGGTCCGGCGGGACCGCGGCGGCGTCGCCGGCCCGCCGTCGCCGCCGACGGGC
>NW_008705565.1:2872157-2876814 GCF_000186865.1 Aureococcus anophagefferens | reverse complement strand
CGCGATGCGAGCGGCGCGGCGCGGCCGTACAGCTCCCGACCCGGACGCGGCGCCTCGCGCGCGGCGCGCGGCCCTCGATGCGACGGCGGCACTACCCTCGCGGCCGGAGCGCGATGGCCTGCCCAGCGAGGCCTCCAGCGCTGGGAGGCGTGCTGGGCCGCCGCATCGGCGCCGGCTTCGGGTGTCGCCCGGATCGTGAAGTCGCCAGACTCGGAATCGGCATCTGCACGCGGCCGAGCGAAATCACCGACGCGAGCAACACCGAGCATCATGCGATCGATCGTACTCATCCTCGCCCTCGGGCTCGGATGTGGCGGCGAGGCGAGAGCCCGCAAGCGCCGGGAGTACACTGTGCCGGCGCCGGCCCACACGCCCCCCGGCGCGGCGCCCGAGGCGTCGACGCCCCCCAAGCAGACCGGCCGCCCGCGCCGCGCGGCGTCCGGGTCCCCCAAGCGACCGTCGCCCGCGGCGGCGTACGGGGGGCCCGCGCGCCCCTCGCGCGCGGCGCTCGAGGCGCGCGCCGGTCGGGGGCGGCGCGCGGCCGCCGCCGACGGCCGCGCGCTCCGGAACTGGGGCGACGACGAGGAGGACGAGTGCGCGAACCCGCGCGACTATTGGCGCTGCGACGCCGAGGACGCGCGCTACGAGTGGTACGACGACGCCGGCTGCAAGGACAAGTCGTCGACCCCGAAGTGCAAGAAACTCAAGACCAAGGATGAGTGCAAGGCGAACAAGAAGACGTGCGAGTGGAAGGGCGACAAGTGCGAGGACAAGTCGTCGACCCCGAAGTGCAAGAAACTCAAGACCAAGGATGAGTGCAAGGCGAACAAGAAGACGTGCGAGTGGAAGAAGGACAAGTGCAAGGACAAGCCGTCCAAGTCGTCGACCCCGAAGTGCAAGAAACTCAAGACCAAGGATGAGTGCAAGGCGAACAAGAAGACGTGCAAGTGGAAGGGCGACAAGTGCAAGGACAAGTAGACCTCTGCCGCGGACGCGCGCGCGTTCCGTCGACGGCGCGAGGCTACGGACCACGGCGATGACAAGCTATACCGCCGGCGCTACCCCCCCCCCCCCCCCGCTACTACTGCGATAAGAGCGCGTACCTAAGCCATGTGCTCCCGAAGGCCTCCTCGAACTGGAGGCTACTCGGCCTGTTGAGATGCCTCGCGGCCAAGCCCTCCGACGAGTAGCCGTCCGAGAGACGAGCCTGAGCCCCGGCCCTCGGCCCCGAGACGAGCGAGCCCCCGCCCAGAAACGAACCAACACCCTCCCCCACCAAGCCAGCGCGAAGCCGCTACAAGTAAGCACATGGTTCTCAGACGTGTACGCATGCCGTCGACCTCGCGCGTCGCGCCTTCGAACTCCAACGAACTTGTTCTTGAACTTCAAGCTGCGGAAGCCCAGTGCTTCTTATGCGCATGCGCCTCCTCCTCTGGCAGGGGGCTCTGGGGCTCCTCATACTCTTGCCGGGGGCTCTGGGGCTCGTCATGCTGCGCGCGCCCGCGTCGCGGTCGTCGTCGACGCGGCAGTTCGGGCGCGTCGTCGCGCGCGAGGGCGTCGTCGAGCAGCTCCTGTCCCTCGAGGCGGAGCGGCGCGAGCTGCGCGCGCGGCTCAAGGCCAACGAGGAGCGGCAGCGCGCGCTCGCAATGGGCGCGGACGTGGAGGATGCGGCGCCGCGAGCCGCGGCCGCGGCCGACGCCTGCGAGACCGCGCCGAGCGCGTGGGCCGAGGCGTGCGACGTCGACGACGTCGACGGCGGCGCCGCGGCGCCGAGGCGCGGCGCCGCGGCCGACGAGTCGCTCGGCGACTTCGCGCGGGGCGCGGCGAGCCGCGGGAGCTGGCTCGTGGGCCTCCTCGCCGCGCAGTCGCTGAGCAGCCTCGTGCTCGAGCGCAACGCCGACGTCATCCAGCGCCACCCGGTCATCGTCGGCCGCGCGGCGCCCGCGCGTCCTCCCTCCCTTCCGACGCGCGCGTTTCAGGTCTTCTTCCTCACGATGCTCGTCGGCGCCGGCGGCAACGCGGGCAACCAGGCGGCCGTGCGCATCATCCGGGGCCTCGCGGTCGGCGCCGTCGTGCCGGGCGAGAACGGCCTCAGCTTCGTCGCGCGCGAGGCGAAGATGGCCGTCGTGCTCGCGGTCGCGCTCGCCGCCGTGGGCTTCCTCCGCGCGCGCCGCCGGCGCGCCGCGCGCGCCGCGAATTCCCCGACGGCCGCGCGCGCGCGCGCAGGTCTCCGCGTTCTCCGAGGGCACCGTCGCCGAGGCCGGCGCGATCACGGTCGCCCTCTTCCTCATCGTCGCGTTGAGCGTCGTGCTCGGCGCCGCGCTGCCCATCGCCCTCGAGAAGGCGGGCCTCGGCGCGTCGAACGCGGCGACGTCGATCCAGGTCGTCATGGACGTGTCCGGCGTGCTCATCACGTGCGCCGTCTGCGCCGCGCTCCTCGAGGGCGGGGCCCTCGGCGGCCTCGCGACGTAAGGGCGTCTATTACGGGAGGTGGTGCTTCGACGACGCGGAGCCGCCGCCGAAGAGGCTGCCGAGGCCCGACGTCGGCGACGCGTCCTCCTTGTCCGGGTCGACGTAGCGGCCCCGGTGGAAGTCGCCCTCGACGTACTCGGAGTTCGACGACGTGAAGACGCCCGCGCCGTGGGGCTCGCCGTCCTCCCACTCGCCCTCGTAGTGCTGGCCGTAGGCGCCCGCGAGCCTGCGGTCGCGCGCGCGCGCGTCGGCCGCCGCGGGGCGCCGCGGCGTCGCGGGGGCGCCGGAGCGCGCTCGCCGCGGCCCTCGCGGCGGCCGTTGACGTAGGCCCCCGTGTACTTCTGGCCCTCGGTCCAGGTGTAGACGCCGTCGCCCGTGAGCCGGCCCCCTTTGAAGTGGCCCTCGTACCTCTTGCCGCTCCGCCACGCGTAGACGCCCTTGCCGTGGAAGGCGTGTTTCGCGAAGGCGCCGCTGTACGTGTCGCCGGACGGGAACGTGAGCTTGCCCTTGCCGTGGAACATGTTCGCGGCGAAGGCGCCCTTGTAGGTCGCGCCGTTCGCGCGGAGCACGCCCCGCCCGTGCATGGCGCCGTCGACGAAGGCGCCCTTGTAGGTCGTGCCGTCGGGCAGCTTGAGCACGCCCTTGCCCTGCGCGCGGTCGTCCGCGAAGTCGCACTCGAGCGACCCGCCCTTTGCGAACGTGTACGTCCCGCGCCCGGCCATCGCGCCTGCGCGCGGGGGCGGGTCGGATCGCGCGCTCGCCGGCGGAAGACGGAGCGGGGGCGCGGCGGGCCGCGCCGTCGACGGCCCAGCCGTCGAAGCGGTCGCCCGGCGGCCAGTCGAAGACGACGTTCGAGCCGCCGGCGCCGCCGAGGCCCGGCGGCAGCTTCCGGAGGCCGAGCTCGACGACGCGCGGCGCGTAGTGCGGGTCCGCCGACGCCTCCTCGGAGCCGCCGCCGGGCGCGGGCGCCGGCGACGCGGCGGGCTCCCCGGCGTCGGCCGTCGCCGGCCGGCTGTGGCGCTCGACCTCCTTCTGGAGGAAGGCCGTCATGCCGCCCACCTACACCACCTCGGCGTCGCGCCGTCGACCGAAAAGCCGGCGGACGCCGCCGCCCACGCCGACATTCATCTTCTCGAGCTCGCAGCGCACGACTCTCTCAACACACAACAAGGAGCGGGCTGCCCGAGCTTCCCATCGGCGCTGGCCGCACAGCACCTTGGCGGCAAGTTGGCGTCAGCATCAGCCTTGGCTGCGCAATGGAGGCTCTACCGAGGGAATGCAAGACGAGCGACGCGACGCTCATGACGCGATGAATTGCGCCAGCACCATGTCGGCGACCTACGTCGTCGTCGGCAGCGGTCCCGCGGGCTGCGCCTGCGCCGCGAGCCTGCTGCGGTGCGACGGCGACCCGGCGACGACCGTCATCGTCCTCGAGCGCGGGCCGCGCCTCGGGCGCGACGCCACGTCCAGCGGCGCCTTTCCCCGGGCCCTCTTCGCCGCGCCGCCCGGGGGACGCGCGCCCTACGTCGCCGCCGCGGCGCCGCCGTTCGCGGGCTGCGCGTGGAGCGGCACCGTCGCGGCCGTCGGCGGCGGGTCGGCGCTCAACGCCGGCGGCCTCTTCCACGACGCGGCGTACTGGGGCGGCGGCTGGGGCGGCGGCGCCGCCTGGGCGCCGGATACCATGCGCCGCTGCGCGCGCGCCGCGCTCGCCGCGCTCGGGGGCCCGGGGCCGCCGCCGCCGTCGGCGGCCGCGCGCGCGTTCCTCGACGCCGCGGCGCGCGCGGGCTTCGCCGTCGCGCCGGGCGCGCCCGTGGACCGCGAGGCCTGGGAGGTTTGTGCCGCGGGCCGCGGCGCCGCGTTCGCGCCGCGCGTCGCGTTCGCCGCCGGCGGCGCGCGGCTCGACGCGCCGCGGCTCCTTGCGGGCGACGGCCGCGCGACGGTCGCGGCGGGCCGCGCCGCGGTCCGCGTCGCCTTCGACGGCGCCGGCCGCGCGGCGGGCGTCGTCCTCGCGGACGGCGCGACCGTCGCCGCGGCGCGCGCCGTCGTCGTCGCCGGCGGCGGCGAGGCGACGGCGGCGCTCCTCGCGGCGAGCGGCGTGCGCGCCCGGGGCGGCGGCCTCCGGGACCACCCGGCCGTCGCCGTGCCCGTCGTCTCCGCGGCGCCGCGGCGCCGCGCGGCCGCGGCG
>NW_008705565.1:2868569-2871955 GCF_000186865.1 Aureococcus anophagefferens | reverse complement strand
CCGCGGCCCGCGCTCCGGTTCGCCGAGGCCGCGCTCGGCGCCGCGGCCGCGGCCGCGCGCGCCGCGTGGCCCCGCGGCGCGGAGCCATTCGACGTCGGCGCCGTCGTCGCGACGGTGTCGCGGCCCGACGCCGGCGGCGGCGCGCCCCTGTCGCCCCGCGACGCCGCGGCCCTCGCGCGGGGCCTCGACGCGGCCGAGGACGTCGCGGACGGGCTCCGCGCGGAGCTCCGAAGCGCCGCGCGCTGGAGCCCCGCGGACCGCGCGCTCGAGGCGCTCCTCGGCGCGCTCCTCCGGGGCCTCGGCCTCGCGCCGCCGCCGCGGGCCGACGGCGCCGCGCGCGCCGCGTTCCTCGCGACGCGCGCCGCCTCGCTCTGGCACCCCGCGGGCGGCGCGGCGCGCGGCGCCGCGCTCGACGCGGAGACGCTCGAGGTCCGCGGCGCGCCGCGCCTCTACGTCGCCGGCGCGGCCGCCATGCCGGAGCTGCCGAGCGTCAACCCCATGCTCACGTGCTACGCGATGGGCTGGCGCCTCGGCGAGCTCCTCGCCGCGAGGCACGACTCTTCCACGAGGCCTTCCATGGAAGTTTCCATGGCCACGAGACGCGCGAACGTTGTACGGTAACATTAGCTTTTTCACACTAGCGCCGAAGTGCGCTGGGACGATGGGCGGGTCCGGGAGCAAGACCGTGCTCAACGAGCTGCACGGGCTGCAGGAGCGCCTCATCGACGGCCTGGCGGCGCCCGAGCTCGCCGATCAACGCGCCGAGAACGCGCGGCTCCGCGCGCTCCTCGGCGACGCCGTGCGCGTGATCGGGCAGCTCCGCGGCGTCGACGGCGACGACGCGGCGGCCGGGGACGCGGAGGCGAAGGAGGCGGCGGCGGCGGCGCCGCGGCCGTTCCGCGCCGCGGAGCTCGACGACGCCGTCGCCGTCCGGTCGCGCGCGGCCGTCGACGACCTCGCGCCGGTGGACGCGGACGCGGTCATCCGCCGCGGCGTCCCCTGGTCCGATCCGGACTTCCCCGCGGCCAACGTGCCGTCGCTCGGCGACGCGGCGACGGTCGCCGCGAAGCGCTGGGGCGACGTCGCGTGGGTCCGCGCGCGCGCGCTCGCGCCGCGCGGGCGCATCTTCGTGCAGAACCCGTCGCCCTACGACGTCGCGCAGGGCGGCCTCGGCGACTGCTACCTGCTCTCGGCGCTCTGCGTCCTCGCGGAGCGGCCGGGCCGCGTGCACCGCCTCTTCCGGACGACGGAGGTGAACGCCGCGGGCATCTACGGCGCGCGCCTCTACCTCCACGGCGAGAAGCGGCTCGTGCTCGTCGACGACGCGCTCCCCGCGCGGGACGGCCGGCCGCTCTTCGCGGCGTCGCGGACCGACGGCGAGCTCTGGGTGTCACTCTACGAGAAGGCCTTCGCCAAGGTCTACGGGTCCTACGCGGCGATCGAAGCCGGGTCGACGGCGGCCGTGCTCGAGACGCTCACGGGCGCGCCGTCGACGCGGACGCGGCTCCGGGCCGGCGTCGCCGACGCGGCCGCGGCCGCGGACCGGCTCTGGGAATTGGCGTCGGCCGCGGCCGCGCGGGGCCACGTCGCCGCGCTCAGCGTCGGCGACCACCCGCAGGACCTCCAGAAGCTCGTGGGCATCGTCGAGGAGCACGCCTACGCGGTCCTGGGCGCCCGGCAGGAGCGCGGCGGCGCGCGGCTCCTCAAGCTGCGGAACCCCTGGGCGAACGGCGTCGAGTGGCGCGGCGCGTGGAGCGACGGGAGCGACGAGTGGAGCGACGACCTCCGGCGGACGCTCGGCCACGACGTCGCCGCGGACGGCGTCTTCTTCATGAGCGTCGAGGACGTCGCGAACGTCTTCGACGAGGTCGCCGTCTGCGCCGTCGACGACCACGCGCAGTACTCCCACTCGCCGCGGCTCGCCTTCGCGGCCGGCGGCGCGCGCGCGGCGGCGCTCAAGGTCCGGCCGAGCCGGTCGGGAAGCTTCGCCGTGTCGATCCGCCAGCCCGACGTCCGCGCGGGCGCCGTCCGCGCGGACTCGTACCGCGCCGTGCGCTTCCGCGCGATCCGCCTCGCGGCCGGCGCGGGCATGCCCGCGCACCTCGGCACGTCCGGCGACGCGTTCGAGGGGGCGCGCGACTGCCGCGCGGCGTGGGCCCTCGAGGGCGGCGCGACGTACCTCGTCGTCGTCGAGACCTACGACGCCGCGGCCAAGGGCGACGGCCCGCTCGACGGCACCTTCGTCTGCAGCACCTACGGCCCGGCGCGGTGCGCGTGCACGCCGCTCGCGCCGCGCGCCGCCGAGCTCGCGCTCGCCGACGCGTTTGCCGCCTTCGCGCGGCTCTCGCCCGAGGCCGAGGCGGCGGACTACGCCGCGTGGGACGGGGGCGCGGGCGTGACGCTCCGGACGTGGTCGCGCGACGGCGAGTCCGCGCTCGCGCTGCTCTGGACCAACGCGACGGCGCCGCCCGCCGCGCGCGTGCTCGAGGAGACGGTCACCTTCGACCTCGAGGGCGCGGACGTGGCGCGCGCGACCCTCGACGCCGACGGCCGCGTCGTCGCCCTCGCCGTCGTCGACCCCGTCGTCAAGGTCGCGCTCCCGCCGGGGACGTCGTCGCTCCTCCTCGTCCGCAAGCTCCCCGCGGCCAAGGCCTACTCCGTCTCCTACCGCCGCTCCGCGCGCCTCCGGGCCGCGCGCGGCTAAGGGCGGCTCGACTACATGCCCCAGCCGTCGTCCCCCGACAGCTGGGCCGCGGCCGCGGCGAGCGCGTCGTCGTCCCCGGCGCGCGGCGACGTCGCCGCGGCGAGCCCGGCGGCGGCGGCCGCGAGGCCGTCGTCGTCGTCGGCACGCTTCGGCGGCGACCCGGCCTCGACGGCGAGCGCGGCGGCGGCGGCGGCGAGGCCGTCGTCGTCGGCCCGCTTCGGCGGCGACCCGGCCTCGACGGCGAGCGCGGCGGCGGCGGCGGCGAGGCCGTCGTCGTCGGCCCGCTTCGGCGGCGACCCCGCCGCGAGCGCGGCGGCCGCGCGCGCGATAGCGTCGCCGTCGGCCGCGGGCGGCGCCGCCTCGGCGCGGCGCCGCCGCGGCGTCAGGACGCACGTCACCGGGCCGCGCGAGTTGAGATTGCCGGTGACATGCCAGCGGCGACCCGCTGCGCCGCGCAGCTCGGCTCGACTGCTTCGCCGCCGGCCGGAAGCCACGGGATGGAGCGCCTTGGGATGCCAGGGGTCGCCCTTGCGCACGTACGTCGGGCCGACGTGGCTCATGGGGTACGCCGGGCCGAACATGCTCGGGCAGCGTCGAACCGTCCGCAGGTATGCAACTTGCAGTACTTCTTGCGTGCACCTTCGTGCAAACTCGCCCGGGCCCTGGAGGGCTCCCGCAGGGG
>NW_008705565.1:2851954-2868519 GCF_000186865.1 Aureococcus anophagefferens | reverse complement strand
ACGCAGCGCGCGAAGCGCGAGAAGCGCGCGCGCGCGCGGTCGCCGCGGCTCGCGGGCGCGCCGAGGTCCCGGCGGCGGCGCGCGGCGCAGAGCCCGACGAGCGCGCGCCGGTCGAAGAAGTCGCGCCGGGGGTCCTCGCGCCCCGCCGCGCGCAGCGCGCGCGCCGCCGCGTCGACGCGCGACCCGGCCCGCGCGTCCTTTTTGGGCCGCCACCACGCGTTGACCGCGACGGTACCGGGGGAGGACTCGACGGCGTGGTACCAGCCCGCGGGGAGCAGGAGCGCCTCGCCGGCGCCGAGCGCTATGCGCGGCGCGTCCCCTAAATGCCGCGCGCCGTGGTTCGGCGCCGCGGCCCAGGGCGGCGCCGCGGCGCACGCGGCGCCGCCCGACCGCGGCGGCGCCAACGCCACGGTCTTCCGCCCCCGGAGGACCGTGAGCACGTTGTGGTCCTCGTCGCAGTGGGGCGCGCTGGCCACGGCGCCCGGCGCGAGCCAGAGGTGGCACGCGGCGCCGGCCCGCCGCGGGACGAACGGCGGCAGCGCGGCCGCGGGTCGCGACCCGTCGGCGACGACGAGGCCCGCGAGCGGCGCGGCGTCGACGCCGTCCGGTCCGTCGACGAAGAGCGGCGCCTGCGCGAGGTAGAGGTGGGCGCCCGCGGCGGCGGCGAGCCAGTGGTCCGGGGCGCCGCCGGCCGCCGCGAGCGACAGCAGGCTCGCGAGCTTGACCGAGACGTCGCGGCGCCGCGCCTCGTCGCCGGAGTAGACGCCCGTGCCGCTGGCCTGCGCGTCGACGCGGAGCCGGCGCAGCGCCTCGGAGCTCTCGCAGCGCGCGCACAGCGCCGCGGGGTCGACCGCGCCGTGGAGGCCACCCGTCCAGGCCGCGGCCGCGGCGCGCGAGAAGTGCGTCGGCGTCGGCCAGTCGAGGCCCCGCGCGAACGCGTCGAGCTCCTCCGGCGTCGTGATGTGTTGTATGCGCATGGCAAAACAATGCGAAGCGCGCTACCTTCTCAGCGAGCAAAACGAGGCGAGCCAAGTGCCCATAGCCTCGAGCTCGTGCTGCAACGTGGCTTCAACCTTAACCTCACGCGACGGCGCAGCTGCAGGGCTGGTCGACGGGCTCCTTCTGGACCTCGGCCGGGGCGTCGGCGGGCGGCGGGGCGGGCGCGGCGGGCGGCTTCTGGTCGGGCGGGAGCTTGTCCTTGTGCCGCATGTTGACGACGGTCTTCACCCGGCCCACGTCGGCCGTGAGGCCCACGGCCTCGATGGACGCCTCCTCCGCGAAGTCGTTGTCGTGGCCGTAGGAGGACGCGCGCTTGCTGTGCGCCTTCCCGCGGCCGCCGCGGCCGCGGCCGCGGCCTCGCCCGGCGCCCGGCGTCGTCGGCGCCGCGGGCGCGGGCGGCGGCGCGGCCGGCGGCGGCGCTGGCTCGCCGCCGTCGCTCTCGGCCGGCGGCGGCGCTGGCTCGCCGCTCTCCGCCGGCGGCGGCGCCGGCTCGCCGCCCTCCGCCGGCGGCGGCGCTGGCTCGCCGCTCTCCGCCGGCGGCGCCGGCTCGCCGCTCTCCGCCGGCGGCGCCGGCTCGCCGCTCTCCGCCGGCGGCGCCGGCGCCGGGGCCGGGTCGCCGCCGTCGCTCTCCGCCATCCGATGCTAGACCTTCGTTGGCACAGGACACATGCGCGGTCTCTACGACGTCTTTTCTATCCCACCATCACAGGGCTGCCCGAAGTTGCAGCCGCAGCTCCGAGGTCGATGCTGCCTGGAAGCACTTCGCCAAAGTTTTGGCTGCATGGGCTGTGGCAAGACGAGTGGCGGCAGCGTCGAGAAGTCCTCTACCATCGACACGCGATGGAGGTGGAGCTCGCGAGCGCGTCGTCGGGCCTGAAGCCCTTCAGCCTGAAGATCAAGCTCACGGACAAGTGGCTCGCCAAGAAGGCGCCGAGCCAGCTCGTGGCGCTCTTTTTGAAGCACTACGATGCCAAGTTCGGCGGCGCGTCGCGCGCCGGCGACTACGTGCTCGGCGCGCGCGGGGCGCCGGGGAGCCTCGACGAGGCGAAGCCCCTGCGCTGCGGCGTGACGCCCGGCGTCGCCCTCGAGCTGCGGGCCGCGGGCGCGGCGCCCGCGGCGCCCGCGCCCGCGGCGCCCGCGCCCAAGGCCGCGGCCGCGCGGAAGCCCGCGGCGGCCAAGGCGCCGGCCCCGGAGCCCCCGCGGGAGACGCGGAGCGCCGACGAGGCCTTCTCGTCGCTCTGCGCCCTCGACGAGGCCCTCGCGGGCGCGGAGTTCTCGCTCCGCACGTCGCTCATCTACCGCGTCGTCGAGGGCCTCGTTGAGCCCAAGCAGCTGCCCAAGGAGACGGCGCCGCACTACGCCGCCGTGCGCGCCCTCGTGCTCGAGACGAGCGCGGCGAACCTCGACGCGGCGATCCGGCGCTTCGCGGGCGGCGGCGACGGCCTCGGCGCGACGACGCTGCGGAAGCTCCGGAAGCAGCTCAAGCCCATGCGCTGGGCGCTGGCCAAGGAGGCCTGGTGCGCCAAGGCCTTCGTGGGCGCCGCGCCCGTGAAGCGCGCGCGGCTCCGGCGCTTCGAGAACCAGCACGAGCTCCCGCGGAGGGACGAGCTCCTCGAGCTCTTCGAGGTCGAGTGCGGCCCGCGGACGCGGTGGCGGCCCAAGTGGGCGCCGGAGTCGCGGCGCAAGGTCGTGCTCGACGGCCTGGGCCTGCGGGAGGAGGGCGACGAGCGCACGGTCTTCGACGCTTCCGCGCTGGCCGTGCCGGACCTGCTCCTGATCGCGACGGCCGCGGAGCGGCACGGCTGCGAGTTCGCGCCCTTCTCCTACTTCGTGCAGAACAACTACGACCCGCGCTACTGCCTCACGCACGAGGCCGTGCGCGAGCTCGCGACCTACCTCAAGGACCGCATCGCGATCAAGCCGCTCGGCTTCCGCGACGTCGCCGTCGAGATGAACGCGGGCAACGGCCGCCTCGCGTACTTCGTGCAGCGCGCGGGCCAGGGGAAGATCGCGACGTCGGGCAACGACTTCGTCGTCAAGGCCGCGGAGCTCGACGTCGACCCCGCGGGCCACGCGATCGGCGCGCCGGGGTCGAGTTCGTTCCCCGTGGACCGCATGGACCTGCGGAACGTCTACCTCAACTACCGGCCGGCGATCCTCTTCTGCGCCTGGCGCTACAGCAGCGGCGTCGAGGACTGGCTGACGAAGATGAAGGAGACGGTCCGCGACCCCGACTTCATGATCGACGTGCCCGAGTACGTGCTCATCGGGCCGTCCGCGCAGTTGCTGGGCCCCATCTACGAGCGCGAGCGGCTCAAGAAGCTCCAGCGCGACGTCGAGGGCTACGACGACGACGTCGACGTCGACGCGGCGAAGCCCAAGCGGCGCGACCCGGACAAGCCCTGGGCGGCCTTCGAGGGCTACGACGCGTACCACGTCGAGTCCGTGAGCCGCCACCTGCTCCACCTCGCCGACGTCGGCTGCCCCAAGTACGGCCACGCCTGCTGCGTGAGCTTCCGCTCCGCGGGCCAGCGCCTCTCCCAGTTCCGCACGCTCGCGGAGATCGAGCACTCCAAGGCCCAGGGCAAGGTCGCCAAGGCCATGGCCAACGCCCAGCGCGGCGAGCTGCCCAACGAGGCGGAGCAGCGCGAGATCGCCGAGGCCCAGGAGGTCATGAACAAGGCCGACAAGGCCATCAAGGACAACGTCCGCACGCCCCTGTCCACCGCGGACTAGGCGCCCCCGGGGCGCGGCGCGCGCGCGCGGCTTTTCCCCCCCTTACTCCTGGTTCGCGTCCATCATGGCCTTGACCTGGCCGAGCTCGTGGAGGAGCACGGCGAGCTTGTCCGCGCCGACGTCGACGCGGAGGTCCGGGCCCGAGAGCCGGAGCGCCGCGGACGCGGCCGCGCGGTCCGCGGTCCAGCCCGCGCAGGCCGTCGGCGCCGCGCGGAAGGTCCCCGCGGCGAAGGTCGCCCGCAGCGCCCCCTTGCTCTCGCGGTAGGGCCGCAGGATCGCCGCCGCGTTCTCCCGGGGCAGCCCGAGCTGCTCGAGCTCCGTCGCGAAGACGGCGTCGTCGACGTCGTACTTGACGGCCGACGCGACGACGAAGTGGACGGCGGCGACGGCGCCCCGGGCGACGGCGGCGTCGGGCGCCGCGCCCTTGGGCGTCGTGAAGCGCAGCGCCTTGCCGTAGTCCAGCGACCCGTGGAGCAGCTGCTGCAGCACCTGCTTCGCCAAAAGCTTGAGGCGCACGCTGCTGATCTCGCTCAGCGTCGGCACCTCGTGGAGCAGCCACGTCGGCGCCTCGAGGTCGCCGCAGAAGCGGAAGCGCATGGCGGCCGCCGGGGGCCGCGAGGCTCCGCACCAGACGACGGAGAGCGCTTGGGCTGCTTGAAATGTTCAAGTTCGACGGCGCTTTTTCGAAGAAGGGGTCAATAGCATGACATGGATCACGCGGCGCATCCGCGCCCAGGTCCGCGCCTTGCGCGAGGGAGGAGCAGGCTGCGCGGGCGCTGGAACTGCGAAGGAGGAGGCCGCGCGGGAGCTGGGCAGCCTCGCGTACGGCAACGACGCCAACCGGGTCCGGATCGCCAAGGCCGGCGGCATCCCGCGGCTCGTCGATCTCCTGTGCGACGGGAGCGCCTACGCCAAATCTGAGGCCGCGTGTGCGCTGTACTACCTCGCGTTCAACAACGACAACAAGGTCCTGATCGCCGAGGCCGGCGGCATCGCGCCGCTCGTCGACCTCCTGCGCGACGGGAGCGCGAGTGCCAAACTGCGTTCCGCGCGGGCGCTGGGCAACCTCGCGCACAACAACGACGCCAACAAGGTCGCGGTCGCGGTGGCCGGCGGCATTCCGCCGCTCGTCGAGCTCCTGCGCGACGGGAGCGCGCGGGCCAAATCGGAGGCCGCGAGCGCGCTGCTCGACCTCGCGGACAACAACGACGCCAACGCGGTCGCGATCGCGCTGGCCGTCGGCAGCCTCAAGGCGCTCGTCGAGCTCGCGCGGCGCGGCCGCGTGACCGTCGACAACCGGTCGGCTGTGCTCGGCGCCGGCGTCCCCGCCAAGCGCAAGGCCGCGCTCGTCGTCGCCGCGCTGATTCGCGACTACGTCCCGGGATTCAAATCGGCCCCGCGCGACATCAAGGGCCTCATCGGGACCTATCTCTAGGACGCACCGCTAAGAGCGTCATGAGTTCCGGGGAACAAGGTTAGTCGCTATCAGCCTCCTCCTCCTCCTCCTCGTCGTCGACGTCGAAGATGTTCGGCGCCCGCTCCTGCGCGGGCCCCGGCGGCGCCGCGTTGCGCTCGTTGAAGAACGAGCTCGGGTCGGTCCAGATCGACGGCGTCGCCATGAGGTCGCCCCGCGGCGGCGCGCTCGGGTTGCCCGCGCTGCCCCAGGCGCCGAGGCCCGCCGTCGGCCCCCGCTCCTTGGCCTGGATCTCGCGCCATTGTTCGGGCGTGAGGCCCTCGGGCACGTAGGCGCCGTCGCCGTGGCGCCAGCCGTTCGAGGGCCGGCCGCGGGAGTAGCCTCCCGCCGCGATGTCGCCCGCCGGCGACTCGCCGCGCCGCCGCGAGCTCTTGCTCCGCGCCGCGCGCGCGAGCCGCGTCGTCTCGCGCTGGACCGCGGTCTGCGCGCGCTCGAGCTCCCGGCTCGCCGCCGCCGAGGACGCCAGGGCGTCCTCCATCTCGCTTCGGAGCGCCGCGACGCGCTCCTGCGCGGCCAGCGCGACGGCCTCGAGGTCGGCGGCGTGCGCCGTGAGGCGCCGCAGCTCGGCGGCCTCCTCGTCCACGGCCGCCGTCGCGTCGTCCGCCGCCGCGAGCGAGTCGTCCGCTAGCGAATCGTCCGCCGCCGCCGCGCGCGAGTCGTCCGCCGCCGCCGCGCGCATCGACAAGCGCCTCGCAGTGCCCGGCGCAGCTCCCGGCGCGACGAACGCGTCGATGCCGATGAAGCATACGAGGAAGACGGATAGCGTTCGACGGCTGCTCACTGACACGAGGCATCGGCGGCGCCATGAAGCACGAAGCTGCGATCAGAGAGCTCAGAGCCCGGCCATGCCGGCCGCGCCGCCGCGGAGCTCCGGAGAGCATCACGAGATTTGCTTGAAAAGTTTTGGCAGCCCTTGTGATGCTGATGGTCTCCTCATAACAGCCCATGCGCGCCGCGCTGCTTGAAGGGACAGCCCTGCGCGCCGCGCTGCTCGCCTGCGTGGTCGCGCGCGCGGCCGGGCGGATCGCGTACTGCGACGCGGGCCTGCGGTCGTCCCTGGGCCGCTGGAACGTCTGCTGCCCCGCGGCCTGCGGCCACTGCGACGCGAGCCGCTGCGACGCGGCGGCGCCGGCCTGCTGCCCCCGGGTCCTCGCGGGCGGCCGCGCGCGCCGCTGCGGCAACGCGAGCGACGTCGCCTGCAAGTACCCCTGGCGCGCGGCGCGCGACGCCGTGCCGCCGCCGCCCGCGCCCGGCGCG
This sequence comes from Aureococcus anophagefferens, assembly GCF_000186865.1. Classification (NCBI taxonomy): domain Eukaryota; class Pelagophyceae; order Pelagomonadales; family Pelagomonadaceae; genus Aureococcus; species Aureococcus anophagefferens. The sequence continues at coordinate 2,862,053 of NW_008705565.1, read as the reverse complement.
CGGTCCGCGGCGACGGAGCCGCCGGTCCACGTCGCGATCGCGGGCGACAAAGCGCAGCTCGTGGGCACCGTGGCCTGCGCGCGGTCCGTCGTGCGGGCCTGCGCGTCGCCCGGGCGCCTGCGCATCCACGTCGTCACGGACCCGGGCTCCGCGGCCGCCGCGGGTCGCGCGCTCGCGTGCGCGGCCGACGGCGCCGCGCGGCACGACGTCCGCGCCTTCGACGGCGCGGCGACGCTCGCGGGCCGGCGCGTGCGCGTGCGGCCCATCGCCGACGAGAAGAAGGCGAGCCTCGGGTCGTCGGCGCTCAACTACGCGCGGTTCTACCTCGCGGAGCTCCTCGGCGTCGCGTCGGGCGTCGTCGTCTACCTCGACAGCGACGTGCTCGTGCTCGGCGACGTCGCGGCGCTCGCGGACGCGACCTTCGCCGCGCCCGGCGCCGCGCCCGTCGCCGCCGTGCCGCGGCCCTGGAAGCCCGTCTGCGGCGCCTTTTTGAACTGCAAGGACGCGTCGAGCGTCGCCGCGCTCGAGCGCCTCGGCGGGCTCTCGGCGCCCTACGGCGACCTCGACGCGTTCAACGCGGGCGTGCTCCTCGTGGACCTCGGCGCCTGGGCCGCCGCGGGCCTCACGGCGCGCGTCGAGACGTGGATCAACGCGAACTTCGACGCGAAGCGGCCGCTCTACAAGCTCGGGAGCAACCCGCCGCTCATGCTCGCGGTGCGCCGCGGCTTCGAGGCGCTCGACGCGCGCTGGAACTGCCAGCGCGGCGACCGCTGCTGGGATTTGGGGCCCGCCGCGCGCCACTGGGCGGGGCCCGAGAAGCCCTGGATGCTCGCCGTCGAGCGCGACGCCGTCGACTGGCTCCCCGTCGTCGCGGACCTCAACCGGTCCTGCATGGGGCCCGAGCTCCTCCTCGACGCGGCCTTCGCGTCCTGCTCCTACCAGAACCCGCGCGTCAAGTGCCGGCCCGGCCGCGGCCGGCCCCGGAAGCGGGGCGGCGCCCCGGACGAGGACAACGCGAGAGGCGGGGGTTAGCTAGCGGCGCTTGAAGCGGCCCTTGGACTTGAAGGCGCCCTTCGCGGCCTTCTTCTTGCGCAGGGAGACCTTGGACGGGTCGAACTCGGTCCAGCCCGCGAGCTCGCGCGTCTTTGGCGGGCCGTCCTTCTTCGGCGCATCGTCGTCGTCGCCGTCGGCGGACGGCGCGCGGCGCCGCGGCTCCGGCGCCGCCGGCGCCGGGCGCGCGTACGCGGCGTCGTCGAAGCCCGCGGCCTCGAAGCCCGCGGCCCTGGCCTGCTTCGCCTTCTTGGGCTTCTTGGGCTTGGTCGCCCGCGCCTCGGCGGCGTCCTGGAGCGCCTGCTTGCGCTCCTCGGCGAAGACCTCCTCCGCGGCCTTGGCCTCGAGGCGCCGCCGCTTGAGCCGGCTGAGCCGGTGCGGCTTCGCGTCGACGCCCGGGTCCCGCTCGCGCCGCGTCGGCAGGTCGTCGGCCCGCTTGCGGACCTCGGCGAGGTCCCGCTGCTTGTCGAGGGCGTCGACCTCGGCCTTGGCGCGCGCCTTCGCGTCGAGCTTCTGCTTCGACGACTGGAACCACTCGCGCTTCGGCCGCGCGGCGATGTCCGCGCCGTGCACGAGCAGGTTCTCGGCGCGCTGGGCGTCCTCGGCGGCGCGCGAGAGCTCGCGGTCCGCCGCCGCGAGCGCCAACAGGCCCGCGACGTCGGCCTCCGCGGCGCCGACGGCGTCGCGCCACTCGGCGAGCACCGCGGGCGGCACGGCGCGCGACCGGAGGCCCGCGCTCTCGAGCTCGGCGGCGGCGCCGGCGTCGCCCGCGTCGCGCGCCGCGTCGAGCTGCGCCGTGCGCGACCGCAGGAACTCCTTGAGCGCCTGGCGGCGCTGGGGGCCGACGAGCGTGACCGCGTGGCCGGACCGGCCCGCGCGCGCCGTGCGGCCCACGCGGTGCACGTAGGTCGCCACGGTGCGCGGCATCTCGAAGTTGACGACGGCGCCGACGCCGGCGAGGTCCAGGCCCCGCGCGGCGACGTCCGTGCACAGCAGGATGCCCGCGTCGCCGCGCTCGAAGCGCGCCAAATTCGCGTCGCGCTGCGCCTGGCGGAGGCCGCCGTGGAGCTCCGTCGCGGGTGGCAGCGCGTGGCCGCTGAGGCCGCCCCGCGCCCGCAGCGCCTCGAGGAGCGCGCCGACGCGCCGCGTCGCCGCCTTGGTGTCGAAGAAGACGACGGCCTGCGACGCCGGGTCGACGGTCCGCGTCAACAGCGCGAGGAGCGTCGCCTCGCGCTCCGCGTCCTCGGCGCGGCCCTCCGCGGCTTTGAGGCGCACGAAGTCCTGCGTGAGCTTGGCGGCGACGCCGCCCGCGCCGTGGCCCGACGCCACGCGCACGCGCACGGGCCGCACGAGCGACAGCGCCGCGAGGCTCTCGACCTTGGCGCCGAACGTCGCGGAGAAGAGCATGGTCTGGCGGGTGCCCGAGCCGCGGCCGCCCTTGCCCCGCTCCGAGCCGCCGGGCAGCGCGCCCAGCAGCTGGCGGAGCTCGTCCTCGAAGCCGAGCTCGAGCAGGCGGTCCGCCTCGTCGAGCACGCAGCACTCGACGTCGTCGAGGTGGACGCCGCGGCCGTTCGTGAGGTGGTCCAGCAGCCGGCCCGGCGTCGCCACGACGACGTCGGGCTTGCGCCGCAGGGCGAGCTCCTGGACCTTGACGTCCTTGGCGCCGCCGACGACGAGGGCGACGTCCGCGCCCGAGAATTGGCCCAGCCCCCGCACCATCTCCTCGCACTGCGCCGCGAGCTCCCGCGTCGGCAGGAGGATCACGCCCCGGATCGTCGGCTTGCCGTGGGCGGCCTTGGCGCGCACGACGCGCTCGAGGAGCGGCAGCCCGAACGCGGCCGTCTTGCCGCTGCCCGTGGCGGCGGACGCGCAGACGTCGCGGCCCGCGAGCGCCAGCGGCACGACGCGCTCCTGGATCGCCGTCGGCCGCGAGAAGCCCAGCGCCGCGACGGCCCGGAGCAGGCAGCGGCAGAGGCCGAGCTCGTCGAAGTTGATCGCGCCGCCGCCCGCGGCCTCGGTGACGACCTCGTCGAAGACGCCCGCCTCGATGGCCGCGTCGTCCGCGGCGTCGTGCGCGCTCCGCTGCTCGCCGACCTTGTCCGCGCGCCGCCCGCGGCCCGCGGCGTCCTCGGACACGCCGCTCATCTCGCGCACGACGCTCTCGTCGGCGACGCGGCGGCGCGCCGGCGCCGGCGCCGCCGGCGCCGCGGGCGCCGCCCGCTCCACCGTGCGGTACTCGCCGTCGTCGTAGGCCTCGAGGCCGAACTCCTCGTCGGAGCCCTCCTCGTCGGAGAGCTCGGCGTCCGACTCGATGGTCATGGGGGCCAACAATGCATCATGCCGAAGAGATGCCAAAGCGTCGCCAAGTGCAATGAGTTCATCATGAAGTTCAATAATAGAAGCTCCAGGCGGCAGCCCGCCTACGGCGTGACCGCACCCACGGCGTGCGACATGGAGGAGAGCGCGCCTCTCATCCGGAAGGCCGCGCCGGCATGGCGCAAGTGGGCCAAGGCCGGATGCGCCGCGCTGGTGTGCGGCCTCGCGTATGCGACCTGGGCAGAGAGCCAGCGGCCGTCGCTCGGTCTGGAACGCTTGAGCAAGCTCCCGGATGACACGCACGAAATCTACAGCCTCGACTGCTCGAACTACGACGACGACTCGAGATATCCGTTCGCACCGTTTCCGACAACGCGGAATCAGATCTGACGAATGCCGACGCCCTCGCGCAAATGGACCCGCTCAGCGGCCCGCGCTACAGCCACCCGGTCTACCAGAACTTCGCCTTTTCCGGGTGCTCCTTCTAGGACGCGCTGGTTGTTCTCCTCGACATCTCAGGCGCGCTTCGTTTGGTCCTGCCCTGGACGCTCGTTCGCGGTCGCTCGTGCCGTTCCGGATCTCCCGCCTTTTGTTCGACCGCCTCCTCGACCCTCGACCGACGGCGTCGTTCGTTAATTTCAATTGGGTTCCAGCTAGCTCGGCATATAACATACCCCGCCGGCGGGGTATGTTGCCCTCCTTGGGGCACACCCGCGCCGGCGTCGCCTCTCCAGCCGCCGGAGGCCCGTCTCTTCAGCCGAAGCGCCGCCCCCCTTCCTCAGGCGCAGGAGGGCCGGCGGGAGACGAAGGACGTGATCACCGCGGAGGAGCCGATGGACTCGCCCGTGTAGGCGCAGCGGGGGCTGCCGCCGTGGAACGCGGGCTGGAGGATCATGAGCGGGTGGTCCAGCGCCGTCGTCGGCTTGGCGACGGCCTCCGGGTGCCAGAGGTCGTAGAGGAGCAGCGCGGCCATGACCTTGGAGACGTCCTGGGGGAAGAACGTCGCGTTCGGCGCGAAGTTGGCGACGCCGTCGAGCCAGCGCGCGACGTTCGGGTTCGTCTTCGTCATCGACGCCGTGCGCGCCGGCGGCGCCATGTTCGCGGAGACGACGCGGCCGTCCGCGCGCGCGGCGACCGCGCGCCAGTTTTGCAAGGTCTTCGCGAGCGCGTAGTTCGGGCCCTGGACCGTCGCGAGGCCGTCGGTGACGTGGAGCCGCGCCGGGCCCACGGCGTCCCGGTAGTTGCGCACGTAGCCGCCGCCGCCGAGCTTCATGGCGCCGCTGAGGCCCGTCTGCCAGAGCGGCGCGGCCGCGTGGCGCCGCCGCGAGTCGTCGGCCATGGCCGCGGTGATCGGGTAGGCCGTGCCCGGGCTCGCGAGGTAGGCGTAGGCGACGTCCCGCGTCTTCTGGAGCTCGGCGGCGATGGCGTCGCAGGCGACGGACGCGCGCACGTGCTTCTCGCCGTCGAGGTAGATGTACTGGCCGACGACGAGCGTGTCGAACTTCGCCAGGGCCGGCTCGTCCCGGAGCCAGGCCGCGATGGCCCCGGCCTCGTTGAGCACGTCGGCGCCGAGCTTTCCCGCGTCGGCGCCCGTCGCGGCCTCGTCGCGCGACGGCGCGACGAGCACGCCGCTCGTGGACCGGGCGAAGTCGACGAGCGGCGCCCACTTGGCCGCGGAGCCCGCGCGCGCGACGCACGCCACGGTGCAGCCGAGGCTGAGGAGCGCGCGCGCGGGGCCCATCTCCGACGTCGCGCCGAGGACGACGAAGGCGTGCGACCTCCGCGTGGACGGCTCGCACGCGAGGCGGCCGCCCTCGTCGCAGAGGCTCCGGCACCGGGCCGCGACGTCGGCCTCGCAGGACCCGGCGGCGACCCAGGCGTCGAGGCTCGCGAGGGGCACCTTGACCTCGCCGGCCTTGCCCGACCCGGCGACGAGCACGCTGTGGAGCGGCGGCGTCGCGGCCGCGAGCACATTGGCCGTATCGAAGGCCGCGTGCGCCGCGGCGAGGCCACCGCGCGCGGCGTCGACGGCCGCGGCCGGCGACGCGCACATGCGCTCGCAGAGCGCGACGACGTGCGTCGGGTACTTGAAGCGCCAGTCCTTCTCCCGCTCCAGGGCCGCCGCGAGGTCGTCGGCGCCCATGGCCCGCGCGGCGGCGGCCCAGACCTGCTTGCCCGTGGCCGTCGTCGACGCCTTCCCGCCGGCCGTCGTAGGCCAGGCGAACTCGGCCATTGTCCAGTGAGGCGGAGGCTGCCAGCCTGTGGTATTTATTTTGGCGAAGTGCGCCCGGACCTCAACCGCAGCTTCAAAGAGCCCGCCGCCGAGCGATGCGGGCCCTTCTCGTGCTCCTCCAGTGCGCAACGTGCCTCGTGCACACGCGGTTCCACGCCGCGCCGCGGCGCGTGGCGCTCCGCGCCGCATCGGACGCCGCATCGGACGCCGCCGCCGCCCCGGCCCGGAGCTCGGCCGCCGCCGCCCCGGCCCGGAGCTCGGCCGCCGCCGCCCCGGCCGCGGCGCGCAGGAAGAACGACACGCTCACGACGGAGGGCCTGGGCAAGATGCTCGCCGAGGTGCGCGCCCACTACCGCGAGCCCTTTGCCGCGACGCCGAACTCGACGGAGGCCGTCGCCGAGGCCGCGCGCGTGAAGAAGCGGCTGCTGCGCACGCGGTTCCAGGACCTCGAGCTCGACCGCTGCGCCGTCGGGAAATCGGCCATCCACGGCCGGGGCCTCTTCGCGACGCGCGACATCGCACCGGGCGAGCTCGTCACGCTCTACCCCGGCGACGCGCTGCTCTCGTGGCCCGACGGCGACGCGGCGTCGCGGTCCGCCGGCTGCGAGATCAAGGCGCTCTTCGGGTCCCACGTGCCCAACGACGAGCAGACCGCCGAGGACCTGTTCGTCCGCGCGGCGAACGCGCGCGACCCGGGGCAGCAAAAGAGAGCGACATTCCCAACTTCAAAGGCTCCTTTCTCGGCCGTGTTCCACTCGTTTCGGCTGATTTTTGGACGAGCGATCATCCCTCGGAGCGGTTTCGAAGAATGGATGCTTTTTCCGGAACGCGCGCACGCGGAACATTCACTTTGAAGCGACGTTGAATCTCTCTTTTGCTGCCCAGGCGCGCCTACGAGCTGCCCACGTCCGTGCCGTCGCTGACCATCGTCGGCGACCCGGCGCGCGACGCGGACCCGTCGTACCTCGGCCACCTCGCCAACGACGGCGCGGCCATCGTCGCCGGCGACGAGGCGAGCCGCGCGGCCTACGCCGCGGCGTCGGCCGCGCGCGCGAACGCGGACCACTGGACTCTCGAGGGCGCGCACCACGCGACCGTCGCGACGCGGCCCATCGCGGCGGGCGACGAGGTGCTCGTGTCCTACGGCGAGGGCTACTGGCTCTCGCGGTCGGGCTTCGCGGCCAAGGACGAGAAGGCCCGGGCCCGGGCCGAGAAGAAGCGCAAGCGGCTGCCCGGCGCCGGCGCGGCCAAGGCGAAGAAGGCCGGCGGCGGCTTCGGCTAGGGCCGCTTCGTAAGGGCGCATGCCCCCCTCGCGAGGTCCGTCGCGGCCCGGTCCGTCGGGCGGCTCTCGGCGGGGCGCACTTATAAGCGCGTCTTGGACGGCTCCGTGGGGCGCGCGCGCGCGACGACGGCGGTGGCAAAACGGCCGGCGCGCGGCGCGGTGCGCGGGATTTCCGAGAAGCGGGCGGCGCCCGCTCAGGCGGCGGCGTGGATGTAGGGCACGCGGATGCGCACGGGCATCGGCCGCGCGGCCTCGGGGAGGTACGGCAGCACGACCGCGCGCGCGACGGGCAGCTGCTCGACGTCGTAGACGCTCGCCGCGGTGTGCGGCGGCAGGTCCGCGGCGCCGACGACCGTCGCCTCCTTGAGCTCGTAGAGGCTCGCGTCGTGGATCGACCGGTCCTCGGGGTGGACGACGACGAACCGGTAGCAGCTCAGCGCCAGGCGGCGCGCGAGGCGCGTGAAACGTTTCTGCTTTCGCTCCGACCGGGTCGGCGCGCCATTGGGCGGTCGCGCGCGGGCATGTGGCATGGTAAAGGCAAAGATTGCGTGGCTCAAGGTAGGTGCAAGCGGCGATGCCGGTCGCCGAATCGCTCGCGGCGTCGGGCAACGGTGTGGATTTTTCGCGCCTTCAGCAGCGCACGCGTAACGCAAGGATGTGCGAAGCTCGAAATCCGCTTTGCAATGCGCGTGCGGCGCGCGGCGCGTGCCAGAACCTCTGTTTGACGAGCGGCAGTCGGGCCCGCTATTCGGAGCAAATCTGAATCGGTGGCTTAGAGGCTGTGGCCGGGGAGGCGGTGGCTGTGAATCATCCCAACTCCCGCCAGCCCCGAGGGGGTTGACCGCCGGTATGCCTGGTAGTATGCGCCTACTATGCGGGTTTTATGCGGGTTTTATGCGGGTGGTATGCGGGTTTTATGCGGGTTTTATGCGGGTGGTATGCGGCTGCTATGCTGCCAGTGGTCGTATGCGGGTGGTATGCGGGTGGTATGCGGGTGGTATGCGGGTGGTATGCGGGTGGTATGCGGGTGGTATGCGGGTGGTATGCGGGTTTTATGCGGGTCGTATGCGGGTTGTATGCGGCTGCTATGCTGGTGGTATGCGCCTGCTATGCGGCGACCTCCGGCGGCCGTCGCCTGGGGTCGTCGACAGCGGTCGCCGGGCTGCTATGCTGGTGGTATGCGCCTGCTATGCTGGTCTTATGCGCCTGCTATGCGTCTGCTATGCGCCTACTATGCGTCTACTATGCGTCTACTATGCGTCTACTATGCGCCTGCTATGCGTCTACTATGCGCCTGCTATGCGCCTGCTATGCGGGTGGTATGCGGCTGCTATGCGTCCGCTATGCGTCCGCTATGCGTCCGCTATGCGGCTGCTATGCGGCTGCTATGCCGGTGTATGCCCGGCTGGTGTATGCCTGGTGGTCGGCCCCCTCTGCGCCAGCCGGGCAAATTCGTGCCCACGGGCTCGCGGCGCGAGCTCCAGAAGAAGGCCAGGGACCTCCAATGGGCCAAAGACAATCATGACGAGAACAAGATCCACCTCGAGGCCAGCATCTACAAGGACGCGAAGGAGTCCCACTAGTCCGTCACCGGCGAGGCCGACTCGCGCACGCGGAGCGCCTAGGCTTACGTAGCCCGGGGACGAACGCGCCGCAACCCTACGCCCCTCGCCTCAGCCTCCGGTAATCGTCGTCCTCGACCTCGAGCTCCTCGACGTCCCCCGCGTCGCCGCAGAGCGCGTCTCGGGCCGCGTCGCCGCCGGCGGGCCGGCCGTCCGGCGGCGCGCCGCCGTCGTCGTCGTCGTCGGCGAAGTCGCTGTCGATGGCGACGTGGGAGAGGTGCGACGCCGCGGGCGGGCCGGTGCCGTAGTCGACGTCGGCGGAGTCGGCGGAGCAGAGGAAGCTCCGCGCGACGGCGGCGCCGCCGCCGTCGCCGTCGTCGCCGGGCGCGGGCGCGCGCGCGCCCGCGGACCGGTTCGCGCGCGTGTTCGCCGCGAGGGCCTCGGCCTCGGCGAGCTCGGCGGCGCGCTCCGCCGCGGCGGACTCGTCGGCCTCCCGGAGGTGCGACCGCACGAGGCTGATTTTTTTTTGGAGCGCCTTTAGGCGGCTCTCGAGGCGGTCGTACTCGCGGGGGTCCTTGGACCCGCCGCGCCGCCCGGACCCGACGCGGTGGAGCGTGATCACGGGCCGCGGGCTCGACGCCTCGCCGCGCGACGCCGCGGCCCGCGCCATGATCTCGTCGTAGGTCTGGGCGCCGGGCGCCTCGCGCGCCGGCGCCGGCGCGCCGGACCGCGGGCTGCCCGGCCACCAGCTCGACGTCTCCTCCATCGCCGACATCGCCGGGCGGGCGCGGGAGCGGGCGCGGGAGCGGCCTAAAACGCCGGGCTGCCGCCCTCCATCGTGGATGGTTTCTTCGACGCGACGGTGCCGTCACCATTGATTCAATGTAGTCGACCGGTGCTTCGATATCGCGTCAACTTAGTAGACCCGGCGCTGCGTCGGGGGCCGCGGCGGCGGCGGGCCCATGAGGTGGGTGCTGGTCTGGGACCCCTCGTACTGGCAGGACGTGAGCTTGTAGGCGAAGGAGCCGTCGTCGCGCTTCTGGTACATGAGGTAGGACTGGTCGCGGAGGATGTCGACGAGGTCCGCGATGGGCTTCGACGTCTCGACGCCCGCGCGCCGCGCGAGGTCCTTGACGTCGGCCATGGTGAAGTAGGGGTCCCGGCGCGCGTCCGCGTCCGCGTGGAGCGCGGCGACGAGGGCCTTGACCGCGCGCGACGCGGACATGCCGCCGACGGCGCGGCTGAAGTCGACGGCGCCCGTGGGCGTCGTGCACGCGTCGCGCACGCTCTCGCGGAGCAGCGCGACGACGTCGCGCGCGTCGTCCTCGGTGACGTTGGCCCGCAGCTCGAGCTTCGCGCGCGCCTGCGCGAGGCGCACGAGGCTCTCGAGCTGGCGCGTCGTGATGGGCATGGTCTTCGCCGGGTCCGCCGCGTGCGCCGCGCGCATCTCGAGGTACGTGCGCTGCAGCAGGAGCGCCGCGCCGACGTCGAGCTTGGGGGACACGAAGCGCCGCGCGTAGGCGACGTACTTGCGGAAGTGGCCCAGCGGCAGCGGGTCCCGCAGCGCGCGGTCCGCGCCTGGGCAGGAAAAGAGAGATTCAACGTAGCTTCAACTTGAATGTTCCGCGCGCGCGCGTCCGGAAAAAGCGCCCACGC
>NW_008705565.1:2823036-2851904 GCF_000186865.1 Aureococcus anophagefferens | reverse complement strand
CGCGGAGAGCGACGCGACGACGCCGGCCTTGGCGATGGAGATCTGCTGCTGCTCCATGGCCTCGAGGAGGCCCGCGTGCTGGCCGCCGTCCATCTTGTCGAACTCGTCGATGCAGCACGCGCCGCGGTCCGCGAGGACGAGCGCGCCGGCCTCGAGCGCGGGCGCGCCGTCGGCGTCGCGGTTCAGCGACACCGTGAGCCCCGTCGCCGTCGTCGTGTTGCCGCAGACGTAGACGGACCGCGGCGCGGCGACGGCCGCGGCGCGGAGCATCTGCGACTTGCCGAGGCCCGGGTCGCCCACGACGAGCACGTGCGAGTTCGCGCGCACGCTCACGCGGTCGCTCCGCCGCGGCGCCTTGCCCGCGAGCGCCGGGTCCGCGAAGTCGAGCGCGACGTCGTCGCGCGCGCCGGGCCGCGCCGCGGCCGCGCGCGCGGCGTCGCGGTCGTCGTCGTCGTCGTCGTCCTTCGTGCCGCCGAAGAGGCCCAGTAAGAGGCCGAGCTTCACGAGCTCGTGGCCGTAGATGGCCGGCGCGAGCGACCCCACGAGCAGGCCCAGCACGTCGTCGTCGCCGGCGATCTGCTTCACGATCGCGAGGTCCGCGTCCCCGAAGTGGGACCTGGGCAGCACAAGAGTGATTCAACGTCGATTCAACGTGAGTGTTCCGCGCGCGCGCGTTACGGAAACCACATCCACGCACACATCCACGCTTCGAGACCGTTCCGAGAGATGATCGCTCGTCCAAAAATCAGCCGAAACGAGTGGAAAATGGCCGAGATCGGAGCCTTTGAAGTTGGGAATTTCGCTCGCTTGTGCTGCCCTGAGTGGGACACGCCCCGCGGGTCCACGAGCGCCGCCGGCGCGACGAAGTTGTCGCCGCCGCCGACGACGACGTCGCACGTGCCCGCGTCCGCGACCTCCGCGACGCCGCGCTCCGCCTCGCGCGACGCGTTGACGACGGAGTTCGCGTCCAGGTAGAGCACGGCCGTCGCCGTCGCCAGGGCCCGCTTGTCGTGGCGGCCCGCGGCGACGGCGGAGTTGACGCACCGGAGCACGCCGCTCACGACGACGACGTCGCCGGGCACGCAGAGGTCCACCAACGCGTGGCCCCGGCACTCGACGTCCAAATGGCGCGGCACGCGGCCCGCGCCGTCGTCGCCGCCGGGGCCCTCGTCGAACTGCTGCTGGACCTTGATCTTCTGGTAGTCGAGCGCCGCCGCGGAGCCGCGCTTGAGGTCGAAGGACCGCGACTTGCACTCGCCGGAGACGCAGCACGTCGGCGACGCGAAGTTGCCGTCGGGGAACTTGACGCGCAGCGCGTCGTCGGCCTCGCCCGCGCCGCACTTGGCGCAGGAGAAGCTCGCCGCGACGACGAGGGGCCGCACGGCGGACGCGCGCGTCACCGTCGCGCGCACGGCGACGAAGCGGCCGACCTGCTCGGACCGGAGCTGCGCGAGCGGGAGCTGCGGCACGACGTTGCGCAGGCGCAGGGTCGCGCCGCCGGGCGGCGCGCGGCGGTCGGGCGCCGCGAGCGCGAGGTCGACGGCGACGCCGAGCTGGAGCAGCACGCGCGCGGGCTGCGCGAAGAGCATGGCCTCGAAGTCGAAGACGTCGAGCCGCATCGTCGACAGGAAGTCGCCGTACTCCACGGTGACGTCCGCGAATTGCTCCTGGCCGGCGAGGAGCGACCGCCCGCGGCCGAGGAAGAAGCCCTCGAAGACCGTCACGACCTCGGCGTCGCCCTCCGTGCACGGCAGCGCGAAGTCGTGCCGCTCCCAGACGCGCCGCACGCGCAGCAGCTCGTTGCTCATCGCGAGCGATTTGCGGCGTCGGTCGCGGCAGTCGCGGCGGACGACGGCGTGTCTTGGGTGTGCTCTGGGCGAGCTCAGATGTGCTCGCGCCGATGCGCCGGTCGCGCGGCGGACGACGAACTCAGGCGCGCAGTGGGCGCACTTGGGCAATCCATGTGCGCGCGCGCGCGAGATCGATCGCGTGGAGGCAGGGGCACCATGTTTGATGAAGTAGCCTTGAAGTGCACCATGCGTTAGAAGGTCGTCCGGAATGCGGCGGGCGCGGCCGCGCGCGGTTCCCGGGGCGACGGCGCGCGCGTCGCGCTCGCCGCGAGGGGCGGGAGCGCGTCGGCTTTCGACGCCGCGTCGCGGGCCCAGGGCGGCGCCTGGAGCGCGGCGCAGTAGGTCTCGAAGGGCGCCATGTGGACCTTGCCGTCGCCGTGGCGCTCGAAGGGCTCGACGAAGCCCAAAAACTCGAGCGTCGGCCGCCGGCCGTCGGCGTCCAGAAGCCGGTCCGTGTCGAGCTCCCGCAGCCCGCGCACAAAGTCCGCGGGCGCGAGGGCGCGCGCGCCCGCCGGGTCAATGACCTCGAAGACCTCGCGCGCGGGCCGCCCCTCCTCGCGCGCGTTCGTCAGCACCTCGTCGACGATGTCCTTGAGCCGCGGGCGCGGCGGCTCGACGCGGCGGCAGGCCGCGTCGACGGCCGCGACGGCCGCGTCGACGCGGCGCGCGACGGCCGCGGGGGAGCGCTCCGCGTCCTCGTCGTCGACGTCGGCGATGGCCCGGGCGACGCCGCGCTCCACGGGCACGACGTCGAGCGCGGCGCCGTCGCCGCGGTTGAAGTCGGGGAACGTGTCGCGCCCGCGAAAGCTGCCCGTGGACGCGCGCACGCGCCGCGAGCCGCGCCGCCTGGGCGACGCCGGCGGCGACGTGCCGTCGAGGCCGTCGTCGGCCTCGTCGAGGCCGTTCGACGCCGCCCGCCGCCCGCCGAGGCGCGCGCCCAGCGACGACCGCTTGCGGAGCGTCAAAAGCGAGCGCATCGGACCGTCGTAAAGTGGCCCGTCTCCTGGCTGTTTTAAACTTCCCTTTAACTTCTGTATTTTTAAGGTCCTTAGCGTCCCACGTCAGCGAGCGGCGTTCCCGGCGGCCGACGCGACGTGCGTTCTTCTCCCGCGCGGACGCAGACGTCGAGACGTTCTTCGCGCTTTTCAAGTGAAATGATACATCACCGTTTCAGGATATCTACAACTTGAACCTCAACTTACAACGCGCGGGAGGTTCCGAGGAACTCGGCAATCATCGAGTCGAGCGGTCGTTGGTCATCGTCGGTCGGGTTCAGGTCCGCCCACTCGAGCGGTCGTCGGCCATCGTCGGTCGCCCACTCGTGCTGGTTCTGGCAGCAGAAGAAGCCTGCGGGCTCGAGGCCCGTGGCGGATCGGAACAGGTCGAGGGCCGCGTCGGCCTCGGGCGCTTCGAATTCCGGCGCGTCCGGCACCGCGTGGCGCCCCGCCTCCTTCGCGAGGCGCTGGCTCTCCTTGGGCGCCTCGAACCAGCGCTTCCGCGGCGCGGCCCTGTGCGACGGGCTCGTGGCGCGGGCGCGGTGGGCCGGCTGCTGGGCGCCGTGCGGCGGCGCGCTCCGCGCCGCGCCGCCGAGACGCCTGAGCTCGAGGTCGACGTCCTGGCTCTCCTTGGGCGCGTCGAACCAGCGCTTCCGCGACGCGGCCTTGTGCAGAGGGCTCGTGACGTCGTCCTCCTCGACGTCGCCGTCCTCGGCCTCGTCCCGGTAGAGGTCGGCCCAGGTCTTCTTGGGCTCGTCGACGGGATCGGCCGCGACGTAGAGGCGGCTCAGGTACTCGGCGAAGACGACGACGTCGCACATCAAGCCGCAGACGACGATCCCGGGAAGCCGCCCCGTCTTCGCGACGTAGCACACTTTGATGATGGCCTGGCAGAGCACGGTCGTCGCGTCGAGGGACGGCACGGACGCCGTGTAGTCCAGGTCGGGGTGCGCGCGGCGCGCGGCGGACCGGAGCAGGCGGGCCACGTCCAATTTGTGCGTCCAGCACACGAAACCGAGGACCGCGAGGCGCCAGCGGCTCTCGCCGGGCATCCTGGGCCCCTTGAGCCGCGGGTCGCCGTAGCCGCGGCAGAGCACGTAGGGCGCCGCGGCCATGCGGAGTACGTGGACCGCGGCGGCGGCGACGGAGAAGGACAGCGCGCCGCGGCGCGTCTCGACGCAGAAGCCCGCGTCGAAGTTCCCGTCGAGGATCCCGAGCGCGAGGACGGCGACGCAGCGGGGCGTCAGCGGCGCGAAGCGCACGCCCGACGGGACGCAGCGGCCGCCCTTCGCCGGGCGCTCGGGGCGCGCGGGCGGGAGGCCCGAGTCGGGGGACGACGGGCCTCCCGCGGCGCCGTGGTCCTCCTCGACCTCGATGCCGCCGAACTCGTTCGCGAGCAGGTCGAGGGGGGTGGCGGGCCGCAGGGCGCCGAGGGGGATGACGGACCAGAACACGAAAGTCAACGCGACGACGGCGAGCCAGGACGTCGACCCCAAGGACCCCAGGCTCGCGGTCGCTATCATCTCGTCGTCGTCGTCGGGCTCCCGTGTCGGGCTCGGCGTCGGGTAGTAGACGACGGCGACGTCGACGGAGACGCCGCCGCAGGCGTCCGTGGCCTCGGCGGTCTGGTTCAGCCCGTAGTAGCGGGCGATCGCGGCCGCGATCGCGGCCTCCGCGTCGTCGATGTAGGCGTACTTCGTCGCGAGCCGCCGCCCCAAACTCGCCGAGAGCGCGTCGATCTCGTGGTCGAACATGGTGATGTCTGCGCTGACGTCGCTGCAGCTATGCGGGGTAGGCGCGGCGGTCGCGTTCGCCGCGAGGAGTCGCCGGCCGTCCCCGCAGTTCGCCACGGTCTCGACGGCCTCGGTGGACACGCCCAGGGACGCCGCGAAGAACCGGCCGTTGATTTCCGTGCCGTCGTAGAGCTCGAGGCCCGCCTCGCCGCAGGAGACGACGCTGCCGTCGGGTAAGAGGAAGTCGATGACGACGGCGAACTCGACGGGCGCCGTCGTCGGCGCCGCGGACGGCGCGGCCGTCGTCGGCGCCGCGCCGGGCCGCGGCGCGGGCGCGCGCGTCGGGTCGCGCGGGCCCGCGGACGGCGGCGCGGCCGTCGGCCGGGGAAGAGGCGCGCGCGTCGGGTCGCCGGCGTAGACCGTGGGCATGGCCGACGGCGCCGCGGGGCGTGTCGTCGAGGTCGATGGCGTCCATGTTGGCGACGCCGACGGCGCGGGCCGGGGGCTACGAGACGGCGCGAACTCTCGCGTCGGCGCGGCCGTCGGCCCCGACGGCGCCGCCGACGGCGAGACGGGGCCGATGGTGCCGGTGACGCAGCCAAACTGGGAGAAGTGCGCGTTGCCGCCCTCCGCGAGGTCGTCCGTCTCCTCCGCGCGCCGCGCGTTCGCCCGCCTCGAGGCGGAGCCGAAGTCCCCCAGATCCGCGTAGGAAATGTTGAGGTGGGCCAGGTTCGACTTGAGGACGCTACTGAGCTCGCCGGAGATCATGGTCACGAGCTCCGCGAGCACCATGTCCTGCAAAGCCGACATATCGTAGTCGCGCAGCGCGCCGTCGTCGAGGTAGTCGTAGCCGAAGCTCGTCAGGTCCCCGCGCGCCGTGGGCTGCGAGAAGTACATGACCGTCGCGTTCGTCGCGTTCGTGAAATTCTCGCAGGAGCTCGTGTCCACGGACGTCTCCGACGCGTCCAGGTCCGACGTCGCGATCTCCTCGAGGCGCCGGCCGCCGAGGCGCCGCCGCGAGTCGGCGCCGCACCGCGTGTCGTGGGCCGCGTCGTTCATCTCGAAGCCGTGCTCCTCGATCCAGGCGGCGTCGAGCACCGTGCCGTCGGCCATCGTGATGCCGTCGCCGTCGCAGGCGGCGTGGAGCACCGAAGACAAGGAGAGGCCGATCGTCGTGACGAGGTCCGCCTCGGTCGGCGCCGCCGTCTCGCGCGGTGGGGACGTCGGCCGCGGGCTGAACTGGGGCGCCGCCGGTGGGGACGTCGGCCGCGGGCTGAACTGGGGCGCCGCCGTCGGCGCCGCGGACGGGTTGAAGAGCGCCGCGTCCGGCGGCCCCACGGGGCTCGGCGTCGGCGCGAGCGTCGGGTCGTAGGGGTCCGCCGTCGGGAACGGCGTGACGGCGATGTCGCCGAGGTGGAAGTCGTCGTCGGTGTTCGTGCAGAGGGCCCGGCGGAAGTCGTCGCGGAACGCCTGCAGGCTCAGCGCGTCGATGTCGGCGATCTCCGTGAAGCGCGCCTCCTTGATCGCCGCCGTGTGCCCCGAGATCATGGCGTCGTAGGCGACGGCGCAGTCCTTGTCGCAGCCGAGGGCCTTCGACGCCAGGTCGCCGCCAGCGCACCCGTAGGGGTACTCCTCGTAGGTCGCGCCGCAGTAGAGGTCCGAGTTGTCGAAATCATAGAGCGTCACGGTGCCCGAGTACGCGCCGTCGTCGTCGTAGTTGCCCGCGAACAGGCCCCCGCCGCCCTCGTCGCAGAAGGGCGCGCAGTACGTCCCGAAGTCGGACCACTTCGGCCCGACGCCCACGCCGAAGAGGTCGCCGCCCCCCAGGTCGCTCATCGTGTCCTTCAGGTCCGTCGCCGCGCTCAGCGTCAGGTGCGTCGGCCGCATGCGTTGCCGCTGCTTCTCCGCGCGCGAGTACTCGTAGTCGTCGTTGCGGATGTGAGCGGGCGCGCCGTCCGTCACGACGTAGACGTCGTGGTCCACGAGCCCCGTCGCGTCGACGTCGTCCAAATCGAGGAACATCCGCCGGGCCAGCCACAGCGCCTGCCACGTCGGCGTCCAGTGCCAGCCCCCGCAGGGCCAGGACAGCGTCGAGTTCGCGGCGCCCTGGGGGTCGCACTCGCAGGACCCGTCGTTGAGCTTGCCGTTGGCGCACGCCGTGCCGACCTGGGCCTCGTCGTCGACGCGGACCGTGGCGTTGACGAGCCGCTTCAGCGAATCCGCGTCGTACGTCAAATTCGCGGCGACGGCCGCGCCGCCGCTGAGGTCGTCCCGCGTCTCCTTGCCGTCGAAGGCCGGGAAGACGACGATGCCGAGGCGCACGTTCGACTCCACCGACGGGGCGAAGCTGTCGATGAAGGAGTAGAGCGTGTCGAGGACGACGTCGTTCCAGCCCTCCTTCGTGATGGACACGGACCGGTCCACGACGAGGATGACGTCCCTGTCCGTCACGCAGGGCTGGTCGTCGCCCGCCGCGACGGCCAGCAGCGCGAACGCGGCCAGCGCGGAACGCCACCGCGGCGCGAGCGCGATTGGCCCCATCATGGTCTGCCCATCGTCACGTGTAAGGGGGGGTAAACTCTTTGTAATTGCAGCTCAACGCTTATTACAAGGTTTGGTTGAAGCCTGCATTGAAGCGCCGTTTCCGGCGGGATATGGTCGGAGGTACCCACATAAAAAAAACGCAAGACGCCCGCCCTAGAGGACGTCCTGGCTCTCGATGCCGGCGACGAGGTCGTTCTCCCGCGCCTCGCGGCGCGGCGCGTCGACCATGGGCTCGTCGCTCGGCGTCCGCGGCGCCTTGGGCGCCGCGTCCGGCGGCGGGATGCCCCGGAACACGGGGAGCGACGCCGCGAAGAAGGCCGCGAGGACGAAGAGGGAGAGATGCGTCTCGGACGTGAGCTGGTTGAGCAGCGTGTAGACCGCCGGCGGCGCCCAGGACAGGACCTGCGCGGAGAAGTAGTAGAGGCTCATGAACTGCGATATGGCGTCGCCCGGCACGAGCTCCGTGAAGAAGGACGTGTTCGACGCGTAGAAGACGCCGAAGCCCAGGCCCCAGAAGAAGGCGAAGAGGAAGACGAGGCTCCGGCACGACGGCCCGCACAGCACGACGGGCGCCGCGACGGTCACGGCCGTCATGTAGGCGATGGACGCGACGAACGTCCGCCGCGCGCCGAGGCGGTCCATGAGCCGCACGGCGAGCGCCGCCGCGGGGATGGCGAAGACGATGGTCAGCCCGACGACGGCGACCGTGTCCGCGCTCTCCATCTTGAGGTGGTCGTTCATGAAGACGACGGCGAGCGACCCGAAGCCCGTCATGCCGCCGTTCACGAGCGCGTAGCCCAGGAGGAACCGGCCCGCCGCGGGCGACCGCTTCTGGATGGTCTGCCAGGCGCTGAAGACCTCGCGCACGGCCACGGCCGCGAGGGACGCGCCCGCGGGCAGGGCCTTGGTGGCCTTGGCGTCCGGGAACGCGAAGGACGCGCGCTTCTGCCAGATGGCCGCGTAGACGGCGAAGAGCACGACGCCGACGGCGAACTGGCCCAGGGCCGCCGTGTTCACGTCCCCGAGCCCCAACCCGTGCGCCAGCGCCATGACGACGCCGAGCGTGCCCATCTGGGACCCGAGCGCGGCGACGTTCGCCATCGAGTTGACCCGGTAGCGCTCGTGCTCGTCCTCCGCGCCGTCGACGACGGAGAGCCCCGGCAGGTAGCTCAGCACGGCGACCTGGTGGCAGACGTAGGACGCGATGGACACGACCTGCAGGCAGGCCACGAGCTGCCACGTCCGCCGCGAGATCACGGCCTGGAGCAGCGTCGTCACCGCCAAAATCCACGCGGACGCGGACCCGAAGAGGCGCCGCGAGTCCGTGTAGTCCACGGCGGCGCCGACGAAGGGCATGAGGAACGCGGCGGACAGCTGGCCGACCATGACGACCGTCGTCACGAGCGAGCTCGGCTTCAGGCCGTAGACGTGCTTCGTGCACGCGCCGTCGTCGTCGTTGCCCTCGGGCCGGCAGCCCGCGGCGATCGTCGCGAGTTTTAGTAGTGCGATGTTGAAGAAGATGTTCGTCGACAGCACGCAGCCGGCGCAGAGGTTGTCCCAGAGGTAGGACGCGCTCGCGGCCACGCGCCACGTGCCGAGCGTGAGGTAGCCCATCGCCGGGCGCGGCGCGCGGCGGTCGCGCAGCAGGGGCTCGGGCTCGGCGCCGGCGCGCGGAGCCCGGGAGTAGGCGCAGCCGCGCGACGTGCTCGGCGGCGCCCTGCGACGCCCTCTGCCACAGGATCTCGAGAGCTGCCACTGCCACAGGCACAGCAACATCAGCAACTTGGGCAACCTCAACTTGGTCAACATAACGCTGCCACCTTATGGGGCGGCCTTGGGAGGCGCGCGGGGGTGCTTCTGCACGACGCCCGATGGTGGCGCTGGGCGCGTCGGGTCCGGAGGGTGCTCGTTGAGGGGCAGCCCGCTGGGCGCGCCGGTTGAGCCGCGGAGCGCCGCGCGCGGGGTCTTCCAGCCCTTGACCGTCGGTGCCGGCGTCGCCTGCGGGCTGGGCGGCTGCCGCGTGCGCTCACCTCGGTTGGAGACTTTCGGCGCGGGCCTCGGAGGGAGCTGAGGAGGTTGGCGCCGTCGGCGGTCTCGGTGTGCGGGCTTGGATGTGCCAGGGTCCATTCGTTTCTTTGCCTCCTGCGCCTGCTCAGAGTGTTCTCCCACGTGCGTCTCCTCAGGTTCCGCTGCCGTCTCGGCCCCTGCTGCCGCTGCCGCTGTCGCCTCTATTGCCGCCGCCTCTGCTGCCTCTGCTGCCCGCCCCTGCCGCTGCCGCCGCCGCCGATGTTGCCTCTGCCTCTGCTTCTGCTTCTGCTGCCGCCTCTGCTCCCGCTCGCTGGCCGGCGAGCGTCCTCTTCGGCGTGCGCCCTCGGCTAGCCATTCGTGGTCCTGAGGTGAATCGGGTTGGTCCGCCCGGAGTTCCTGCCTGCCGGGTGCGGGTGCCCTCGTTCTCAACTTCCCCCGGTCCACGGCGAGTACGGTGGGTGTGGCCCTCGAGCCCACTCAGGAGCTGCCGCCCCGCGCCTGCTCGGTCTGGTTCGCTCCGGGGGGGTCCCTCCGCGGACCTGCCTCCCCTCCCCCGGACGGACGCTTCCGGGCGCGCATCCCCTTCAATAACTTGGTCAACTTGTAGACACGCTCGCCAACTCCAGCCTGCGCGTCGTCCGATGCGCCCGGCCAACACGCTGCTCCTCCTCGGCGCCAGCGTCTCCGGCTTCGCGCTCCGCCGCCGCGCCGCGGTCGCCGGCGCCGCCGGCGGCCTCGCCGCCGTCGGCCTCTCCCGGACGACGCCGCCGCGCGCCATGGTCATCGACAGCCACCTGCACGTCTGGAGCTCGACGTTTCCCTACGCGCCCGGCAAGGAGCCGCCGCCGGAGCTCGGCGACGCCGTCGCGTCCGCGGAGGCGCTGGACGCGAGCCTCGCGGCCGTCGGCGCCGACGGCGCGCTCGTCGTGCAGCCCATCAACTACGAATTCGACCACGCCTACGTCGCCTCCGTGCTCGAATCGCGCAAAAATTTCCGGGGCATGGCGCTCGCGAACCCGGCGGACCCGGGCGCCCTCGCGGCGCTCGTCGACGGCGCGCCGCCGGGGACCTGGACGGGCGTGCGCTTCAACCCCTACCTCTGGCCCGAGGCCGCGCGATCCGGCGCGTGGCTCGCCGACGGCGCGGGCCTCGAGCTCCTCGAGATCTGCCACGCGCGGGGGTTGGCGATCGGCGTCATGGCCTTCCAGGGCCTGACGCCCCTCCTGCCGTCGATCGAGGCGCTGCTCGCGCACCCGAAGGCCGTGCCCGTCGTCGTCGACCACTGGGGGTTTCCCCGCGAGAGCCCCGGCGCGCCCGCGGCGCCCGGTCTCGCCTTCGACGAGGCGGCCTGGGAGGCGCTCCTGAAACTCGGGCGGGACCACGCTACGGTCTACGTCAAGCTCTCCGCGCTCTTCCGCGTGAGCCGCGAGGGCCCGCCCTACGCGGACCTGAAGCCCCGCTTCGCCGCGCTCGTCGACGCCTACGGCGCGGACCGCCTCATGTGGGGCTCCGACTTCCCCTTCGCCCAGCTCAGCGGCGGCCAGGGCGCGTCCCTCGACGCCGTCGCCGGATTCTGCGCGGACCTGCCCGCCGGCCAACGCGCCGCGATCCTCGGGGGCACCGCGCGCGCGCTCTTCAAGTTCGCTTAGAAGCGCAGGTCCGCGAGGCGCTGGCCGTAGAGGGGCCCCCGGGGGCTGAGCGCGCCCGCGGCCGTGTCCTCGCCGTGGCTCAGGTGGCCCGTCGTGATCCAGAAGGACGCGCCGAGCGGGTCCGAGCTCCGCGGCCGCTCCGCGGCCGGCGCGTCGTCGCAGACCGGGGCCCGCAACCGCCGCTTCGGCGCGAAGGTCCTCGACCACGCGTCGAAGGACACCGTGCCGTCCGCCGCGGTGTCGAAGTCGTGGCGCCCGCAGACGCGCGTGTCGCCGCGGCCGCCGGGCGGTGCGCCCCGGAAGGGCGCGAGCGCCGCGCGCCGCTTCACGGGCGACGGCGGGAGCGGCGCGGGGCCCTCGCGCGCGGCGACCGTCGCGCGGTATTCGACGCGGAGCGCGCGCGTCCGCCGCGCGCGCCGCTCGTCGCCGAGAGCGCCCCGGCGCCGGACCCGGAGCTCGGCGTACCTGGTCTCCATGCGCGCCGCGCTCGCGCGCTCGGCGCCGGTCGCGTCGCGGGCCGCGCGGTCGCGCACGGCGTTCGCGGCGTCCTCGAGGCGCTTCGCCTCGCGGCGCCGCGCGTCCTCCTCCATGGACTCCAGGATGCCCAGGTAGCGCCGCGCCTCGCGGAACCGCTTCGCCTTCAGGTTGCTCTCGAGCAGCGCCCGCACGGCGACCATCTCCGTCGACTCGCTCGGCCGCGGCTTGCCCGCGACGTTCGCGAGCTCGACGGCCGCGTCGCCCTTGATGCCGTCGAGGCGGCACGCGAGCGACCGCCGCGCGGCGACGCCCTGGCGCGTGACGTGTCGCTCGTCGCCGCCGAGCCGCCGCGCGACGCCCGCGCGCCGGAGCGCCTCCGCCGCGGCGTGGTCCGCGCGGAGCGCCGCGGCGGCCGCCGCGCGGCGGTCCCGCGCGAGCGCTTTCAGCTCCTCGTCGAGGCCCGGCAGCCGGTCCTGGGCCGCGATGACCGCGTCGTAGTCCGCGCGCCCCACGTCGCAGGCCTTGCGGCCCGCGACGCGCTTGATGTGGTCCTTGAGCTTCGCGCGCTCCTTGCGCAGCCGCTCGCGCGACGCGCCGCGCTCGCGCGCGAGGCGCGCGCTCCGCAGGCCGCCGTCGTCGTCGACGAGCTTCGACGCGACGTCGGACGCGCTCCACTCGTTCCAGGGCGCGCCGTCGTCGTCCATGGGCAGCCAACAAGTGGGCAGCCTCGCGGTCGTGTCGCGGATCGTAACTCCTTGTTGCAGACAACGTTGCTTCTAAAGTGCACCTTGAGCCGCAAAGCTCGGGAGCATGTTTCGTGCGCACGAGCCGAGAAGAAGAAGGCGGGCCGCGGCGCTCCTCGTCGTCGCCTGCCTGTCGCTCGTCGACGCCCTCCGCGCGCCGCCGGGGCCGCGGCCGCGCTCAGCCCTCCGCGCCGCGCCGGCGTCGCCCCCGGCGCAGCAGCAGCGCTACGCCGAGCGCGTGCTCGCGGGCGCGCCCCTCGACGCGGTGCGCGCCGCGGGCGACGCGGCGGCCGCGCGCAAGTACGCGCGCGACGGCGTCTGCGTCGTCGAGTCCTTCTTCGAGCCGGTCGTCTTCGCGGCGCTCGCGCGCGAGGCCGACGCGAAGCGGCCGGCGCTGCGGCCCGAGACGATGGAGTCCGTCGCCGTCGGGCGGACGGGCTGCTTCCTCGCGCCGGCCGACGCCATCGTGGCGGCGCTCAGCGGGCCCGAGGCCGTGGGGCGCCTGCGGGCCATCCTCGGCGACGACCGCCTCGAACCCGCGGATTTTCCCGTCGAGCTGAGGGCCTACCCCGTGGGCGCGGCCATGGGCTGGCACAAGGACGAGGCGCTCTACGACGAGCCCCAGCTCGAGTGCGTGCTGACGCTCTGCAACTCGAGCGACAGCGAGACGCACTGGGAGAACGCCGACGGCTCGCTCGAGAGCAAGTGGCTGCCGCCGAACTCGCTGCTCGTCGTCCGCGCCGAGGGCGCGTCCCACGGCGTCAGCGCCGTCACCGTCGGCGACCGCGTCATCGCCAAGTACGTCCTCACGGCCTCGCCCGTGAAGCTCCAGGCCTGGTACGACAACCTCGACTCGTACCGGGACATGGCCCAGCCCTAATTCGACCACGTGTGTAGAGACGGCCCGACCACGGTGGCGAGAGCCGCCTAGGCGCGGGACAGGAGCCCCGCCTCGGGGTCGTCGTCGTCATTTCCGCCGTCGCCGTCGTCGCGCTTCCGCGGGCTGCCCGGCGCGGCCCTGCGCCGGTCCATGAGCGTCTTCCAGATGACGGAGAAGACGACGGACGAGACGCCGTTGCACAACAGCTTCGCCGGGAGCCCCGAGAAGAGGAGCCCCCAGACGCCGCGGTCCGCGACGACGCGCGCGAGCGCGGCGCCGTAGGAGAGCGGCTCCGGCGCCGTCTGCACGTAGACCTTGACGACGCGGATCGAGTTCGACGTCGTGTCGGACACGGCGGAGCACGCGAAGCCGATGAGGGCGCGCCGCGCGTGCGTCCGCCGGGGCCCCCAGTCGGGCACGCGCGCCTCGAGGACGTTGTTCGCGGCGAACCAGGGGTAGTGGCCCGCGAGCGTCGCGAGCGCCGCGCCGACGCAGCCGTCGAAGAGCGCGAGGGGGCCGGCCGCCGCGACCTTGCGCGCGAGGGCGTGTGCCGCGCCCGCGCCGCCGACCTGGAGCGTCGTCTTCACCGTGTCGACGGGGAAGATCGCGACGCGCCAGAGCGCCGCGCACGCGGACGCGGCGACCGTCTTGACGGCCACGGGCACCCCCGGCCGGTCCGCGAGGAGCGCGAGCACGCCCTCGTTCGCCGCCGTGTCGCCGAAGCGGCTCAGGGGCGCGCTCAGCAGCGCGACCCACGCGCCGCGGTAGAAGCGGCCGACGCCGCCCTCGGCGTAGAGCGCCGCGACCGTGGCGAAGAAGCTCGCGCCCGTGGCCATCTGCACGTTGATCGTCGTCCGCAGCCACATGAGCAGCACGACCTGGAGCACCATGGCCGCCGCGCCGGGCCCGCCGCCGCCGACGGCGGCGCGCAGCGCGTCGCGCAGCGGGCCGCGCCGCGCGGGGCGCGACGACGCGCGGCCGGCGACGTCGTCGTGCCGGGCCCGCCGCGCGTGCATATTTGGACGCCGCGCAGCCAGCCTTTTATTTGTGTGTGGGTCTATGCGGAGCGGCGGGCGCAGGCTCTAGCCCATCATTGCGCGTCCTGAATGGCCGACTGGTCCATCATTGCGCCGCGCCGTGTTTTTCACGTTGAGGTCAATGTCGGCGTTTCACCAAGGGTCAGCATGGCGGCTGCAGCAATCGAGAAGCACGTCCGCAAGGCCGTGCGTATTTTGCGGGAGGGCGACGACGACGCGAAGATTGCGGCGGCGCGGAACCTGGCCAACCTCGCGGACCTAGGGGAGAACGACTACTACACTACAGTCAACGAGGTCCGAACCGCCAAGGCCGGCGGCATCCCGCCGCTCGTCGAGCTCCTGCGCGACGGGAGCGCGACCGCCCAAGCGTGTGCCGCGGAGGCGCTGGGCAACCTCGCGTACAGCAGTTTCAATTTCAAGGTCCTGATCGCCGAGGCCGGCGGCATCCCGCCGCTCGTCGAGCTCCTGCGCCACGGGCGCGCGAACCGCAAAGAGAAGTCCGCGCGCGCGCTGGGCACCCTCGCGTGGGCCAACCACGACAACGCGGTCCTGATCGCCGAGGCCGGCGCCATCCCGCTGCTCGTCGAGCTCCTGCGCGACGGGACCGCGAGCGGCAAAGAGAAGTCCGCGCGCGCGCTGTGCAGCCTCGCGGGCAACAACCGCGCCAACCAGGTCCAGATCGTCGCGGCCGGCGCCATTCCGCCGCTCGTCGAGCTCCTGCGCGACGGGAGCGCGGAGGCCAAATTGCAGGCCGCGACGGCGCTGTGCTACCTCGCGTTCAACAACGACAACAAGGTCGCGATCGCCGCGGCCGGCGGCATCCCGCCGCTCGTCGAGCTCCTACGCGTCGGCAGCGCGGCCGCCAAAACTTCCGCCGCAGTGACGCTGCGCAGCCTCGCGGACAACAACGACGCGAGCGCCGTCGCGATCGCGGCGGCCGTCGGCTTCGACGCGCTCGTCGAGCTCGCGCGGCGCGGCCGCGTGACCGTCAACAACATGACGGTTGTGGAGTCCGCGGGCATCCCCGCCAAGCGCAAGGCCGCGCTCGTCGCCGGCCAGCTGCTCGAGACGGCCGCGCCCCGGATCCGAGTCACGAAATACATCAAGGCCGACATCGCGTCCTACCTTTGAGGCTCGAGCGACGCGCCGGCAACGCGGAAGACCTAAGTCAGGCGCCCGCGAACCGCACGCCGAGAAAACGGGGCGCTCTGGCGGAGATCTTACGGGGGGGAGGGGGCTTTCGTGGCGTCTCCGCCCCTAGGCGGAGGAGGACGCGTCGGCGGTGATCTTGGCGAACATCATCGACGCGCCCATGTTCTCGTCGTCCTCGAGCGCGTCGCCGGAGTCGAGGAAGCTCAGGTTGAGCGTGTCCTGGACGTCCATCTCCGGCGGCTCGGGCGGCGGGGGCCCCGCGCCGGCGATGCCGCCGACCATCTTCATGACGGACACGGTGTGGGGCTCGAAGGCGCCTAAAAGGCTCTGGGGCTCGAGCTCCGGCGACGGCTTGTAGAGCTGCTCGTCTAAAGGCTTCTGGGGCAGCTCCGCGAGACTGTCCGCGTCGAGCGCCGCGGCGTTCGTCGACGGCCCGCCGGAGAGCGTCATGGCGATGAGCGTCGACACCGTGCCCTCCTCGATGCCCCCCGACCCGCCGCTGCTCAGGTTCTTGAGGGCCTCGGAGCACGACGACGCGACCTTGTCGTCGCCGTGGCGGCTCAGGCGGATGAGCAGCGGCACGAGCCCCGCGGACGCGAGCTCCTCGCGGGCCTGGGCCGTGCAGCGGCTCAGCCAGAAGAAGGTCTGGGCGCAGGACTGGACCGTCGACGCCGCGTGCGGGTCCTCGGGCGCCTCCGCGAGGCGCAGCAGCAAATCCCGCGCGGCGACGTCCGCGACGATCATCTCCCGATGCGGCGGCTCCAGCGACAACAGGTGCAGCGTCGCCGCGGCGAGGGCGTAGCACTCCGGCAGCGCGCCGAGGCGCGGGATGGCCTCGAGGGCGCCCTGGTCCAACAGCACGCCGTTGAACCGCTGCTCGCGCGCGACGCTGTAGAGCGCGCGCGCGCAGTGCTCGAAGACCTCCGCGTTCGACGCGTCGTCCTCGGCGCACATCATGTCGCAGAGCAGGCGCACGGCGCCGTCCTCGACGAGCTTGTCGAGCGCGGCCGTCGCCGCGGCCAGGGACCGCAGCGCGGCCGCGACGAACATGCGGACGCGCCGCGCGCGCTCCGGCGGCCCGCCGAGCGTCAGGCGCCGGTAGAGGAGCTCCAGCGCCGGCACGACGTCGTCGCGCACCATGGCCACCCGGTGGTCCTCGGACGCGAAGGTCATGTACGTGAAGATGTAGAGCGTCAGATCCTGGACGACGTCGTCGCCGCGCGGCTTCTCGTCCGCCGGCGCCGCGGCGGGCGCCGCGGCGTCCGCGTCGCCGGCGGGCTCGGCCTCGAGGGCCGCCGCCGCGCCGCAGGTCTGCTCCACGAGCACGACGAGCACGGGCACGATCGACGCCGTCAGCAGCGGCGCGCGCACGTTCTTCCACCTGTGTGCAAATCAACCAGTGAGCTGGGACGTCGGGGCCAAACTTGAGAATTCTCTAGCTCGGTCAAATCGAAGTCGATTCGGCTGATTTTTGGACGAATCGATTGCTCTCGTCGAGTTCTCGAAGCACGGCGGAAGTTCTCGTGTCAAAACATTCGAATACGCGCACATTGAAGTCGGGTTGAATATTTGATTTCCACACGTTCTTCCACCACGCGAGGTGCGCGAGCACGCGGAGGCACGACTGGCGCGTCGGCCCGTTGGGCGACCGCGCGTTCGTGATCAGCACGGGCAGCACCTTGGCCTCGACCATCTCCAGGCGGCAGGCCTCGTCGCCCGCGATCAGGAAGTACGCGTCCGCCGCCGCGACCTCGGCCTCCGGGTCGCCCAGCGTGCACAGGCTCGTCAGCACGGACACGGCGCCCGCGCGCACGGCGGGCTGCTGCGAGTCGACGTGGCCCAGCAGGTTGCAGGCCGTCTTGCCGCAGACGACCTGCGTCGTGCGGTCGCGCGACCGCATGAGGCCGAAGACGTCCAGCAGCGTCGACCGCCGCTCGACGAGGAGCGCGCGGCCCGCGGGGCCCTGGGCGCTCAGCGTGCAGAAGATCGACGCGCAGACCCGCATGGTCTCCTCCTCGCTGAGGCGGCTCAGCACGGAACAGGCCTGCACCAGCCCCTCCTTCGCGAGCGCGGGCAGCCAATTCTCGCGGACCGCGGGCGTGCACAACAAATTGAGCAGCGCCTTGGCGCAGACCTGCTTCGTGAGGTGGGACACGGCGCGCACCATGCAGATCATCATGAGCGCCGCGACGCCGCCCTGCTTGACGATGGCCTCCTCGGAGCCCGCGTGGCACCCGAGATTGCAGAGCGCGCGCGCGCAGTAGAGCTGGTTCTCCTCGCAGTACGAGTTCGACAGCTCGGCGACGACGGGCACGATGCCCGCGGCGACCATCTCGCCCTGGACCGTGGGCTCGTGGCTCAGGTTCGCGAAGGCGACCGCGCACCGGAGCCGCGTCGTGTCGTCCGCCGCGCGGTCGCGCGCGAGCGCGACGAGCGCCCCGAGCGTGCCCATGGCGCACAGGGGCCGCCGGCAGGGCTCGTGGGCCGACACGGCGCTGAGCACGGCGCAGCAGGACTGGCGCGTCGCCGCGTCGCTGCCCTCGCCGCACCCGGCGATGACGTGCGGCACCGCGCCCTCCGCGATGGTCACGGCCGAGGACCCCTCGTGGGCCAGGCGGCAGAGCGCCGCGCAGCAGTGCTTCACGATCTCCTGGTCCCGCGTCTGGAGCATGTCGATGAACGCGGGCACGACGCCCTCCTCGACCATCAGCCCGACGTTCGCCTCGACGGACGCGAGCTTGCAGAGCGTCGCCGCGCAGCGCATGCGCGTCCGCGGCTCCGGCAGCCGCGACAACGCGATGATGGCCGGGATCGCCGACGCGGACACGCCGCGCTCGCGCGCGGCCTCGCCCCGGCTGAAGTTGAAGAGCGCGAGCGCGCACGCCTCGCGGATCTCCGACGACGCGTGGGAGCAGAGCGCGATGACCGACGCGACGCCGCCCTGGCCCAGGACCTGCTCGTGGTTGCCCTCGTCGACGAGCAGATTCGTCAGCGCGGAGAGGCCGTGGCGGAGCGTCGACGCGTCGGACGCCTCGTGGAGTAAGGTCACGAGCGCGGGCACGCAGCCCTCCTGGACGATGGCCTGGCGCCCGATGGCCTGCTGGCTTAATAAACTCAGCGCCGACGCGCAGAGCTGCGTCGTCGACACGTCGCGCGGGCACCGGAGGCAGATGTTGCACAGCGCCGTCACGCCGCCCTCGTGGACGAGCCGCGGCAGGTTCTGGTCCTCCATGGCGAGGCGGATGATCGCCGACGCGATGTAGTGGAGCGTGATCGTGTCGACGTCGCTCGACAGGGCGTAGAGCACCTGCACGGCGCCCTTGGACACCATGTCCGCGCGGCACGTCCGCGTCGACGCGAGCGAGTGGAGCACGATGGCGCAGACGCGCCGCGTGCGCGCCTCGGCGCCCCGCGCGAGCAACCCGACGACCTGGACGACGCCCTCCTCGACGATGCGGCTCCGCACGGCCTTGATGTCGCTCAGGTTGCAGAGCGCGGCCGCGCAGACGTGCTTCACCGCGGCCATCGTCGACGACGCGAGGGTCACAAAGGCCTTGATGACGCGCTCCATGTACATGTAGGGCTGGTCCACGCAGGTGAGGTTGAAGAGGCCCCGGCTGCAGAGCTCCGCGAGCTCCTCGTGCTGGTTCATGAGCGACATGAGCGCGATGACGACGCCGTCCTCGACGAGCTTCGCCTCGATGCCGTCCATGATCGTGAGATTGACGAGGGCCAGCCCGCAGTCCCGCGACACGGCGATGTCCTTGGCCGCGACGCCCAAATCGGAAATCACGGGCACGGCCGTGTGCTTCACGAGCTGCGCGCAGAGCTCCGCGTGCTGGCTCATGTTCTTGAAGGCCGTCGCGCAGGCGCGGCGCACGTCCGCGTTCTCGTCCTTGGACAGCACGAGCGCCGCGGACACGGCGCCCTCCTCCGCGAGGCGCGCGGCGTTCTCCGCGTGCGTCGACCACGACGCGAGCGAGTTCGCGCAGTGGAGCTTCGCCTCGTGGGCCTTGGGGTCGTCGCGCTTCGCCGGGACGCTCAGCCGCAAACGCTCCTCCTCCTCGGCCTTGAGCTTCGCCGCGAGGAGCTTCGCGGCCTCCTCGCGGTCGCGCTCCGCGGCCTCGCCCGGGCCCTTGCGCCGCCGGCCGCCCTCCGCGTGGTCCTGGAGCCGCGACTGGTAGATGATGCCGCCCATGTAGACGCCCCGCGTCATGAAGAGGTCGCCGTGGTAGGGCGGGAAGACGTGGTCCTTGTCGACGACGCGCGCGTCGCCCTCGACCTTCTCGCCCTTCTCCGGCGACTCGGGCGACGCGGACCGCGCCTTGTCCGGCAGGCCCCGCCGGTTCGTCCCGCTCCGGCCGCCCGCGCCGCCCGTCGTCTTGGGCCGCATGGCGCCGACGGCGACGGGCGGCGCCTCGCCCTCGGGCTCGCGCGGCGGCGTGTCGCCGCCCGCCGTCGGCGGCGGCAGCCGGAGCCGGTCCTTCTGGAGGTCGAGCATGATTTTGGCCGGGGGGCTCCGGGGGATCTGGAAGAACTTCTTGTTGATGTTCTTCCGCGTCTTGGAGATCTCCTTGGGCAGCGCGTCGCGCTGGTACGCGACCAACGCCGCCGTCGAGCTCGCGGTCAGCCCGCCCGCGGCGCCGTCGCCGAGCGCCGCCGTCGTCGGCCGCGACAGCTCGTCGCGCACGCGGCCCGTGCGCAGCGCCTTGCCCGCCCCCGTGGTCTGGGGCCGCCGCTGCGCCTTCGACGGCCCGTCGAGCTCCGGCACGTCGACGCCCGACATTTTGCTCAGCCGCTCCCGGATCTCGTCGAGCGCCGGGTTCTGGGTCTCCGCGCGGATGCGGCAGCCCAGCTTCCGCTTCTCCCAGCCCCAGAGGTCGCCGAGATTCATGGCTCCGAACGCCGCGCGGGTCTAGGGGTGCGAAAGGCGGCGCGCTTCCGAAGCGCGGTCAAAAGCGGCGCGTGCGCACCGCTGGCGGAAACCGCGAAAGCGGCCGCGGCGCGTCGGACGCGGCGCCGCACGTCGACGGCGACCCTCCGCGCCGGACGACGGGCGAGCGGCACCACCCGGGCCGGCCAGCAGCGCTACCGACGGTCGCGTTGATTACGGCGTCAAGGTAAAGATTCTTTCACGTCTCCTTGCCCCGGGGCTGCCACTCGCATCACCGGCGCCAGCGACGGCCTCGCGAAGTCGTCTTTCGACGCCGCCCGCCTCGGCCGCTCCCGCAGAGGACCGGCGCGGCACCATGCTCGAGAAGGGCGACCAGTGCTACGTGCGCAGCAAGAGCGGCGCCCTCGTCCGCGCGGGCCAGGAGCTGAGCTCGCCCAAGGTCCGCGAGCTGCCCGCCAAGACCATCGTCACCTGCCTGTCGGACGCGGTGGTCAACGACACGGGCGCGGAGCGCGTCGCCATCGAGGCCGACGGCGTGCGCGGCTGGGTCTCCGTCAAGGTGCTGAGCGAGCCCCAGGGCCGCGACCGCGCGCCGCGCGCGGCCGCGGCGCGCCGCCGCGGCGCCCGCCGCGTCGTCCGCGGGCGGCGGGTCGGGCAAGGTCCAGGTCACGCTCCACTACCGCGAGGGCCAGGACAGCTCCCTCCACCACTCGCTCAAGCTCACGGTGCCCCCGAAGTGGCTCGCGGACGGCGCGCCGCTCCGGCGCCTCACGGCCGCGTTCTGCGACAACTACAACAAGAAGCACGCGGGCAACCGCCTCGACGACGCGACGATGCGCCTGAGCGGCCGCGACGGCGCCTGCCTCCCCTTCGGCGCGCGCGTCACGCGCGACCTCGACGAGCACCTCTACGTCGTGCCCGCGCCCGCGCGCGAGCCTCCGAAGACGTCCGCGCGCGGCGGCCGCGCGGCCGGCGCGGACGACGTCGGCATCCCCCAGCGGCTCTACAAGCCGCCGGCCGTGCGCAAGGCCAAGTCCAAGGCGCTGGAGCACGACGCCTCGAACTGCTACGACCTCGACGACGCGGGCGACGACGAATGCGACGACTGCGACGACGGCGGCGGTCCCGGCGACGACGCGCGGACGCTCGCCGCGGGCACGCGGCTCAAGGACGAGGGCAACGCGGAGCTCGCGGCGAAGCGCTACGCGTCCGCCGTGCGCAAGTACGACGAGGCCCTCGCGCTGTCGCCGCCGCCGCTCGAGCGCCTCGCGGCCGTGCTCCTCGCGAACCGGGCCCAGGCGCTGCTCTCGCGCGTCGCCGACGGCTCCAATTTGAGCGCCCAGGCCGTCTTCGCGGCGCTCCGCGACGCGGAGAGCAACGCGCGCGAGGCCTGCGAGGCCGACGTCAAGTACGACAAGGCCTTCTACCGCCTCGGTTTGGCGAACGTCGAGTTCACGAAGCGGTGCGCGGGCGGCGGCGACGGCGCGCCGCTGCCCGACGAGGTCGAGGCGCGGCTCAAGGAGGCCGTCAAGGCCCTCGCGCGCGCGGCGCGCATCTCGCCCAAGAGCAAGCAGATGCGCGACACGCACAAGGAGGCGTCCGAGCTCCTCGCGGAGCACGTCGCCGCGCTCGACGGCTCGACGCTGCCGCCGTGCTACGAGGGCCGGCCGCCCGTCGTCAAGGGCGCGAACGACGCGGGCGACCCCTTCGACCCGGAGTGGATCGACCTCCGGGCGTCCACGACGATCCCCGTCGAGCGGAAGCGAAGCGGCGTCGTCGAGGCGACGATCGAGCTGCCCCTGCTGCTCAAGAAGCAGTGGAACCGCAACAACCGCGGCGAGCTCGCCGTCGCCATCGCCGTGTCGGACCACCTGGGCAGCGACGCGATCCAGCAGGCCGCGTCGAACCTCGGGCCCGCGTGGACCGTCGGCGAGGGCCTCTTCGCGGGCAAGCGCTGGGGCGGCGGCCACCTGTCCATCCCCGACCGCACGGGCGTCCTCAAGGGCGCGCCCCAAGACCACTTCCTCCTCCACCCGTCGGCCCTCGACGACGGCCAGGTCCGGAGGCTCGCGGACCTCGGCCTCGTGACCCTCGACGTCCGGGAGCCCGTCACCGTGCGCCGCGACGACCAGCACGAGCCCATCACGCTCCGCGTCTGCGCCTGCGCCTTCTAGGCGGGGGCCGCGCCGCGCCGCCGCGCGCGGGCTCGCGACCCGCACTTTGAGAAACCTAAATGGCTTCGAGGCGAGTGCGATGCGCGACCGCGGGACGGCGCCCGAGCGACCATCGGCCCACCTCGTAGCGCTTCAAGCAGACTGCACATTGCATCGACTTTGAACATCACTGCGGCCGAGGAGCATGCGCTGCTCTTGTCGCCTTTAGCTGCGCTCGCCTGAGCCTCGGCAGGATGGTGCGCGAGATGGTCACGGTGCAGGTGGGCCAGTGCGGGAACCAGATCGGGCGTCGCTTCTGGGCCGAGCTCCTCCACGAGGCCGCGGCGCAGCAGCAGGCGTCCGGCGGCGCCGGCGGCGGCACCTACGACGCGGCCATGAGCGCCTTCTTCCGCAACGTGGACGCGCGCTACGAGCCGCCGGCGGAGCTGGCCGTCGGGGCGCCGCTGAGCAGCCTCCGCGCGCGCGCGCTTCTGATTGATACGGAGGAGGGCGTCGTGTCCGAGACGCTGCGGGACCCGCGCTTCGGCGACCTCTTCGACGCGGCGCAGCTCGTCACGGACGTGAGCGGCGCGGGCAACAACTGGGGCCACGGCTACGGCGAGTACGGCCCCAAGTACGGCGACGAGATCGAGGCCGCGGCGTCCGCCGCGCTCGAGCGGTGCGACAGCCCGCAGGCGTTCTTCTTCCTCCACTCCGTCGGCGGCGGCACGGGGTCGGGCCTCGGCAGCGCCGTGCTCGAGCGCTTCGTCGACGCGTTCCCGGACCTGTGCCGCTTCTCCGTCGCCGTGTACCCCGGCGGCGACGACGAGGACGTCGTCACGGCGCCCTACAACGCGGTCTTAGCGACGCAGCGGCTCACGGCCTGCGCGGACTGCGTCGTGCCCCTCGAGAACCAGGCGCTCCTCGACGTGTGCGCGCGGCGGTCCGCGCGCGGCGCCCAGGCGCCCGCGTCGGGCCGCACGGCGACGGCGGCGAAGGCGTCGAAGAGCGGCTTCGACGAGACGAACGACGTCGCCGCGCAGCTGCTGAGCCACCTCACGGCGGGCGCGCGCTACAGCGGCGGCCTCAACATCGACGTCAACGAGATCGCGACGAACCTCGTGCCGTTCCCGCGGCTCCACTACCTCACGGCGTCCTACGCGCCGCTGCTCCCGCGCGACTTCGGCGGCGGCGCGGCGGCGGCGCCGGACCGCGGCGGCGGCGACGACCGCGCGCGGCACCCGCGCCACGTCCAGCGCCTCTTCGCCGACGCGGCGTCGCCGCTGAGCCGCCTCGTCGCGACCTACGACGCGCAGCCCGCGCGGCCCGCGGCGACGCTCGCCGTCGCGCTCCTCGCGCGCGGCGACGTCGTCTCCGCGGACGTCGCCGCGGCCGCGGCGCGGCTCCGGCCCCAGCTGCGGCTGCCGCCCTGGAACCCGGACGGCTTCAAGGTCGGCCTCTGCGCCGTGCCGCCGCTCCGCGCGAGCCGCGCGGTGCTCTGCCTCGCGAACTCGACGGCCATCGCGCGGAACTTCTCCGCGCTCCGCGACCGCTTCGTCAAGCTCTACCGCGCCAAGGCCATGGTCCACCACTACGCCAACTACATCGACGGCGCCCTCTTCGACGAGGCCCTCGCCGACCTCGAGGCCCTCGTCGGCGACTACGAGCTCGCGGAGCAGCGGCCGGCCGCGCTCTACGCGCCGCCCCCGGCGCCGCCGCCCGACGACGGCACCTCCGACGCGACGCCCGAGCCGCCGGCGCCGCCCTCGGTGTTGCTCTAAGGTCGCTTAGGTGATCCCGAACTGGCGGAGGCGGTGCTCGAAGACGGCGACGAGGTGGGGCTCGAGCGCCGCGTCCGCGGCGAGCGCCGCCTCCAGCGCGGGGACGAGGCCTTCGGGGAAGACGTCCCGCGGGTCGACGAGTGCGACGCCGGCCGTCGCCGCGCAGCGCCGGCCCGGGTCGCCGTCGCGCCGGTTGTCCGCCGCGCAGCGGTAGCGGAGCCGCGCGAGGTCCCGGAGCCGCGGGGCCCCGGCGTCGCCGGCGACGGCGTCGAGGAGCGCCGCGGACTCGTCGAAGCGCTCCGTGCGCAGCACGAGGACGTCGTCGCGGATCCGCGACCGCGCGGCGGCCCAGTCCGCCGCCGTCGGCGCCGCGTCGCACGGCACCTGGCGGGGCGCGTGGGCGCGCGTCCCCCCGTCAAGAAAGAAAGACCCCGCGGCGCGCGGGCACGCCGAGCCCGGCCCAGGCGAGGCCGCAGAGCTTGCGCCGCGCGCCGGCCCACCACGCGACCGCGTCGCGTCCGGGCGGGAACTGGCGGAAGAGCGACACGAGCCGCTGCATGGGGTCGCGCGCGATCATGACCTAGCGCGGGGCGCCGTCGGCCGCGCGCGCGCACAACCCCCCCGGGCGGCGCGGGCGCCGCGCGTAGCACGCGGGTCTTCCGAAGAGCCGCGCGGACAGCGCCGCCGGGTCGGAGTTGTCCTGCCAGAACGCGACGGTGCCGTGGCGCACGCCGTGGCTCGCGAAGAGCAGGGGCCACCGTAGCGCCCCGGGCGCCGCGGCGGCGATCGTCGCCTCCCAGCGCCGCGTCGGCAGCCCGTACGTCCGCGGCCGCCGCGGGCTCAGGGCCTCGCACGTCCGCCCGTGGCTCGGGTCGCAGGTGCCGTGGTCGTGGAAGAAGGGCAGGCCCCGGGCCTCGGCCCAGGCCGCGAGGGCCATGATGAGCGACGTCCCGCCCGTCTTCGGCAGGTGGATGAAGGACACGACGCCGTGGTCCACGAGCGGCGGCCGGCGCCAGGCGAGGTCCTCGCCGGCGGCCGCCGCGGCGCAGAGCGCCAGCAGAAACGCGGCCGGGCCCATGCGTCGCGGCGCGGCGGCGAGGTGCGGCTGCCTCGGGCGAGTTTACCCGAGACCTCCGTTCTAAAGGCTGCCCATTGCGCTCGTTCCGGGGCGACCCTGGCGGCACCTTTTCGTCGTGTTGCCGGGCTGCCCCGACCGTCGGGCCCTAGCCCGACGCCCCGCGCCATGCGCGCCGCGGCCGTCCTCGTGCTCGCGGCGGCCGCCGCCGGCCAGGACTCGCCGAGCTGCTTCGCGAAGCCCGCCGACGCCTGCGCGAACCTGCTCTGGGCGACGCAAAATAACAAGACCATGTCAGCGTCCTGCGGCCGGAACGATTTTTGAGAGCTTCTGACCGGGAAGACGACGAAACATCGTCACCGACGCATTTGGTAGGACCATGTGCTTGGTTCCCTCGCCGCCGGCCTTCCTCTCCAAGGCCGAGGCCGCGCGGTGCTGCGGCCTCGGCCTCGGCTGCCCCGGCGACTTCATCGAGTGGGCGGCCAATGGCTACGACCCCGCGGGGTCGAAGAGCAAGCTCGGCGACTGCTACTGCGACGCGGGCGCCGGCGACTGCGCGTCGGGCACGATCGCCAAGTACTACGCGCTCTGCGGCTGCGGCGACGCGGCGGCGGCGGCGTCCTAGTTACGGCGCGGGGCCTACTGGTCCTGCATGGAGCGCCGCATGGCCTCCGCGACCTGCTGCTCCTCGGACATGGGCTGCGGCGCGGGCGGCGGCGGCGGCGCGTAGACGGGCGGCGGCGGCTGCGCGTAGGCGGCGGGCTCCTGGACGTAGACGCGCGGCGGCGGCCGGTAGTAGTGGTGGTGGCCGAAGTGGTAGGGCGGGACGGACGCGTCGAGGCGGCGCAGGAGGCCGTGGAGCCCCGCGCAGGCGGGCGTCGGCGGCACGGCGCCCGAGAGGATGTCCGCCGCGCGGACGCCCCGCCGCGCGTAGTGGCGCTCGTTGACGGCGTTGCGCTCGTTGATCTCGGAGCCGTCGAGCGAGACGCCCGCGAAGAGGCCCTTGCTGACGGCGTAGGTGAACGTGCCCGCGACGTCGGCGCCCATGTCGAGGTTGAGCTCGTTGCCGCCGCCGAGGGGCCCCAGGGCGACGCCGATGGACGTCCCGAGGCGCACGGCGCCGCCGCCCGCGAACGTCGCGACGGCGCGCGCGCCGTGCAACACGACGACGAAGTCCGCGACCTCGGCGCCGATCTGCCAGCCGAAGGACGCGCCGGCCGTGCCGATGGCGCTCGGCGGGCTCCAGCCGCCGCCGGGGAGCCGCGCGACGACGCAGCCCGTGCCCCAGGACACGCCCGCCTGGAACGCGACGCGCGTGACGCGGAGGAACGCGAGGCCCGCGCAGTGCTTGATCACGTGCGGGTGGGGGCCGGCGATGGGCGAGTCGAGCATGATGGTCAGGATGGACTCGGCCTTGGCGCTCTCCTCGTCGAGGCGGAAGTTCACGGAGCCGAGCTGCGCGTCGTAGTCGCGCGCCGCGCGCCGTTCGAACGCGACCGCGAGCGGCCGCGACGGCTGCGACGCGACGGCCAGGTGGAGCGCGGACTGGCTCCGGTCGCCGACGGGCGCGCCGTTGATGTGCGTCACGGAGTCGTTGAGGCGCACGCCCCGGCGCTCGGCCTCGCCGCCGGGCTGGAGCGAGGACACGCAGCCGTCGTCGTTGAAGACGAGGCCCAGGGTCGGCGCGGCGAACTCGACGGTGTAGGCCTCCCACCTGCCGGTCTCGAAACCGGCGACGCCGCGCATCGTGTCCACGGCGCCCGTGCCCACGGAATTCAGGTACTCCATCGCGTCGGAGAAGGGCTGCTAGCTGAGTTTACCGAGGACGGTTTCAAGATCGTTGACCTCTCTGTCTCTCCTTGCGCAATTACTGTGCCTAGTTAGCGCCCGGACGCGCCGCCGGCGCCGAGCACGCGAGCCGAGGGCCCCGCCGCCCGCGGGCTCACCGGATCGTGCGCTCCGGGCTCGGCAGGGTCTTGAGCGCCGCGCCGGAGAAGTCGAGGCGCCGGCCGCCGCCGGGCGCGGCGGAGGACCGCCGCTTCTCGAGGCGCGTCGCAGTCTTCCGGACGGCGCTCGTCGGCGCCTCCTGGCGCGGCCCCTCCGGCGCGCCGCGCCCGCCGTCGCCGAGGTCCGCGGGCGCGTCGGGCGAGTCGACGGAGATGAGCGACGCGCGAGGCAGGTCGCCGCCGTCGGACGCGTCGTCGTCGCCCGGCCGCTCGGCCTCGGTCGCCTTGGCCCGGCGCCAGTTGCGCTGGGCGCGGAGCACGGTCGCCCGCCGCCGCGCGCGCGCGCGCGCGATCCACGCGCGCGCGGCGCGCGTGACGACGGCCGACGCGCGGCGCCAGCGCTCGACGTGGGTCGGGTCCGCCGCCGCGGGCGCGTCGCGCCGCTCGTCGCCGAAGAGGGCCGCGAGCGCCGACGCGAGGAACGAGCCCGCGCCGTCGCCGGCGGCGGCGGGCGGCGCGGACGCCGCGCGGCCGCGGCCCGCGGCGGCCGCGGCCGCGTAGGCGGCGGCGGCCCGCTGGGCCCGCGCCGGCGTCGACGGGCCGCGCGCGCCGTGCGCGCCGTCCAGGGACCGGCGCCGCGGCGGCGCCTTGCTCGGCGACGCCGGGGGCGTCAGGGACCCGGACCGCCGTTTCTGCTTGATGGCCAGGGCCTCGAGGTCCTGGAAGCGCCGGTGCATGCCGGTCGTCGGCGTCGCGCGGTCGCCGGCGCCGGAGGCCTACATGGACGGGCCGCGGCGCACGCGGGCCGCCCAAGTTGCGCGAACAACCATCGGGGCTGCTGCCCCACGAAGCTGCCAATCTACCCCTTGAAGCAGCGCTTACCGTTCATCAAAAATAAACAGTTCTCGCAGCAGCCCGGGGGTGCCGCCGACCGCCGGCGCCGCGGACCGCCGGCCATGGCGTCCGTGCGCCTGGCGCAGCTCAAGGCGAAGGAGGACAGGCGGGCCAAGGAGAACGCGCCGGCGCCGTCGGGCACGGTCCTCGCCGGCCCGCTCCTCAAAAAGTCGCGCTACGGCCAGTGGCAGCGGCGCCACTTCATCCTGTCGCCGCGGTGCCTCGCCTACTACCTCGCCAAGGGCGACGCGTCGCCCCGCGGCGAGGTCGACCTCCGGGGCATCGAGAGCTGCGTCGTCTCGGGCAAGTCCCTCGCGCTCGCGTACCGCGGCGGCGCGGGCCGGGTCCAGTTCCGTGCCGCCGAGGCCGAGGCCGCGCGGCGCTGGGGCGACGCGCTCAACGCCCAGCTCAAGGCATGCGCCGACGAGGACGCGGCGCGCACGATCGCCGCGCGGGACCCCGAGCCCGCGCCCGCGGCGCCGGAGCCCGCGCCCGCGCCCGCGGCGCCCGCAGCGCGCGCCGCGCCGCTCGCGCCGCCCGCGCCGCCCGCGCCGCCCGCGGCGCCCGCGGCGGCGGCGCGCGCCGAGGCGCTCGCGACGGCGGAGGCGGAGCTCGCGGCGGCGAAGCGGGAGCTCGGCGACGCCAAGGCCGCGGCGGAGGCCCGCGCGTCGTCCGCGGCCGCCGCGGCCGCCGCGGAGCGCGACGCGGCGGCGGCGCGCGACGCGGAGGCGCGCGAGCGCGTCGCGGCGCTCCGCGCGGCCAAGGCCGAGCTCGCGGCGGCGCGGGACGCGGCCGCGCGCGCCGAGGCCGAGGCCGCGGCGCGCGCCGAGGCCGCGGCCGCGCGCGAGACCGCGCGCGCGCTCGCGGCCGCGCGCGAGGAGCTCGCGCGCGCGCGCGCGGCGGCGGAGGCCAAGGCGCGCGCGGACGCCGCCGACGCCGCCGCCGCGACGGAGGCCGCGGGGGCCGCGCACGCGGCGGCCGCCGAGGCCGTCGCGGCCGCGCGCGCGGCCGCGGAGCGCGAGGCCGCGGCGGCGCGG
>NW_008705565.1:2820392-2822986 GCF_000186865.1 Aureococcus anophagefferens | reverse complement strand
CAGGCGGAGATCGCCGAGGCCGAGGCCGAGGCCGCGCGCGCGGCCGCGGCCGCGGAGGCGGAGCGGTCCGCGGCGGCGGCCGCGGCCGCGGCGGCGACGCCCCCGGCGTCCCCGCGCGAGGCGTCCGCGGCGGCGGCCGCGGTGCTCGGCGACGACCCCGGCCCGCCGCCGCTCATCGACGTCGACGTGCGCCGGCGCGCCTCGCCCGCCGCGAGCCCGGGCGCGTCGCCGAAGACGTACGCGGAGAGCACGACGGCGACGTACGCGGCAGGGCGGGAAAAGCGTGCGACATTCCCAACTTCAAAGGCTCCGAGCTCGGCCGTTTTCCGCTCGTTTCGGCTGATTTTGGGACGAGCGATCATCTCTCGAACGGTGTGGATTTTTTTTTTTGGAACGCGCGCGCGCGGACACTCACGTCGAAGCGACACCCGTTTCCCGCCCAGGTACGCGGAGAGCACGCCGCGGTACGCTTTCTACGACGCGCGGCCGTCCGGGCCGCCGCCCCAGCCGCTGACCCCGGCGGGCGACGCGCCGCTCCTCTACGACGACGACGCGGGCGGCGACCTGCCCCTCTTCTGCGGCTGCGGCAACTTCTTCGACGTCGCCGGCGGCGTCACGTGCGGCGAGAACGAGCCCGAGGCCGAGAACCAGCCCGAGGCCGCGGCGGACGAGCCCGCGGACTTCCACTCCTGGCTCCGCGGCGTCGCGGGGCTCTAAGCGGATTTCCCCGTGGGCTCTAAGGCGACCGTCCCTTAGTCGTCGTCGGCGTCCTCGCTCGCCTTGCACTTCTTGCGGTCGATGGTGATGTCCGCGTCCTTGACCGCGGCGATCATCTCCTTGAGCGCCTTGGCCGTGTAGGACGTCGTCCCCTCGCCGAAGCCGATCAAGGCGCAGTCGCCGCTCTTCTTCGAGTCGGCGCAGATGTCCTCGCGCGTGCCCGCGCAGCCCGTGTAGGAGCTCTGGTGGTAGGGGCAGATGCACGTCACGTTCCAGACGCCGTCGTACTCGCGGTCGTAGCAGGGCGCGCCCATGCACTGGGCCGCGCTGACCTTGCGGCAGTGGGTCACGGACGTGTCGAAGTACTCGTTGCCGCTGCTGTAGAGCGACACGCGATCGGGCGTGTCGTCGAAGTAGCCGTCGAAGAGCGTGCCGTCGTCGACGGCGGCCTCCAAGATGCGCTTCGCGGCGCCCTTGGACCCCGCCTCGTACTTGCGCATGGCCTTGCGGAAGATCGCGCTGTCGGCGAGCACCGCCGCGGCCCAGCCGAAGTCGAGCTTGCCCTTGTTCCCTGGGCGCACGGACAGGCAGCCGCAGCTCGCCGTGAGGCCGTCGCCGTTCTTCGTGCAGAAACCCGTGTAGCACTGGGCGAACTCCGTGTCGAGGTAGACGCCGCCCGTCGCGTCGCTGAAGAGGTCGACGATCTCGCTCCAGTCCGTCGACAGCGCCTCGGCGCCGGCGCCCCGGCCGGCCATGGTCCGCGCGCCGGCGACGACGGCGACGCCGGCGACGACGCTCCCGAGCAGCGCCGCGTGGGCGACGCGCCGCCACCGCGACGCCGGAGCTGGCGCCGGCGGGGCTGCCACCGCCTGGAGCGGCGCGGCTTCCATGCTGAAGTCGCGCGTAGCTGGCGCCGGCGGGGCTGCCACCGCCTGGAGCGGCGCGGCTTCCATGCTGAAGTCGCGCGTGTCTCAATAAAAGCAACGTCATTCAACGTCGGCCTCGAGCGCGAGCAAGGGCATGAGCGGCTAAAACATGATGGCCGCCTTTCTCGTCGCCGCCGGCGCGCGCTTCGGCGCGCGGGCCTACGCGCCGGCGCGCCGCGCCGCGCACGGCGGCGCGCCGTGGGCGACGGTGCTCGAGCTGGAGCTCGACGTCGGGCGCTGCGTGGGCGTGCGCCTGCCGCCCTGGGGCCTCGAACCGGCGGCGGCGCCGGGGCCCGGGTGCGCGCTCGCGGCGGAGCTCGATCCGGCGGAGCTCGCCTACCCGCTCGCCGGCGCCTTCTCCGGCGCCGCGGCCGCGGACTTTTACGGCGGGCGCCTCGCGCTGCGGCGCGCGCTCGGCGGTGCCGCGGCCGCGCCGATCCTCAAGTCCGCCGGCGGCGCGCCGGACCTGCCGCGCGGCGTCCTGGGCTCCATCTCCCACAAGCGGCCCCTGGCCGTCGCCGTCGCGCGGCCGCGCACCGGCGGCGACGTCGCGGCCGCGGTCGGCGTCGACGTCGAGCGCGCCGCGGAGCCGTCCGTCGGCGGCGAGCGCCTCGCGCGGCGCGTGCTCGCCGCGGGCGACCGCGCCGCCTACGACGCGCTGTCCGGCGCCGTCGACGACGGCGCGCGCGCCGCGCTCTTCTTCTCGCTGAAGGAGGCCGTCTACAAGGCCGTCGCCGCGGACGCGCCGGCCGCGCGCTTCCGCGACGTCGCGCTGGCGCCCGGCGCCGACGGGTCCTGCGCCGTTTTCGCCGCGGACGGGCTCCTGCCCGCCGGCGCGTCCGTGGACGCGGCCTGGCGGCTCGTCGAGCACGACGGCGCGCCCTACTTCCTCTCGACCGCGGCCTACCGCCGGGGGCGCTAATACCGCGGCGCTCAGAGTCTGACCGTCAT
>NW_008705565.1:2772446-2820342 GCF_000186865.1 Aureococcus anophagefferens | reverse complement strand
TGGCGGGATATGTTACTAAGCGCGGAGGAGCCACCACCGCGCGGCTCCCGGCGCCGCGAGCATGACGGCGGTCGCGGAGGCGAGGTTGACGCCGTGGTTCGAGAGGACGTCGGCGCCGCAGAGCGCGCGCGCGTCCGAGCGCTCCGGCCGCGCAACGCACCGCTTCTCGTCGTCGAAGCTCGTCCGCTGGAGCGTCGCGCCGAGGACCGAGTCGAGCAGCGAGCCCGCGAACCCCGCGGCCGCGCCGAGCGCGGCGAGGCCGGCGACCTCGGCGCGCGCGCCGGCCGCCGACGCGCCGACCGTCGCGAAGCCCGCGAGGCCGTGGACGACGCCGACGAAGGCGCCCCCGGCGACCGACGCGGCCGTGCCGGCGAGCGTCACGCCGCCGTTCGTGCCCGGCGGCACGACGCGCCACGGCGCCGTCACGAGCCGCGGCGGCGCCGCCGCGAGGCAGCCGAGCTCCGACGCCCAGGTGTCGCCGGCGCAGACGGCGAAGAAGGCGACGAAGCGCGCGACGAGCATGGTGCCGCGGGTGTTGGCGGTGAGGTCTGTGCGCGCGTCGTCGCCGATCTCTGCGCGGTACGCCGCGGCCGCGAGCGCCGCCGGCCTGTGTGGAATTCAAGTCTTCAACCCGACTTCAATGTGCGCATATGCGACAGTTTCGACACAGCCGCCGGCAGCGAGCAGCAGAGCACCTGCGCCGCGTCGCGCGCGCCGCCCTCCGTCGCCGCCTCGTCCTGGCGCATCTTCGTCGCCGCGCCGACGCGCGAGAGCTTGCTGCCGGAGAGGTAGAAGGCGATGAGCGTGATGCCGAAGCGCGGGCCGCTGCCCCAGGTCAGCACGGCCACGGCGAAGGCCGCCATCGCGCCGCTTTTGCTCAGCGACCCCTTGCGCAGGCCGCGCCGACCGAGGTAGGCGCCGACGAGGATTGCGGTGACCACGTGGAGCGGTCGCGGCGCGCCCATGGCTCTGCTTTACTCTAGCTCCCTTTGCTCATCACGTAGCCTCCATGCCCGCGCGGTTCACCAATTCTTCACCTTCGCCATGTTAACCCGAAACTGTAGGCGGCTGCCGTGATTTGAACGCAGCATGGAACGTGGACGAGTTGCTAACCAAGGGAATATCTTAGATCATGGAACGGCCTTTCTCGATCAAATGAAAAAATGGTTCGCCTCGGGCGCGCCTGGTGGTGTGGACGCGGTATGTGTGTTTCACTTCCTGAATCCGGGCTGTACGTACCTCAGAAAAGAGGACCTAGCCGCGGACATGTGGGACGAGTGTACTCAAAAGACACGCCTGCACCAAGCCGCGTGTAATGGTTGGTGCTCTGCGATCAAGTGGCTTATACAACACGACGCTGATGTAAACACTTTCTGCAATGCTACGCCACTGCACATGGCCGCGTCAAATGGCCAATGTGCCGCTGCGGCAATCCTGCTCTATGCGGGTGCTCGAACAGAGGCGCGCGACGAAAGGCTACGGCAGAGAACGCATCGCGGCCAACGGCATGTGGTACTTCGAGGCCGCGGTGACGGGGTGCGACCCCGGCGCGGGACACCACTCAATGCCGCTGCTTTCTTCAACAAAAGCAAAATGTGTAAGCTCCTCCTCAGTCGGGGCGCTCGGCTCGACGCGGTCGATGTGCACGCGGGCGTTGCAGAATATCATGAATTCCCTTGGCTCGAGCCCCATACCCGGTACAACGTCGAGGCGTACAACTTCCTGGCCGCTGTGCGCGCGGCCGGGGGCTGGGATGCCCACGTGGCCCAGCCGCGCGCCGCCCTCCTCGCGTTCCGACGGAACCTGCCGAGGCTCCGCCGCCGTGGTCCGTCGAGCGTGCGCGCGCACGAGCGCCTCTTCGTCGAGGTACCTGAAGACGTTTTCACGCACGTGCTTGCGTTCTGGCGCAGCTACCGCGACTCCGAATACTAAGAGGATCCTACAGCGTGCACT
Organism: Aureococcus anophagefferens; assembly: GCF_000186865.1. Lineage (NCBI taxonomy): Eukaryota > Pelagophyceae > Pelagomonadales > Pelagomonadaceae > Aureococcus > Aureococcus anophagefferens. The sequence goes on along the minus strand of NW_008705565.1, from coordinate 2,818,389 downwards.
TACCCACGCATCTCCGCACGCCGCGCGCGTTCACGCCTCCCGGGGCGGCGGGAGCCGGTGCTCGACGGGCGCGAGGGCCATGCGGACGGCCTGGGCCGTGTAGTCGGTCCGCGTGACCCGGTCGCGCGTGAGGATGGCGATGAGGCCGCCCTTGGCGCCGAGCTTCGCGTCGCGCGCGAGGCCCGACGCGTTCGCCGCCTGGGACAGGTCCATGCCGTCGTCGAGGACGTGGCGGAGGACGTCCGGCGGGATCTCGAAGGCGCAGGACACGCCGAGGCTGTGCGAGTTTCCGTCGAAGGCGTCGCAGACGCACGCGTCGAGGTGCCGCCCGGCGACCTCGAAGAGGCCCGACTCGAGGCCGAAGGCGAGCGTCGCGGCGCCGCCGCCGGCCCGCGCGTGGGCCGCCGCCGCGCGCGCCCGCGCGCCCGCGGCGACCGTGTCGAGGCCGACGGGCTGGTCCGCGACGCCCGAGGCCACGTCGAAGCCGCCGACGGGCGCGCCCGCGGCGACGACGTCGCCGTAGTCCGCGACGGTCGCCGCGACGGCGCGGACCTTGACCGGGTTCGCGGAACCGACCACGACGCGGTCGAAGGCGGGCCGCCGCGGCCGCGCCGGCCGCGGCCGGCCCAGGGCCGCGACGGCGACCGCGGCGACGAAGGCCGGGCCCGCGGCGCCGGGCCGGCCGCAGGCGCCGAGCGCGGCGACGGCCAGCGCCATCGACGGCGCGCGCGCGGCGACGAGCAGCGCCGCGCGATGCCGCCACGCCGGGTGGCGCGCCTCGAGGCACGCCTGGACCGCGTAGGCGGCCGCGAGGACCTCGGCGCAGCGCGGCGCGTCGTCGGGCGCGGCCGCGCACCGCCACGCGGCCGCCGCGGCGACGAGCGCCGCGGCGACGCCGGCCGGGACGAGCGCGGCCGCCGCGGGCGACCCGTCGGCGACGGCGGCGGCCTGCTGCGCGCCGCCGACGAAGGCGAGCACGGCGCCGGCGAGGGCCACGAGCGCCTGGCGCAGCGGCGCGACGGCCTCGGGCGCGATCGACGCCCAGACGAGCGCGACGGCGAAGGGCACGGAGCCGAGGCGCAGCAGGCCCACGGCCCAGGCCGCCGGCGTCGCCATCACGAGCTGCAGCGCGGGCTACGAGAGCGCCGTCGCACGAGCCGCAGCGGCTACGAGAGCGTCGTCGCACGAGCTGCAGCGGCTACGAGAGCGTCGTCGAGGGGCTCATTAGTTGCTTCGGCAACGAGTTCAAGCATCCGGCACCGTGGGGATACGAGATGATACTCGCGTCCCACGGGGCTTGCCCGAGGACCTGGTGGCCAAACATCCGTGCTCGTGTCCGTCGGCGCGCGGACGGCCGTGAGTTTCGCCCGCGGCGGCCCCGGGACCCGGCGTCCGCCCCGCCTCGCGCTCCGCGCCTCGCGGCGCCGCGGTGCATAGCGCCCGGCGGCGACCATGGCGGAGCGGCGGGGCAGCTTCTTCACGTCCAAGCCGCCGACGGCGACGCGGTCCCAGATCGACCGCGTGTCGGAGATGCTCAAGGGCGACAAGAAGTGGTTCGGGGCGCTGAGCGCCGAGCAGCAGAACGCCGTCGTCGCCGTGATGATCGGCGACGAGAAGAAGTGCGACCTCAACAACGGCGAGCTCAAGGCCGTGCCCAAGGGCTTCCTCATGCTGTGCCCCGGCGTCGAGAGCCTCGAGCTCCAGGATCCCCGCTCACGGAGCTCCCGGACACGCTCGGCGCGCTCGCGAACCTGCGGACGCTGCGCCTGAGCTTCAACAAGCTCACGAAGCTCCCGTCCGAGGGCACGCAGATGCTCGGCAACCTGCAGACGCTCCAGCTCTACGACAACGCCCTGAGCCGCCTGCCGGACAGCGTCTGCGCGCTCACGCAGCTCAAGCACCTGAGCGTCGGCGTCAACAAGCTCGGCACGCTGCCCGAGCAGTTCGGCCGCCTCGTGAACTTGAAGGAGCTCTACCTCGACTTCAACGCCATCAGCCGCCTGCCCGAGTCCTTCGGCTACCTCGCGTCCCTCGAGCTCCTCTTCCTCAACAACAACAAGCTCACGCAGCTCCCGCGGTCCTTCATCCGCCTCCAGAAGCTCCGCAAGCTCAACCTCCAGCGCAACGACCTCCAGGTCATGCTCGAGGTCTCCGCCTTCGACGGCCTCACGGACGTCTACGTCGACGACCCGGGCTCCCGCACGAACCGCCTCCTCTCCAAGGTCTTCGGCGGCTCCTGAGGCAAACCGCGCGGCGCCGCCCGCGGCACCGAGCTAATTCCAGAAGCAAACTTTGAAGTTTTGAAGTATTATAAATTGCCACAAGTTGGCACGAGCAAAGTCCTTCGAGGTGCGCCCCAGGTGACGGACGGGACGCCCACCTTCTCGGCCCGGGTCCAGCGCGTGATGGCGGACGAGGCGCTCGGCGCGCCGCTCCTGGACCGGGACGCCCTCGTCCGGAGCCTGCGGGGCGAGTCGCCGCCCGAGGACGGCAAGCGCGAGGAGGACGCCTGCGACGCCCGGCGGTCGCCGCCGCCGGCCGCCGTCGACGGCGTCGACGCCTACTTCCGCCTCTCCGCGGCGGCGTCGGCGGCGAAGACGGATCTGGCGTCCGCGGCGCCGGCCTTCGCGCGGCTCCTCGACGCGCTGAGCTCGCGCGTCCTCGGCGCGATGCTGCTGCCCCTGTGGCTCGCGGCGCTCGTCGGCCCGTCCGGCGCGGGCCCCGCGGGCCTCGCGGCCCTCGGCGACGCGCGCTGGACTTGTCGCTGGCTCGGCCTGCTGAGCGCGGGCCTCGCGGGCCTGGCGACGCCCTTACAGCTCTACGTCGCGGGCCTCGCCGTGGCGTGGCCGAGCTCCTACGACGCGTGCCTCCGCTGCGTCGCCGCGCGGCGCCGGCGGCCGCCGGCCGACGAGCCGCGGCGAAGCCGCGTCGAGCCCCTGCGCGTCGGCGACGCCGAGTCCGCGGACGAGGCCGCGTCCGCCGACGGCGGCGGCGACGACGGCGACGCGGCCCCGGTCCTAGCCGCGCCGCCGGGCGCGCGCGTGCTCCGGTGCGCCGCCGCCGCCGCGCCCGTGGTGGCCTGCGCGGGCTTTTTAGCCCAGGTCGCGCTCTACGCGCGCGACGCCGTCGACCTCCGCTGCGACGAGACGCCCGGCAACGGCGCCGCGGCGTACCCCTCAGGGCAGCAAAAGAGAGCGAAATTCCCAACTTCAAAGGCTCCTATCTCGGCCGTTTTCCACTCGTTTCGGCTGATTTTTAGACGAGCGATCATCTCTCGGAAGGGTCTCGAAGCGTGGATGCGTTTTCCGGAACGCGCGCGCGCGGAACACTCACGTTGAAGCGACGTTGAATCACCCTTTTGCTGCCCAGGTACCCCTGGGCCTGCGCGTGGGCGTCCGCGTCGAGCCTCGCGACGCGCCTCGCGCTCGCCGCGGGCCCGCCCCTCGCGCTCGCGCCGCCCGCGCTCTTCGCCGCGCACGCCCTCGCGCTCGCGGCCGCGCTCCGCGCGGCCGGCCCCGCGGCCGGCGGCGAGTCCGCCGACGACTCGCGCCTCGACGAGGGCCGCCAGCTCGTCGACGACGCCAACGGCCTCTGGCGCTGGCCCGCGGCCGCCGCGCTCGCCGCGTCGGCCGCGCTCGGCGCCCTCGGCGCGCGGCGCGCGGCCGCCGGCGGGGGGAGCGGGGAGGCCGCGGCCGCGCTCTGCGCCGCCTTGCTCCTCGCCGCGCCCGTCGCGGGCCTCGCGGCGAACGCGAACGCCGCCGTCGACGCCGCCGGCTTCGACGGCGCCAAGGACGGGCCGCCGGGCGCGGAGCCGGCGCCGCGCCGCAAACGGCCCTCGTTCCTCCACGCCGCGCTCCGGCCCCGGCGCCTCGCGGCGTTCGCCGTCGCCCTCGGCGCCGCGGCGGCGCTCGCGGCGGCGCTCGCGTGACCTCCCCTTCGTTAGCGCCCCGTTCGTCCTACGAGGCCCCGATTCACGGCAGCGCGAGCTCGGCGCCCGGTTCGAGGGGCGCGACGTGCGCGGCGACGTCCGCGTCCGTCGGCGGCGGCCGCCACGTCGGGGTCCGGTCCTTGTCGACGAGGGCCGCGCGGACGCCCTCGTAGAAGTCGGACGTCGGCGGCCGCGCGCCGACGACGCGGCTCACGACTCGAAAATCCGCCGCGAGCACGTCCGCGAGGCTCGCGCCGGCCGCGCGGCGGACGAGCTCGAGCGACAGCGCGGCGGACGTCGGCGACCCCGCGCGCACGGCCGCGGCGGCACTCGCCGCGAAGCCGTCGCCGCCCGCCGCGAAGCCGTCCAAAACCGCGAGCGCGGCGCCGACGGTCGCCTCGCCGCCGAACGCCGCGTCTATGACCTCGCCGTGGTCCGCGAGCGCGTGTTCGCCCGGCGGTGTCGCGCCGTTCCCGGCGCCGTTGAGCGCGGCGTCGACGGCGGCGTCGAAGGCCGCCGGCGGCAGCGCGCCGTCGACGGCGGCGACGGCGGCCGCGGCCTCGGCGAGCCGCTCCGAGGGCACGTAGTGCGTCGCTAAGCCCGAAAAGAGCAGATCCGCGGCGCCGAGGCGCGCGCCCGTGAGCGCCGCGTAGGCGCCGGACCCGCCGGGCATGCGCGCGAGCGCGTGGCAGACGCCGACGTCCGGGAAGAGGCCGATGGCGCACTCGGGCATCGCCAGAAGCGCTTTCTCCGTCGCGACGCGGAAGCGGCCGTGGACGCTCAGGCCGACGCCGCCGCCCATGACGATGCCGTCCCACACGCTCACCTGCTTCACGGGGCTCCCGGCGGCCCCGAGGCGCCCGAGCGCGGCGTTGAGCGCGTACTCCTCGCGGAAGAAGCGGAGGTAGTCGGGCTCGTCGCCGCCGGGCGCCGGGCCCGCGAGCCCGGACGCGCGCACGGCCTTGACGTCGCCGCCGGCGCAGAAGGCCTTGCCGCCCGCGCCCGTGACCGTGAGCGTCGCGCAGTTTCCGCCGGCCTTGGCGGCGTCCTCGACGCGGGCCAGGGCGTCGGCGACCTCGCGCACCATGGCCAGATCGAGGGCGTTGAGCTTCTTCGGCCGGTCGAGCACGAGCGCCGCGGCGCTCGTCCCGACGCCGCTCACGCGGATGAAGTCGTAGCTCGCGGCCGCGGACATGGCGCGCCGGACGTCGAAGCTCGCGGTCGTGGAGATGGCGCGCCGGAGCATCGGAGAGCACCCTGAGAAGGCGATTAATATTCTGCTTGTGGCAAATTGAGTTCAACTTGAAGGCGTTCAAAACGAGACCCCGACGGCGTCCACATGTTTTTGAAGGTGTTTAAAACGAGACCCCGACGGCGTGGTATTCTCGTCCCTAATAATCCACAAAGCGGCGCGCGAGGCCCGCGGCGCCGTCCGGGCCCGCGACGAGGTCGTCGAAGGCCTCGCGGGCGAGGTAGCCGCCGCCCGCGCCCCGGCGGGAGAAGTGGTCGAGCCAGAAGGCCCCGCGGAGGGCCGCGCCCGGCGGCGCGGCGCGCACGGCGACCTTGTAGCAGCCCGGGGCCATGTCCGCGAGCGCGGCGGCGACGGCGCGCGCGTCGTCGCCGCCGTCCTGGTCGACGACGACGACGCGGCCGTAGTAGCGCGATGCGTTCTCCGGGAAGGCGCGGACGGCGTCGACGACGGCGCGCGCGGCGGCGGCGGCCGTGCCGTCGGCGGCCGCGACGGCGCGCGCCGCGTCGACGGCGCCGTCCTCCATGGGCGCGGCCGTCCACGCGCCACCGGCGCGGACGAGCGCGACCTGCGGCTCGACCTGCGTGCAGTGGCCCAGGAGGCCGCACCAGGCCGCGCCCGCCGCGGCCGCGCGGCGGCAGCGGAGGTCGCCGAGCGCCGCCGCGGCGCACGCGGCCCGCGCCGCGCCGTCGCGGACGACGTCGGCGACGGCGACGACCGACGCGTCCTCCGGCGCCGCGCCGAGCGCGGCGAAGGCCCGGCGGAACGCCGCGGCGTAGGCCGCCTCGCCGCGCGCGCCGGCCGCGTCGAACGACGCCGCCGGCGCGCCGTCCGCCTCGAAGAGGCGCTCCTCCGCGCGGGCGAAGGACACTCTTGGCCAGGCCGACACGTCGATGATAATCGTAGGGTCGTCGCCGTCGCCGTCGTCGTCGTCCATGTCGTCAAAGGTGGTCAGACCGTCGCATACGTCCTTCTCGTATGCGACGACAGCGTTGCCTGCATTATTTCATCGGGCTGCCCATCATCATCACTCTGCACGCGAGCCGGTTGAGCAGTTGCTCATCTTTGGCCAGCGAATGTGCCGTCATTTGTGTTTTTGCCTCGACACAAAAGCTTCGCAGTGTTCTTCCTTCCGCTGTGCGCCCGCCTCTCCCATGGGTCCGCCGTGCCTCGGGTGCGTCGCCGCGCCCGTCGCCTCCCGCCGCGCCGCGCCCGCCCCCGCGCCGCCCCGCCGCGCCCGCCCGCGCTGCCCCTACCCGGCCGCGACCGCTCGCCGAAGAACACGACCTCATTTTCAAAAAATTTCCAGGTACTACCGCACGACGGGCCGGAGCGTGCGCGTGCGGTCCGGCGCGTCCCTGAGCTCCGCGCCGCTCTGCGACATCCCCGCCGGCGTCGTCGTGCGCGTCGACGCCATCAAGCTCGACGGCGGCCGCGAGCGCGCGCGCGTCGCAGAGCCCGGCGCCTACGAGGGCTGGTGCAGCCTCAGCGAGCGGCTCCTCACCTTCGTCGGGTCGGCGCGGCCCGAGGGCATGGCGCGGGGGAGCGGCGACCCGCGGCCGGACCCGTCGCCCTTCTACGAGATCCGCGACTCGGGCAGCGGCGCCGTCGACGGCCGCTACGAGCGGCACCACCTGAGGGGCTACCGGGGCGCCGCGGCCTACAAGAAGGTCGGCTCGGCCATGACGCTCTACCGCTGGCGCCAGAAGATGTGGATCCTCGCGGACCTGGGGCCCGGCCTCTCGAAATTCGGCGAACCGCACGCGTGGTACACGGCGCCCTGCAGCTCGCAGGGCAGGAAAAGAGTGATTCAAGTTCGCTTCAACGTGAGTGTTTCGCGCGCGCGCGTTCCTGAAAAAGCATCCACGCGTCGGGAGCGCTCCGAGAGATGATCGCTCGTCCAAAAATTAGCCGAAACGAGGGGAAAACGACCGAGATATGAGCCTCCAAAGTTGGAGATTTCACACTCTTTTCCTGCCCAGGCGGCTCGCCGCCGGAGGCGACGCCCGTGACGTCGGCCAAGTGGGCCCGCGCCTGCGCCGACGGCGACCTGCCGCCCTTCGCGCCGCGGCCGCGGCCGCCGCCGCTGGCGGCGGCGCCGCCGCCGGCGCCCGGCGGCGCGGCGCCGCCGCCGGGCGCCGACGACCCGCGGCGCCGGGGGCCCGACGCGGCGGCCATCTCGGCCGCGTTCGAGCGCGCGCAGGCGGCCGCCGCGGAGCCCGCGAGCCCGTCCTTCGTCATGGTGTCGCCGCCGGCGTCGCCGTCGAGGACCGACTTCGAGGTCGTCGACAAGAGCAGCCTCGAGAGCGAGCCCTTCGGCGACCCCGGCGAGCCCGGCGGCGCCGGCGGCTCCCGGTGCCACGTGCAGTAGGGACCCTCCCCGCCCCCCCGCCCCGCCCCCCGAACCTGCGTGTGTACAATATATTAGACCCCCTCAGCCGCAGTTGGCGTGGTAGTCGCAGTCGTCGCTGCGCACGACCCAGAGCTCCGCGCCCGGCGCGTTCGGAAGCGGCGACCGGAGGAACGTGACGTTCGCCGCGACCTGGGCAGGACAAGAGAGATTCAACGTCGCTTCAACGTGAGTGTTCCGCGCGCGCGCGTTACGAAAAACACATCCACGCTTCGAGATCGTTCCGAGAGATGATCGCTCGTCCAAAAATCAGCCGCAGCGAGTGGAAAACGACCGAGATAGGAGCCTTTGAAGTTGGGAATTTCGCTCTCTTTTGCTGCCCTGGCCGCGACCTCCGCGCCCGGGTGCGCGCCCATGGCGTTGGACGGCCGGTGGGGCAGGGGCAGCGCCCGCGCGCGGGCCTGGCCCTCCGCCGTGAGCGTCGCGGCGAACTCGCGCGCGCGCGCCATGGCCGCGTAGTAGGCGCCGGCCGGGTCCGCGGCGACGCTCAACTCCACGGGCACGCAGCAGCAGCGCCTGCGTGGAAATCAAATCTTCAACTCGACTTCAATGTGAGCGTATTCGAATGTTTTGACACATCCGCTGTGCTTCGAGAACTCGATAAGAGCACTCGATCCGTCCAAAAATCGGCCGAATCGACGTCGATGTGACCGAGCTCGAGAGTTTGGCCGGGACGTCCCGAACCGGCGGTTGATTTGCACGCAGCAGCGGCGCAGCGGGCCCGACCCGGCTTCGCCCTCGAGCGCCGCGAGCGTGAGCCGCAGGATGTAGTGCTGGGGCGACACGGCGGCGTCGCCGGCGACGAGGCCCGCCATCGACGCGGAGAAGTCGCCCGGCGCCGGCGCCCGGCCCGCGGCCGCGGCCGCGGCGCCGTAGTCGTCGAGGAAGACGGCCGTGACGCGGTCGCCGTCCGCCAGCACCCACGGGGCGCCCGGCGCGCGGCCGAGCTCCGCGTGGCGGTCGTAGACGCCCGGCGCCGCGCCGTCGCCCGCGGCGACGACGTCGAGGCCCGGCCGCGACGACGCGAAGCGCAGCGCCGGCTCCGCGAGGAGCCTCGCGCGGAGCGCGTCGAGCGCGGGCCGGTCGACGACGGCCGGCGCGTAGGGCGCCGGGAGCGGCGGCACGTAGGGGAAGTTTTCGATCGCCGCCCGCGAGGACGTACGCGCTCGCCGCGAAGCGCCTGTGTGGAAATCAAATATTCAACCCGACTTCAATGTGCGCGTATGCGACAGTTTCGATGCAAGCGCTTCGACCGTGCTTCGAGACCTTGCTGAGAGCAATCGATCCGTCCAAAAATCAGCCGAATCGACTTCGTTTTGGCCGAGCTAGAGAATTTCAAAGTTTGGTCGGGACGTCCCGAACCGGTGGTTGATTTCCACACCGCGAAGCGCTGGTGCGTGTGCACGTGCGCGTCGAGCACCTCCGCGGCGCCGCCCGCGCCCCGAAACACGTTGCCGCCGACGACGCCGGCGACGGCGTAGACCGCGGGCGCGTCCGTCCGCCCGTGCGCGAGCGTGAACCGGAGCTCGCCGACGGCGTCGCCGTCGTGCGGCGCGCCGAAGTTGCCGAGGGTCGCGAGCGCCGCGGCCCGCCGGGGCCGGTCCCGCGGGTGCCAGCGCAGCGCGACCTCGGCGCCGAAGCGCAGCGGCCGGAGTCTGTCCCGCGGCCGCGCGTCGTTGAGGTGCGCGTCGAAGAAGAGGCGCGCGTCGACCTTGACGGCGACGCCGGACGGCAGCGCCCGCAGGAAGCAGCCCGCGCCGCCGTCGCCCGGCGCGCCGAGCGGCTTCGCGCCCGCGCCGCCGGCGCAGTTGCTGTCCGCGTGCGCCTCGAAGACGAGCGGGCCCGACGCCTCGGCGCCGCCGGGGACCGCGTCGGCCTCGCCGCGCGCGTCGGACCGCCGCCGCGCGTGCGCGTGGTGCACGTGGACGGGCGGGAAGCCGAGCGCGGCGCCGTCCTCGGCGACGGCGCCGACGAACCACGCGTCGACGTCCGCGGGCCCAAAGTCCGCGACGCCGTCCCAGGCCACGCCGTGCCAGTCGTAGCCGCCGACGCCCACGAGCGGCGCGAGGCGCTGGAACGTCCACGTCGTGTTCCCCTCGGCGCCCGCGGCGCCCGCGACGGCCACGGCGCACTCCTCGAGCCGCGGCGCCGCCCAGCGGCCGCGGGCCGGGCCCCTCGGGTCGCCCGCCGGGTCGACGACGCGCGGCGCGTAGCGCCGCGCCGCGCAGCGGTGCTCGTGCCCGTTCGCCGCCACGAGGAGCCGCCAGAAGCGGACGCCGCGCGCGCCGAGGTTCTCGGCCCAGGGCGCGACGGCCACGCGGTCGCCGCCGTAGGCGCACCCCTGCCAGGACGGCGTGTCGTTGTGGTAGCGGTAGAGCCAGCCGGGCTGCCGCGCGAAGGTCGTGTTCCGCCAGACGTCGACCTTGGGGCGCCAGAGGCGCCGCGCGTCGCAGCGCCGGCGCGCGGCGCGGTACTCGCCGTAGAGCGCGGCGTGGCGCGGGCCGCGGTGCAGCCGGAAGCCCTCCTCGGCCATGGTTGCGGCGACGACAAGCACGAGGATCCGCGCGGCCGCCATCGTCATCGATCACCGTGGGCTGCGCGAGGCTAGGCTAGGAGACAAGCACGAGGATCCGCACGGCGCCATCATCGATGCATATGGGGGCTGCGCAAAGCATCTTTACTGCAGCGTCGACCCGGCGGGGGCGACTGGCTAGCCGTGACTCCTGCCGCACGACGACACGGCTGCTAGCTCGAGGCGCCTGCTCGTAGAAGGCGTTTGCTCGTAGATGCGCGGCGCTCGACGGAGCTAAAGGCTCGCGGCGCCACATGCCGAAGCGCAAGAAGCGCAAGGACGGGGACGAGGACGAGGCGCTCCTCGGCGGCGCGGAGCGGGCGCGGCGCGCGGCGCGGCGCGGCGGCGGCGGCGGCGGCGGGAAGCGGCGGGCGAAGGCGCCGCCGGCGGACCTCAAGCACTGGGTCCTGCGCTGGCCGCTGGACGACGTCGCCGCGCCGGCCGCGGAGAGCCGGTCGCGCCTCGGGCTCGCGCCCGTCGCGCCGCTGCCGGAGACGTGGCCGACCGTCGCCGCCTACACCGCGTCGTTCCGGCCCGGCGTCTACGAGGAGGCGCGCGCGGCCATGGCGCAGGCGCTCCGGGCCGGCGGCGAGCGGCCGTGCGCCGTCGTCGCCGCCGGCCCCGACGCCAAGGACGGAGAGCTCGCCGCGCTCAGGGCAGGACAAGAGTGATTCAACGTCGCTTCAACGTGAGTGTTCCGCGCGCGCGCGTTCCAGGAAAAGCATCCACGCTTCGAGACCGTTCCGAGAGATGATCGCTCGTCCAAAAATCAGCCGAAACGAGTGGAAACCGGCCGAGAGAGGAGCCTTTGAAGTTGGGAATTTCGCACTCTTGTCCTGCCCAGGCCGCGCTCGAGGTCGCGGGCCTCGGCGACGCGCGGCCCGGGTCGCTCGTCGCGCTCCGCCGGGGCCGCGACGCCGTCGCGACGGCGGGCCGCGTCGTCGCGGAGACGGCGCCCGGGACGCGCGCCGTCTCCGTCCTCGCGGCGAGCCTCTGGTTCTGCGACGCCTGGGACGACCTCGTCGGCGACGGCTGGCGCTGCCGCGACGCGGGCGCGAGCCTCCCCGCGGAGCGCGTCGACGCGGCGCTCGCGCGGAGGCACTGGCCGCGGTTCCTCGACGGCCTCGTGACGGGCCGCGCGGCGACGCACGTCCGCTTCGCCGACGACGACGGCGGCGGCGGCGGCGCGTTCGGAGGCGACGAGCTCGCCGACGACATCGAGGACGCGTTCGTCACGCGCGACGGCTTCGCCGTCGAGGAGGATGAGGAAGCGCGCGCCGTCGAGGAGGAGGAGGAGGGGGCGCGCGCCGTCGAGGACGACGCGGTCGCGGCGGCGGCGGCCGCGGCGGCCGCGGCCCTCAACGAGTCGCAGGCGCGCGCGCTGGCCGCGGTCGACGACGGCGCCGTCGCCGTCGTCCAGGGCCCGCCGGGCACGGGCAAGACGACCTTCGTCGCGGCCGCGGTGCTGCGCCTCGCCGCGCGGGGCTACCGCGTGCTCGTGGCCGCGCCGTCGAACCGGGCCGTGACCGTGACCTTCGACCGCGTGCTCCGCGGCTGCCCGGCGCTCGACGCCGCGCTGGTCGGCGTCCGCGCGTCGCTCGTCGACGACGAGGCGGCGCCGGCCGCGCGCGCGGCGCGGTTCGCCTACACCGTCGGCGACGCCTTCGCGGCGCGCGTCCGCGCGGGCGACGAGGACCCGGGCTGGCTCCGGCGCGTCGCGCCGCGGTGGTGCGCGGCGCACGACGTCCACGACGACGCGGTCCGGCGCGCGCGCGGCGCGGACCTCGCGCGCGAGTTCGTCGAGGGGTCGCGCGTCGTCTTCGCGACGCTCGGCACGTGCGGGTCGTCGCTCGTGCGGCGGAGCGGGGCCTTCGACGTCGCCGTCGTCGACGAGGCGGCGCAGTCGGTCGAGGCGGAGACGCTCGCCTGCCTCCAGAACCTCGCGTGGAGCGGCCGGCTGCTCCTCGTCGGCGACCAGTGCCAGCTGCCCGCGACGGTCGTCTCGCCCCTGGCGGTGCGCGCGGGCTTCGACCGGTCCATGCTCTCCCGCCTCGCGGCCGCGCGGCGCGGCGCCTGGCCCGAACCCGCGATGCTCGAGATCCAGTACCGCATGGACCCGGCCATCGCGGCCTTCCCGAGCGGCCGCTGGTACGGCGGCCGGCTCCGGACGGGCGCGCGGCCCGGCGACGGCGACGTCGCGGCGGCCGCGGCGCGCGCGCTCGGCCTCGCGTCCGGCGCGCGGCGCGCGCTCGTCGACGTCGCGTCCGGCGCGGAGCGGCGCGACGGCGCGGCGCTCGCGAACCCGCGCGAGGCCGCGCTCGTCGCCGCCGCGGGCCGCGCCGCCGCCGCGACGGGCGCGTCCGTGGCCGTGCTCACGTTCTACGCGGGGCAGCGCGCGCTCCTCGCGGCGGCGCTCGCGGGCTCGGGCTGCCGCGTGTCGACCGTCGACGCGGCCCAGGGCTCCGAGGCCGACGTCGTCCTCGTGAGCTGCGTCCGCGCGAACGCCGAGGGCCGCCGGGGCTTCCTCGGCGACTTCCGCCGGCTCAACGTCGCGATCACGCGCGCGCGGTCGCTGCTCCTCTGCTTCGGCGACGCGGCGACGCTCGGCGGGGGCGACGACGACCTCGGCGCGCTCGTCGCCGACTTTGACCGCGCGGGCGACGTCGTCGCCGAGGCCGCCGTCGCGGCCGCCGTCAGGCCCGGCGCGGCCGCGACGGCGCGCCGCGACCTCGAGCGCCGCGAGGCCGCGCTGAAGCGCGAGCTCGCGCGGCTGCGGGCGGGGCCGCGGACGCCGCCGGACCGGCCCCAGCTGCCAGTGCCCCGACCCGAGACGGGCTTCTACCTCGATTACGCGCCGGCTGCTAGTTAGGAAGGGGCGCGGGCGCCCGCGCCCGCGACCATTATTTTCGATCCGACTCGGATTAAATAGATCTTCCATCAGCATCGCGGCGAGAGGCGAAAGGTGCAGTAGTGAAAACAGTCATTGGCACACCACTTTCCGTTAAAGCAAGACGAGTCATAGAGGAGCACGTCTCTGGTGTTTGTATCGTGCATGAAGGTGTTCGTCATTGGGACGCGCACTCGGCGCTCGCGGTATGGATTCGGGAAAAGGGAAAAAGGAAGGCACAGTAAGGAACAAGTACGACCCGTCGTTTCGATGACATCCGGGCCGAGAGCTTTGTTGTTATAGCTTTTCCACTGGACCCCTGTAAGAATACAGGGTAGACAGGTGCAAAATTCAACCTTGCACCAGCCGCCCTCCAGCGAGGTTGTGCTCATCTTGCCAACAAAATCAGGCGATGACTGCTTGTCATCCCTGGGCAGTTCATGGCCGATGACCATCTCAGGTTTTTTCGTGAGGGAGATGGTGCCATCATCGTTGATAGTCCATTGACGGTGATCAAAGGCGTAGCTCGCATCGGCTGTTTTGGAACCAATCAACATGAGACCATTCCCATGATGCATCGCGGCACCGTTAGGTTCGAAGACGATGGGAGGTTCCTCACCTGCGAGACCGATGTATCGCCGGCGAACTACTCGCATCGGGGTTGCTGCTTCGGCGGCCACCAATTTGATCGTGCCAGGCATGCGTCGCTGATTATCGCCGAATCCCAAGTAATGCGTGCTGATTGGACCCTCGTAGGCTATACCAACCGAACCGCTTGTCAACTTGAAATGGTACTCGCGATCACCCGCCGCCCTTAGCTCCTCCGGGATGTCGAAGTGAATCGTTCCGGGCTCTCCGCGCCGAACGATCACTATTTTCGACCCGATAAAATTTTCCAGCGGCACGGCCTTGGGATCGAGGAGGCTCTGCGCCTCGGCGTGCGCCTGGACCTTCGGCCGCGCGACGACGTTCGAGTCGCCGCGCGCCGTCGCCTCGCGCGCCATCTCCTCGTGCTGTGGCGCCGCCACGCCCGCGACCTTTGTGACCGCGGGGAGCACAGGCGCCTCTACATGCAACACGCGCCCCTCTACATGCAACACAAGCGCCTCCTCCGCGACGTCCTCTGGTGCGGGCCGCGGCCGCGACCCGCCGCCGAGGAGCGCCGCCCGGCATCGCGCCGCCTGGTCCAGGATCGGGCCCTCCGCCGACACGCCCAGCATGACGCACGCACGCGAAAAGACGTCGGGCATGTTGCCCTCGAGGTCGAGCTGGCTTTTGACCATCTCATAGATTTGAACGAGCGAGGTGCCGCACTGCCCACCTTCGGGCGCGGCATGTACCTTGGACATGGGGTCCCAGCTCGCCGGCGCGCAAGGCCTACTTGGGCAGCGTTTCTAAGCACGCACAAGGCCTAGGGCTCCGCACAGGCTCCATCGGACAGCTCCTGATGTTTGCTTGGAGCGCTGCGCATAAGCATTCCCAGTGCATTGGTCCGGTAAAACTTGGTAACTTGAAGCGACCAGAATGTCAAACGCGCGCAAAAATATTGAGATGATGCGCCGCTCTGCGATCGATGCCTGAGCGCTGCCTCCCGGCGCTCGCCTGAAACGGTCTCGCATTCGAGACGATGCGGCCCGCGGCGTCGCGCGCCGCGCCGTGGCTCTGGCTCGCCGCCGCGGCGCGCGTCGCGTCGCCCTTCAGCACTCGTGCCATGTACGCCGAGCTCGACCGGTCGCTGGAGCGCTACGCGGCCGTGGAGAGTGCGGACGCCGCGTTCGCCTACCTCAAGGACCTCATCGAGCGGCCGGAGCACAGCTACCACAACACGCTCTTCGTCCTCGACGGCGTCGTCTACTGCGACAGACGGTTCCTCGCGACGGACAAGAACAACAAGCACGTCGCCATGGTCGGGTCCCTCGCGGCGCTGGGCGTCGACCCGCCGAATGTCGTCTACCGCTTCATCTACGGCGCCGAGGGCTACAACAAGGGCGACGCGCTCGCGCGCCACCCCGTGCTCGTCATCGCGAAATACGACGGCTACGGCGACGCCGGCGTGCTCGCGCCCAACCCCTACTTCCTCGACCTGCGCGCCTGGGACGAAGAGCGGCGGCGGATCCTGGCCAAGGCGCACGCGCGGCCCTACGGCGGCCGCGACGGCCGCGTCTTCTGGCGCGGCGAGATCGCGAGCCACGATTCGGACGTCGAGACGCGCGCGGACCACGGCACCGCCGCGGAGCGCGCGGCCTTCTTCTGCGCCGAGGAGGGCGGCAACTACGCGCGGCTCCAGGCCGCGTCGCTGACGCTCGCGGCGCCGGCCCGCGTCGACGTCCGGTGCGTCTCGCGCCACAGCTGCCGCCCGCGCGACGCCGCGCGGCACCCGTGCGCCGCGTACCCCTACGACGGCGACATGGCGCGCGCCGCAAACCGGCCCAAGGACCTCGTGGACCGCGGCGGCTTCGTGGACCTGCCCGAGTACACGCGGTACCAGAAGGTGCTCAACCTGCCCGGGAAGACGACGGGTTCGTACTCGCGGAACCTGAACCACCTGTGGGCGCTGGGCGCCGTCGTGCTCCTCTGGGAGGCGAACTACGTCGAGTGGTACTACCCGCTCCTCGCCCACGGCGAGACGCACCTCGCCGTGAACAAGAGCTCGCTCCTCGCGGCGCTCGACGCAATCGACGCCTTACCGGACGCGAACCGGACGGCGCTCCGCGTGCGCGCCAAGGAGATCGACGACCGCGTCGTCTCCGGCAAGGGCATCGCGGCCTACTTCGGGGCGCTTTTCGACCGGCTCCGGGCCCGCTTCTCGCTCGGCGCCGTCCTCGACGACCCCTGCGCGCGCGCGCGGCTCTTCCGCGCCGCGAACTGCAGCGCGCTGGACCTCGTCGCCGTCGCGCCCGCGGCCGAGAGCTTCTTCAAGTCCTGGCCGGGCGGGCCGGGCCACATGCGGCGCCTCGACGCGGCGCGCGTGCCCGCGGCGCCGACGGACTGCAACGCGATCTACAAGCGCGCGCGGGACGCGTGCGCGGCCGCCGGCCGGGGGGACCCGTAGCGGCTGCGGCGTTTAGGGCACGGGGCGGGGCGGGGGGGCGGCCGGCGCGATGGCCCGCGGGGAGGACGGGGGCGGTCGGTGGCGGGCGCGGTTCGGGGGGGCGCGGCCTCACGGCTCGGGGTTGTACTTGCCGAAGGGGCGGCCGGGCATGCCGAAGGACGACGCGAAGCCCTTGACCTTCTCGCGGAGCGCGTCGACCTCCGCGTTGCCCTCGAGGGCCTTGGAGAAGTCGACGAGCTTCTTCGAGGGCGCGGCGGCCTGGATCTTGAGCGCGAGCTGCACGGCCTCGTGGAGGAGGTCCGCGACGGCCTCGAAGTCCTTCTCGACGAGGCCCCGCGTCGTCATGGCCGGCGCGCCGATGCGGACGCCGCCGGGCGAGAGCGCGGAGACGTCGCCGGGCACCGCGTTCTTGTTGAGCGTGATCTGGACGACGTCGCAGATCTTCTCGACCTTGGAGCCCGTGATGCCCGCGGGGCGCAGGTCCCAGAGGAGCAGGTGGTTGTCCGTGCCGCCCGTCGCGAGCGCGTAGCCGTACTGGTCCACGAGCTTGGCGGCCATGGCCTTGATGTTCTTCTTCACCTGCTGCACGTAGCCCTTGAACTCGGGCTTCGTCGTCTCCTTGAGCTGGACGGCGACGCCGGCGATCTGGTGCTCGTGGGGCCCGCCCTGGAGGGCCGGGAAGACGGCGTTGTTGATCTTGTCCTCGAAGCCGCGCGCGTCCTTCTTGAAGAAGATGATGCCCGACCGCGGGCCGCGGAGCGACTTGTGCGTCGTCGTCGTCACGATGTCGCAGTACTGGAAGGGGTCGTTGGCCTCCTGCGTCGCGACGAGGCCCGAGATGTGGGCCATGTCCATCATGAGCAGCGACCCGTTCGCGTCCGCGATCTCACGGAACTTGGCGTAGTCCCAGTCGCGCGGGTACGCCGAGCCGCCGCAGACGATGAGCGCGGGCTTGAAGATGGCCGCCATCTTCGCGAGCTCGTCGAAGTCGACGAGGCCCGTCGTCTGGTGCACCTTGTAGGGCAGGCTCTCGAAGTAGACGGACGTCGCGCTCACGGGCTTGCGGCTCATCGTCTTCTTGTCGAGCGTGTAGAAGCCGTGCGTGAGGTGGCCGCCGCTGGGCAGGTCGAGGCCCATGATGCGGTCGTGGGGCTGGAGCAGGCCCGTGTAGACGGCGAAGTTCGCCGGCGACCCCGAGTAGGGCTGCACGTTCACGCCCCACTCGTCGGTCTTGAGGCGGTAGGCCTCGAGCGCGCGCGACTTGCACATGTTCTCGATCTGGTCGATGATCTCGTTGCCGCCGTAGTAGCGCTTGCCCGGGAGGCCCTCGGCGTACTTGTTCGTGAGGCACGAGCCGAGGCAGTCCATGATCGCGCGCGACGCGAAGTTCTCCGACGCGATGAGCTCGATCGACGTGAACTGGCGGCGCTTCTCCTGCTCGATGAGCTCGTACATCTCGGAGTCGACCTCCTCGAGCGTCTTGAGGCCCGGGTGGGTCTTGATCGCCATGGCAGACATGTCGGGAGTGACCGAGGGCTTCGGTGTCGACGCCGCGGCGGCGATGAGGCTGATGAACTTGATGATGGACGCGGTACCTGGGGAGGCGCGGTTTTTTGGCGGCGGCGATGCGACGCGCGTCGCGCGGCGGCGAGGCGACGGCTGTCGCGATGTGCGCGACGCGTTCGGCGCTGGTGGACGCCTTCCTTGGCGCCAGCGAAGCGGCAATCGAGATGGGGTAATTGCCGAGTCGCAGTAGCAACTTCATCATAGCTTCAACGTCGTCCAAATCGTCGGCGTGCTCGCCCCTCCCTGGCTCGGGCGCTGCACGCTGCGTGACGGAGTCCGTTCGCGCGTCGGTTGGGGCGGCGACCCGACGGGGTCGCACAAGCGGGAGGCGGAGGCCGCGACTCGCTCGGACGGCGCAGGAGCTGCAGCCAAATAGACGAACCCAGGGCGCGGACCGAGCCGCGCTCGCACTAGTGGCACTAGTGAGTGGCTCGCCAGCGCCAGGCGCGATTGGTCCCTCACGTAGGTCCGGCCGGCGGCGCGGCAACCAAACCCCTTTGACCGCCTTGAAGCTCGTCGCACGATTTGTGATCTGCACAGCCGCCCTGCTGGCCGAGTGCCCACTTTTGCCTCAACCCGCGAGAGTGCGCCATCTGGCGGCCGCGCCGCCGCGACCGCCCCCCCCGAGGCGCGGCCAATTGCCGCGCACCCCCCTGAACGCACCGCACCGAAAAAAACCGCGCGCGGCCGCGGCCCGGCCCCGAGAAACCTCTCCACCACCCCGCCGCGCGAAAACACGCGAAAAAAACCATGGCCACGACGGCCATCAACCTGCAGCAGGAGGGCTACATCCCCGTGTCTATCGACGCCGCGGAGGCGGCGCAGCGCCTGCTCCGCGAGTGCACGAGCAACCGCATGGTCCACGTGACGCGGCTTCTAGCCGTCGACGGCGTCGACGTCAACGCGAGGGACCCCGAGGGCCGGACGCCGCTCCACGTCGCCGCGGAGCACGGCGTCGCTACCGTCGTCGAGGCGCTCGTCGAGGCCGGCGGCGACGTCGAGCTGCGGGCCGCGGACGGGTCGCCGCCGGTGCTCGCGGCCGCTATCCACGGCCACAGCGACGCGCTGAGCGCGCTGCTCATGGGCGGCGCGGACGTGTCCGTCGCGCGCGACGACGGCGTCACGCCGGCCTACGCGGCAGCCTACCAGGGCCACGCCGAGGCGTTGGAGCTGCTGCTGAGCGCGGGCTGCGACGCCGACGCGACGCTGCCCGCGGACGGCGCGACGCCGCTGCTCGTCGCCGCGTTCAACGGCCGCGCCAAGGTCGCGCGGTTGCTTCTCGGCTACGGCTGCGACGCGAACCGGCGCGCGAGGGACGGCACGTCGGCCTGCTTCGTCGCCGCGTGGCACGGCGACGCGGACGTGCTCCGGACGCTCCTTGAGTTCGGCTGCGACGTCGACGCGGCTCGCACCGGCGGCGCGTCCCCGCTCTACATCGCGGCGCAGAACGACCACGTCGCGTGCGTCGAGCTGCTCCTCGACGCGGGCGCGGACCCGCGGCGCCGCGCTGGCGGCGCCGGGAGTACGCCCTTGATCATCGCCGCCCAAATGGGCCACGCGCGGTGCTGCGCGGCGCTCCTCCGCCGCGGCGCGGACGCGGACGCGGCCGACGACTCGGGCTGGACCGCGTGCCTCGCGGCCGCGCAGAACGGCCACGGCGACGCGCTCCGCGCGCTGCTCGTCGCGGGCGCGGACCCGGATCGCGCCGCGGGCGACGGCTGCACGCCGTGCCTCATCGCCGCGCAGCAGGGCCACGCGCCATTACTGGAGCAGCTCCTCAAGGCCGGCGCCGACGGCGACCGCGCGTACCCGGCGAACGGCGCCGCGCCGGCCTTCATGGCCGCGCACAACGGCCACGCGCGCGCGCTCCGCATCCTCGCGCTCGCCAAGGCGGACCTCAACCGGCGCAACGACCGCGGCGCGACGCCGGCCTTCGCGGCCGCGGCCTACGGCCACGCGGCCGCGCTCGGCACGCTCCTCGCCGCCGACGCCGACGCCGACGCGGCCGACGACTCGGGCGCGTCGCCGCTCCACGCGGCCGCGGCCGCGGGCCGCGCGACGACGGTCGCGATCCTCCTCCGCGCGGGCGCGGACCCGGGCCGGCCCTGGCGGGGCCGGCCGCCCGCCGCGCTCGCCGCGGACAACGGCCACGACGGCGTCGCGGCGACGCTCGAGGCCGCGGCCAAGGACGGCACCGCGTCGCCGGCCCACGAGGTCACGCCGGAGCTCGAGAATCGCGAGGTCGGCGTCGCGGCCCGCGACGACGGCGCCGCGGACCGCGTCCCCCGCTGACGGCGACACGCCGGAAGCCGAGAAGCGGCCGCGCCCCCCCCCCCCCTGTGCCCCCCCCCCCTGTTTGTCGATAAGAAGCCCCGTTGTGGGACCCGCTTTGTTGGCGGGGAGCGATGGCGTGCCTCGAGGCGCGCCTCGACGGCGCCGACGGACGAGTCAAAAAAAGGCACATGCATTGGACTAGTTATTGAGGGGGATGCGCGCTCGACTGCGTCCGTCCGGGGAGGGGAGGCAGGCCCGCGGAGGGAACCATCTGGACCGAGCAGCGCCGGACACATTGACTCAAAGTTGAGTCAAACTTGAACACTTTGACACGCGCTGGCGCATGCCGCGAGTCGGCGGCTTCGAGAAGCGCCTCGCCGTCTAGAGGTAGCAGTACTGCAATGGTCCCGGTTTTGCTGCTGCGGACGCTCGCCGTCGTCGCCGCCGTCGCGGCGCACGCCGGCCACGGCGCCGCCGGCGACGCCCACGACCACGTGTCGCTGGAGTCGCTGGGCCTCGTGCTGAAAAACGCCTACGGCGCCGCGGCCTGCGACGCCGGCGCCTGCGTCCTCGAGCCCTACCGCGAGACGGTCGTCATCGCGGCCCTCGGCGCCGAGGACCTCGCCGCCCAGTCCGCGCCGGGCGCCAACTCGCTCGCGCTGCGGAGCGACCTCGAGGCCGTCGCGCACTCTTTAACGCAGGACCTGCCGCCGGACCGGCGGAAGTGGATGCTCGGCCAGCGCCGGCAGCTCGCGGACAAGATCGCCGCCGCCGAGGGCGCCGAGGCCGGCCCCGACGGCGGGCCCGCGTTCGTCTTCACGCTGCAGAAGACGCCGGAGGTCCGCGGCCACGACCACGGCCACGACCACGACGACGACGGCCACTGCCACGACGGCGACTGCCACACGCACGACCACGCCCACGAGGCGGCGACGGGCGAGCACACCCACGACGGGACGACGCACGTCCACGCCGAGGACAAGCACACGCACGACCACGCCCACGAGGCGGCGACGGGCGAGCACACCCACGACGGGACCACTCACGTCCACGCCGAGGACAAGCACACGCACGACCACGCCCACGAGGCGGCGACGGGCGAGCACACCCACGACGGGACGACGCACGTCCACGCCGAGGACAAGCACACGCACGGCCGCGCCCACGAGGCGGCGACGGGCGAGCACACCCACGACGGGTCCACTCACGTCCACGCCGAGGACAAGCACACGCACGACCACGCGCACGAGGCGGCCGCGGGCGAGCACACCCACGACGGGACGACGCACGTCCACGCCGAGGACGAGCACACGCACGACCACGCGCACGAGGCGGCCGCGGGCGAGCACATGCACGACAGGTCCACGCACGTCCACGCCGAGGACGAGCACGACCACGGCCGCGCGCTCGAGGACGACGGCCACTGCCACGACGGCGACTGCCACACGCACGGCCACGCGCACGAAGCGGCGACCGGCGAACACACGCACGACGGGTCGACGCACGTCCACGCCGAGGACGCCCACGACCACGGGGACGGCGCGTGCGCGGCGCCCGTCGCGCTCGGGTCCGGCCGGCGCGCGGTCGTCGCGAACGACACGGTGACGGAGCCCGGGGCCTACACGCTCGTCGTCTCCGTCGCCGGCGACGAGTCGCGGCGCGCCGTCTTCGCCGTCGACGTGCGCTTCGCGCGGCGCGCGGCGACGGAGATGAAGCCCGGCGACCGGTCGCGGTTCCTACGGGCCGTGTCCGTGCTCTACAACACTTCCGCGGCCGCGGGCCGCGACATCTACGGCGACCAGTTCCGGACCATGGACGAGCTCTGGGCCGCGCACGCGCTCCTCGGCGGCGACGGCGCGGGCCACGTGCTCCAGTCGGGCGCGCTCGGCGGCGACGACGCCGAGGACCTGCTCGCCAAGTCGGAGCCGCACCGCGTGCCGACGGAGACGCGGGGCTACCAGGGCCACCGCCTCGACGTCCGCGCCGACGGCAACGACTGGGACGCGCTCGGGCGCCGGCTCGTCGGCGCCGCGCGCGAGCGCGACCTCCTCGCCGCCGCGGGCGGCGACGGCGCCGCGGCGCCGGCGTCGGACGCGACGGCCGCGCTCGCGCTGGCCCGGCGCGGCGACGGCGGCCTGGCGCACCCGGCGACGGCGCTCGACGCGACGGGCCACGGCGCCGCGCACGTCGCGCTCGCGTCGAACTACGCGGCCTTCGCGACGCTCCTCGAGGCGGCGGTCCAAAGCGTCGACCCGGCGGTCGCCGTGCCCTACTGGGCCGAGGGCGCCGACGCCGCCGTGCCCGAGAAGACGTGGACCGAGGACTTCACCGCCGACCCGAGCAAGCTCCTCGGCGCGCCGCCCGGCGACGGCGGCGCCGAGGTCAAGATCGCCGTCGAGGGCAAGTGGGCCTACCTGCCCGTCTTCGAGAAGGACGACCCCCTCGACCCCAAGAACCCGCGCGGGCCGCGCAAGTACCAGGGCTACGCCGTGCCCCTCATGGTCGCCGAGTCCGACCCCATCGCCGCCAACCCCTTCGAGACGCACAAGACGCTCCCGCCCATCGCCGTCGACCACCACCACGACGCCCACGCGTCCGGCTCCCAGCTCCACCACACGCACAGCGGCAAGGCCCACCGCCACGTCTGAGGCCGCTTAAGCCGGCGCGGGCGTCGCTCGGTGGAAGGGCACGGCCTCCGGCCACACGATGAGGTTGTCGGTGCATGTCTGGTGATCTTGCTCGGTCACCACGAAACCCCGGGCGACGGGCAAGCCCGCCCCGTCGAGGCGCGTCGCGTGAATGAAATACTGATGATCAGTATCATACGGTGCGTCGCCGCGCTCCGTGTCGACGGGCGCGGCGGGCATCGCGACCGTGCCGGCATCTCGCGTTTGAAAGCCTTCGAATGCGCCGGAGTCGTCGTGGATTCTCATGGCCTCGCGGAACGCGCAGGCCCGAGGTAAAGGGGCGTCGGCGAAGAGGACGCTCGAGTCCACAGGTTCTTCGTAAAAGCCGAAGTCTTCATCGCCAACCGTCTTCCAGAGCGACTGCTGCGTGTCGTCCTTACAAATTTCCCAGTCTTCCAACAGTTCTACGACATGGCGCACGAGCGCGGTCGAGACGTCGCCGGGTTCCCAGGCGAGGCCAAGGACTCCGCAGCGGATGTCGTCGTCTGCTCCTTCGTCAAAATAGTCTGATTGCGAGCATCTCTCGCGACGCCCGACCATCGCGTAGAGCGTCGCGCCCGCTCCGGAAGGCGCGTCGATGGACTGGACATCGACCGAGATCAGGGGCTTCGGCGAGCCGCAGAAGTGGAGCTCGCCGCCGCGCTGCGTGATTTGGTGACAGCGCGCTGACCACTTGCTCTTTGCGCATTGGAACACCTTATCGTGCCCCAGGAACCGCGCGAGGTCGCGGCCGGACAGACTGACGAACCATGCTTCCAAGCGCTCGGGCACGGAGGCCGGATCATCATCGGAGAGGCCGGACTTGTGGAGAGCCTGTCGAAAGAACTTCTGCGCGTTCCGGTTCGCCGCCGTCTTCGAGCCGCCTCGCAGAGTCTTGAACGACTTCGCGCGCTTTCGAATAGTTTCGAGGTATTCGGCGCGCTTGGGTTCGAGCATTCTTGCCGCGCACGCGCGCAGCTTCGCGTGGAACGCGCGGTCGAGCGCGCGCAGCACAAAATCTGCCTCCTCTCCGAACGAGCGCACGTGGGCGACGCAGTCTGCGGGCAGCGCGCGCGAGAGCGCCCAGGACGAGTCGATGCCGTCGGTACCAGAGAGCACGGCGAGGACGTGACGGCTCACGGCCTTCGCCTGGCGGTCGGCGTCGGCCCGAGCCTCGTAGACACCGAACGGGCCCACGAGACAGTAGCCCTGGTGCCCCCAGTGATCGTCGTCGTCGTCGTCGTCGTCGTCCTCGTAGACGAAGTCATCCCAGAACGGCACCAGGTAGACTGCGTGGTACTGCGGCGGACCCGATTCGGCCATGGGCTGCTAGTCCAGATGCGCCGTCCAGCGGCGCGACGTTTTCGGCTGGTTCATGATGCTGGTTCAGAATAAAAGCTGAAGCCACCGTGCCCCTACCACAGCCCGCCGGATGGCGGCGGCCCGACCGGGGCTGCTTTTCCTCGCGCTGCTCTCTGGGGCGGCGGGCGACGGGAGGCTCGACGCGCGGCGGCCGCCGGCCGACGCCGACGTCTGGTGCGCGCCCGCGGCCGTCCGGGCCCACGGCGGCGTGAGCCAGTTCGGCGGCTGCGTCCACCAGGTCGCCGCGGCCCTGCCCGCGGCGACGGCGAAGGAGCTCCACGGCCTGCTCCACGGCGCCTGGAGCGCGCGGCAGTTCCAGTACGCGACGAACTGCAAGGAGCCCGCGGCGCGCGACGCGCGGCGCCCGTGCCGCGGCGCGTGCTCGAACACGAAGCACCGCTACGACTTCGGCGCCGCCGCGCGGGAGCGGCCCTTTTCGAGCCTCTGCAAGGGGTCCTTCTCCTACAGCAAGTACGAGCTCGCCCGGGACCACCCGGCCCACGGCGCCATCGCGGGCCACCTCGCGTCCGGGCCCGTCCGCCGCGCGATCGAGGACGCGGTCGGCGTCGAGCTCGAGGACCTCACGGACTGGTTCGCGTCGGCGTTCTCGGGCGGCGACTGGCTGAGCAACCACGTCGACGGCGGCCTGGGCCACGTCGCCTTCGTCCTGAACCTCACGCCGGACTGGGACCCGGCCGGCGGCGGCGCGCTCGCCTTCGCCGCGGGCAACCACAGCGTCGCGCCGGCCTTCAACTCGCTCGCGGCGTTCCGCGTGGGCACGGGCGTCATCCAGCTCCTGCACCACGTCACGGAGGTGGCCGCGCGGCCGCAGGGCGGCGACGGCGTCCTCCACCGGCCGCGCCTCGCCATCACGGGCTGGTGGACCATCAAGGGCGGCCGCGCGGACGCCGTCGACCAGGCGACGCTCGCGGCCGAGCGCGGCGCGCACTAACATGTTTAGGTCTTGTAGCCGCCGCCGAGGGACCGCGCCATGAAGGCGGCGACGGGGTCCAGCGGCGCGGCGTCCTCGTCGTCGCCGGTGTCGTCCGCCTCGCGGTCGTCGCCGGCGTCGTCCGCCTCGGCGTCCGCGGGCGCCGTCACGTAGGACGCGCCGGCCGCCGCGCGGCCCATGAAGGCCGCGACGGGGTCGTCCGCCTCTCCGTCGAAGGAGGCCGCGGGCTCGAAGGAGACGCGGCGCGGCGGCGGCGCCGCGGCGGCGTCGGCCGCCGCGGGGGGCGCGGCGCGGTCGTCCGGCCGCGCGGCGCCCGGGGCGTCGGCGCCGCCGCCCGTCGTCTTGGGCCGCCGCTTCCGCGACGACGACCCCGGCGTCTTGGCGCGGACCGCGGACGTCGACGGCCGGAGCCTCGCCTCGCGCGACGAGCCGCGCGACTTCGCGCGGCGCGCGGCGTTGCCGATCCACATGTCCTCGGCGTCCTGGGCGCGGTCGTCGTAGAAGATGTCGCCGAAGGTGACCTTCTTCGGCGACGGGAGCTCCGGGAGCGGCGCGGGCTCCGGCTCGGGCTCGGGCTCGGGCTCGGGCGTGACGACGACGACGGCCGCGGAGGGCTTGACCTTGCGCATCGTCGCGAGGAGCGCCTCGTAGCGCCGGTTCGCGGCGTCGCGCTCCGCGTGGGCCGCGGCGATCTCCGCCTCCCGGGCGAGCCGCTCCTCGTCCTGGCGCGCCTTCCGCTCCGCGAGGCGCTCGCGCATGAGCTCGCGGTCGAGCCGCGGGGGCCCGTCGTCGACGGCGACCGCGACGGGCGGGAGCGCTTCGGCGAAGAACTCCGCCGCCTCGTCGTCCGACGACGGCGCGTCGTCGACGGCCGGCGGCGGCGCCGGCGGCCGCGGCTTCTCCAACACCTCGGGCTCGTCGCTCGCGCGGCCGAACGACGCGTCCGCCAGCGCGCCCTTCGTGACGCCCGCCCTGGCGTTGCGGCAGAGGACGACCGTGTGGCGCACGCCGAGGGCGAGCGCCTCGGCGGCCCACGTGCCCGGCGCCTCGGGGGCCCAGGCGTACGCGCCGTCGCGGTCGCGCTCGCCCGCGGACGCGGCCGCGAGCTCGCAGGGCAGGGGCGTCGCGGTCTCGTCGCGGCGGCTCCGCTCGAGCTCCGCGGCCTCGGGCCCCGCGCCGAGCTGGCCCTCGTCCCCGAAGCCCCAGAGGAGCACCGCGCCGTCCTCGGAGACGCAGCCGGAGTGGCGCGCGCCCGCGGCGATCTTGACGACCTTGCCGCGCCGTCCCGCGCCGCCGACGCGCTCGGGCAGGGGCACGGCCTGCGCGGACGCGCGGCCGAGGCCGAGCTGGCCGAAGGCGTTGCTGCCCCAGGCGAAGACGCGGCCGTCCGTGAGCAGCGCGAGCGAGTGCTGGTCGCCCGCGGCGGCCGCGACGACGTGGGGCCGCGGCGCGTCGTCGGCCGCGTCGTAGCCGTACTCGACGGGCAGGAGCACGCGCGCGGGGAAGCGGCAGG
The DNA here is from genome assembly GCF_000186865.1 of Aureococcus anophagefferens. Lineage (NCBI taxonomy): Eukaryota > Pelagophyceae > Pelagomonadales > Pelagomonadaceae > Aureococcus > Aureococcus anophagefferens. Next base: position 2,791,958 of record NW_008705565.1, on the reverse strand, counting down.
CGCCCGAGACCTCGCCCGTGCCCAGGCGGCCGCCGTCGCCGAAGCCCCAGGCGTAGAGCCGCGCCGTGAGCGCGATCGCGTCGCCCGGCGCGTCGTACGCGCCCGCCTTGGGCTCCCAGGCGACGGCGAGCGTGTGGTGGAGGCCGCAGGCGACGTGGCGCACCGTCGCGTCGCGCCGCGGGAAGAAGGCGACCTCGCCGGGGCGCCGCGCGCACTGGAGCTCTTTTTGGGATGGCACCGCGGCCTTGCGGGCCGCGTCCGCCCCGCCGTCGCCGTCGCCGTCGCCGTGGCCGAGCTGGCCGCCGCGGCCGTCGCCCCAGGTGTAGAGGCGCCCCGTCGGCGCGCCGGCCTCGGCCGCGACGACGACGGCGCAGTGCGCGCCGCCGCACGCCGCCACTATAACGACGCCGGCGTCGGGCAGGCCCTCCGCGACGCGCGTCGGCGCCACGCGGCTCACGCCGTCGCCGTGGCCGAGGCGCCCGTGGGCGCCGGCGCCCCAGGTGAAGACGCCGCCGTCGGCGACGACGACGAGCGCGTGCTTGGGCCCGCAGGCGATCAAGCGCGCGCTCCGGAGCGGCGCCAGCGTCCGCGCGACGACGTCCGCGGGCGCGTTCCGCGCGCGGCCCGCGGCGGCGCCGGCCTCGCGGAAGACGGCGCCGCCGCCCCAGCCGTGGACGCGCCCGTCGGCGGCGAGGGCCAGCGTCGCGCGCTCGCCGCACGCGACCGCTACGAGGAACGCGTCGCCGACGGCGACGTCGCGCGCGGCGAGCCAGGGCGCGTAGCCGCCGCCGTCGTCGTCGTCGTACTCCGCGCCGAGCTCGCTCACCTCCCGGGACCCGCAGCTGAAGAGGGACGTCGCGCGCGCTTTTCGCGCGACGAAGGGCGGCGGCGCCGCGCGCGCGCGCCGCGCCGCGGGGCCCGCGGTTGTGCTGTTGTCGTCGTCGTCGGACGACGAGCCGGCGTCGAAGCGCCGCCGCGGCGGCCGTCCCACGGCGGGCCAGCTCCGCAGGCGCCGCGCGGGCGACGCGGCCGTCGACGCGCGGGACCCGATGGACGGCAGCGCGGTCCCGTCGAGCGACGCGAGCGGCGCGAGCGGCGTCGCGCCCGCGCGGCTCGCGGCCCGCGACGCGGCCCGCGACGCGCCGCGGCTCCGGCCCGCCGTCGACATGCGCGACGGCGCGCGCGGCGGCCCGTCGAGCTCGTCGAACCGCGCGAGGTCCCGCAGCAGCGACGCGCCCCCCGAACGCGACGCGGAGGACCGGCTCAGCGTCGTGCTCGGCCGGCTCTCGACGCTCTCGCCGGGCCAGTCGCGCCGGCTCAGGTCCCGCCGCGGCCGCCGCGCCACGGGCGACGTCGACGCCTCGTCGTCGGGGCCCGGCGAGGCGAGCAGCTCGCCGAGGTCGCCCTCCTCGCGCTCGAGCTTTTCTTTCGCCCGCAGCAGCTTGAGCCGCGCCTGCTTGACGCTGTAGCGCGGCTTCTTCCCGGGCAGCGACCCGAGGCTCGCGGAGAGGAGCATGGTCGAGCCCGTCACGGTTGACGGCTGCCCGGCGCGGTCCGTCCTAACCTATTCAACGACTGCAAGGTGCGGGCTCTGTCTGCCTGTTTTGCCACTGCCACAAGAGTTTGGGCGCCGTCGTTGGCGCGCGCAGGTACCGCGACAGGCGGCAGCGCGCAGCGACCGCCGCGCCGCGAGTACGCGCCGCCGACCCGCGCCATGAAGGCGTTCAAGAGCGCCATGGGCATCGAGGAGAAGCCGAAGACGGCGGCGGAGGAGATGGAGGAGGCCTGCTGCGAGCTGTGCCCGAAGCTGACCTACAAGCAGCGCATCGGCGGGTACCTCACGTGCTTCGGCCTCGCGTTCGTGCTGAGCATCGGGTCCTGGGTGCGGCTCGCGGACCTCATCAAGGGCAACCCGACGCCGTTCGTCGTCTTCTACACGCTCGGCAATTTGATGGGCATCGCGGGGTCGCTCTTCCTGAGCGGGCCCAAGGCCCAGTGCAAGGCCATGTGGGACCGGACGCGCATCGTCGCGACGCTCTTCTACTTTACGTCCATCATCATGACCATCTTCTGCTGCTACTACCACGGCATCCCCGACGACGGCCGCGTCGGCATCATCATCATGTGCGTCTTCGTCCAGTGGATCGCCATGATCTGGTACACGATCTCCTTCATCCCCTTCGCCCGGGACTACGTCTGCATGGTCTGCGGCCAGGGGTCCAAGGACTGCTGCAAGAAGGCCGGCGGCAAGTAACCTTGGCGTTCTTCGAAAGGCCGCGCGCGCGCGTCTGCGCCCTAGGCGAAGGCGAGGGCCGCAAAGGCCGCGGTCTCGAGGGCGAAGACGACCGTGAAGCCCGTGACGTCGGCCTTGATCGAGAGGAGCGTGGAGTACTGGGAGATGAGGTAGTAGAGCACGACGAGGTCCGCGGCGAGGAAGAGCCGGACGTCGATGGAGACGGCGACGTCGAAGGCGCCGGAGACCGTGAGGATCTTCAGCAGGGAGATGAAGCACCAGTTCGAGCCCCAGAGGCCCCACATGAACGTGCGGCCCTTGGGGCTCGACATCGTCATGGCCTTGAGCAGGTGCTCGTCGCCGGGCATGATCGCCGTCTCCTGGGCGAACACGTCGCGGCCCGCGGGGAGGAAGAGGAAGCCCGCGGTGAGGTAGACGACGGTCTCGGCGATGCCCATGGTGGAGAAGCGGTGCGGTGCCTGCGGCGCGCGCGCGGCGTGCGGGCGCGCGAGAGCGGCGGCGCGAGAGCGGCACAAGCGGCGGCGCGAGCGACGCGCGACGGCGACGCGCGCGAGAGCGGCGCGACGGCGACGCGCGCGAGCGGAAGAGCGGTGCGAGAGCGCCGGATATCCTCGGGAGTGCGGACCGGAACGGGCGGATCTTTCGCGCCCGCACGTGCCTTCGGCGAAGCGCTTCTCGCCGATCGTCTCGAAGTGCGTCGAGGCGTATATGGTTGGCGGCTGGAAAGGCTGAACGCAGCGCGCGCGCGGTGGGAAGTGCACAAGGCTGCGGCTCGAAGAAGATCGAGTCTCGGGAGAGCAACGTTGTCGACAACTTGAAGGCGCCAGCCAATTGCTCCCGGCTTGACCGGCTTCATGTCCGATCCATTAGTTCCATATTGAATCGGGCTGCTGGTGATGGTATATGGGGCAAAACAACGCATACCGCTGATCGAACCTTTAGGGCGCCCCGACGACGGGGAGGACCGCGCGCGCCCACATGGCGCCCCACCGCTCGGCGACGTCGACGCCCGCGCGGCGCGCCGCGAGGCGCGGGTTGGCGTCGACGTCCGCGAGGAGGTCCGCGAGCGCGGCCGCGAGCGATGCCGCGTCGGCGAAGAGGGCCCCGTTGGCGCCGTCGACGACGAGCTCGCCGACGCAGGGGAACGCGAGCGCCGCCACCGGGAGCCCCGCGCCGAACATGTCCACGACTTTCATGGGCAGGTCGAGGCCCGACGTCGACGAGTGGAGGCAGACGCCGAGGTCCGCGGCGCCGAGGAGCGCCGCGTAGTCCGCCGCCGGCAGCCACGCGGTCTTCGCGACGACCTTGGCGAAGCGCCGGTCCTCGACGGCCTCGAGGAACCGCGCCTTCAGCGGCCCCTTGCCCGTGACGACGACGACGAGGCGCGGCGTCCCCGCCGAGGCGTCGTAGGCCGCGAGCGCGTCGACGAGCACCGTGAAGTCCTCGTCGGGGGACCAGGACGTCGAGCTCACGACGACGGCGGGCCGCGCCGGCCGCGGCGCGCCGCCGGCGTCGCAGACGGCGTCGCCGAGGTCCTCCGCGGCCCCCCAGAAGGCGGCCTCGCGCGCCGTCGCCTTGGAGAAGACGCCCGCGGCGCCGACGCGCCGCAGCGCGGCCGCGCGGTCCCCGGCCGCGACCTGCGTGGACATCGACCGCCGGTTCGGGACGTCCCGACCAAACTTTGACATTCTCGAGCTCGGTCACATCGAAGTCGATTCGGTCGATTTTTGGACGAATCGATCACTCTCGTCGAGTTCTCGAAGCACGACGGAAGTGCTCGCGTCGAAACATTCGAAGAAGTCGCGTCGAATTTTTTTTTTTCCTGCCCGGGCCGCGACCTTTCGGAAGAACGCGGGCGGCCGGTCGTGCGCGGGCGCGGCGTCGACGGCAAAGTGGGCCTTGAGCCAGGCGGCGAGGGCGCGCGTCACGCAGACGTGGCCGTCGAGGAGCGCCGCGCTCCGCCGCTCGAGCGCGCGGTACGCGGCGACGGCGAGCCGGTCGGAGACGCGGAGCGCGCCGCGCCGCGCGCGCCGCGCGCCGTCCTCGACGACGGAGAAGCCGAGGTTGTGCCAGTCGCCGACGACGCGCGCGCCGTCGACGCGGGCCCAGAACCAGCACACGGCCAGCGACGGGATCGCCGGCGGCGTCTGGCACAGCACGACCGCCGCCCGCCGGCCGCGCCGCGCGGCGCGGACCGCGAGGCCGAGGCGCGCGACGAGCAGCGCGAGCTTGAGCGCCCGGGCGACGAGGCCCGGCAGCCAGGCCGGGAGCTCGACGGCGCCGACGCGCACCTCGCGGATGCGGCCCTCGGCGACGACGGCCTCGCAGCACAGCTCGCCGGCGTAGCCCACGAGCGTCACGGCGTAGCCGTGCTCCGCGAGCGACAGCGCGTGGTACTGCATGCGCGGCGACCGGCCGACGTCGCCGGCGACGACCACGACGGCGTGCTTGGCGCTCGTTGGTACGGGCTCCCGCCAGTCGTCGACCATCATTCCCTCCTGGCTGGGCGCTCGCTAAACTCGATGCTGGCCCGGGGTCGAGCTCCCCGCCAGGGATCCGAAGTAGTAGGTGGCCATGCTTGAGCCTGGACTCTCCCAGCGCGTCGTCCCAGCGCAACGCCGTCGGCGTGCCTGCGGAGGCGCCTCGAGGGCGCTCGCCGAACTGCTCGGGCATTGTTGAAGGCTTCGGTGAAGCCGTCCTTGCCTTGAACCCACGCGCATGGGAGCTGACGAAGAGCCTGTGCACAGCGAGCCGTAGCAGCGCGCGCGCCCGCACGACCACCGCTGCCGCAGCCAAGCAAAGCCGATGCGCCTGATGGTGCTCCTCGCGTTCGCCGCCCGCGGCGCCCGCGCGCTCCGGTCCGGCGGCGGCGCGCGCGCCCGGCTGCCGTCGCTGCGGTCGCCGCGGCCGTCGCTCGGTCCGCGGCGCACGTCGACGCTGGACCAGCCCGCCGTGCGGCCCTTCCTCGGCGCCGGCGAGGCCCTGCCGAGCAAGTACGACTTCTCGACGGAGGGGTCGCTCTACGCGTGGTGGGAGGCCCAGGGCCTCTTCGAGCCGAGCGACGCCGAGCACCCGCGCGGCGCGTACACGTGCCCCATGCCGCCGCCGAACGTCACGGGGCGGCTCCACCTCGGCCACGCCATGTTCGTCGCGCTCCAGGACATCCTCGCGCGGTTCCACCGCGCGCGCGGGCGGCCGACGCTCTGGCTCCCCGGCACGGACCACGCGGGCATCGCGACGCAGCTCCTCGTCGAGCGCGCGCTCGCGAGCGAGGGCTCGCCGACGCGGGCGGAGCTCGGCCGCGACAAGTTCCTCGAGCGCGTCTGGCGGTGGAAGGACGAGAACGGCGGCGCGATCACGTCGCAGATGCGGCGCCTCGGCGCGTCCGCGGACTGGAGCCGCGAGAAGTTCACGCTCGACGACGACATGAGCCGCGCCGTCACGGAGGCCTTCGTGCGCCTCCACGAGAAGGGGCTCGTGTACCGCGGGAGCCGCATGGTCAACTGGTCGCCGAACCTGGGCACCGCGGTGTCCGACTTGGAGGTCGAGTTCGAGGAGCGCGAGGGCCTGCTCTACTACTTCAAGTACGGCGTCGCGGGCTCCGACGACTTCCTGCCCGTGGCGACGTCGCGGCCGGAGACCATCCTCGGCGACACGGCGGTCTGCGTGAACCCGGCCGACGACCGCTACGCGCACCTCGTGGGCAAGGAGTGCGTCGTGCCCATGTCCGGCGGGCGCACGGTGCCGATCCTCGCCGACGACTACGTCGACATCGAGTTCGGCACGGGCGCGCTCAAGGTGACGCCGGGCCACGACGCGAACGACTACGAGATCGGGCTCCGGCAGGACCTGCCCGTGATCAACATCCTCAACGGCGACGGCACGCTCAACGACAACGGCGGCGCCTACGCGGGCCTCGACCGCTTCGCGTGCCGCAAGCAGATCTGGGCCGACATGGACGAGGCCGGGCTCGTGATCAAGACCGAAAAGTACGCGTCGCGCGTGCCCATCTCGCAGCGGGGCGGCGAGGTCATCGAGCCCCTCGTGTCGACGCAGTGGTTCGTGAACACGACGGTCATGGGCGCGCGCGGCGTCGACGCCGTGCGCAATGGCGACATCAAGATCGTGCCCAAGCGCTTCGAGAAGGAGTGGTACAACTGGCTCGAGAACATCCAGGACTGGTGCGTGTCGCGCCAGCTCTGGTGGGGCCACCAGATCCCCGTCTGGTACGCCGCGGGCCACGACGGCTACTTTTGCGCGCGGTCCGAGGACGACGCGCGCGCCCAGGCGCGGGCCGCGGGCGTCGACGACGGTACCGCGCTGACGCGGGACCCGGACGTGCTCGACACGTGGTTCTCCAGCGGCCTCTGGCCCTTCGCGACCGTGGGCTGGCCCGACGCGACGCCGGACTTCTCCAAGTTCTACCCGGCGACGTGCCTCGAGACGGGCTACGACATCCTCTTCTTCTGGGTCGCGCGCATGGTCATGCTGGGCCTCGAGTTCACGGGCGAGTCGCCCTTCGAGGTCATCTACATGCACGGCCTCGTCCGCGACAAGAACAACGAGAAGATGTCCAAGACCAAGGGCAACGTCGTCGACCCGCTCGACGTCGTCGACGAGTTCGGCGCGGACGCGCTCCGCTTCAGCCTCGTGACGGGCGTGACGCCGGGCCAGGACGTGCCCCTGTCCATGGACAAGGTCAAGGAGAACCGCAACTTCTGCAACAAGATCTGGAACGCGGCGCGGTTCCTCGAGCCCAAGCTCGCGGGCGCGACGCCGAGCGACGGGCCCATCCAGGCGGCGGAGCTCGCGGCCATGCCCGTCTTCGAGCGCTACATCGTCTCCAAGGCGCACGAGTGCGCGGAGGCGTCGGCGGCGGCGCTCGAGGACTACGCCATCGGCGACGCGGGGCGGCGCGCCTACGAGTTCTTCTACAACGAGTTCGCGGACTGGTACGTCGAGGTGTCGAAGACGCGGTCCGGCGACGACGCCGAGGCGTCGCAGCGCGCGCTCGCGTACGCCTTCGAGGTCTGCCTCAAGCTCATCCACCCCTTCATGCCCCACGTCACGGAGTTCCTCTGGCAGAAGCTCTACAACGGCGCGGGCGACGAGCGCGCCGCGCTCATGGCCGCGCCGTACCCCGCGCTCGAGGGCGCGGCGCTCGCGTTTGACGAGTCTGCGGTGAGGCTCATGGAGTCGTGGAAGGGCCTCGTGCGCGCGCTGCGCAACATCCGCGCGGAGTACGGCATCGAGCCCGCCGTGAAGACGGGGCCGACGATCGTCTGCGAGGACGCGGCCCTCGCGGACCTCATCACGTCGGAATTGAAGGCGCTCGCGCTGTTGTCCAAGGTCGACCCGGACCGCGTCGCCGTCGTCGCCGCCAAGGCGGACGCGAACATCGACGCGGACGCGGTGCAGCTCGTCGTCGCCGACGGCCTCGAGGTCTACCTGCCCCAGGCGGACCTCGCGAAGGACGTCGCCAAGGAGCTCGACCGCCTCGGCCGCCAGGCGGAGAAGCTCGCCAAGGACATCGCGGGCCTCGAGGGCCGCCTCAAGAACCCGGGCTTCGCGGACAAGGCGCCGCCCAAGGTCGTCGACGAGACGCGCGCGCAGCTCGCGGAGAAGGTCGAGCAGAAGGCGACGCTCGACGCGTCCATCGCGGACCTCGAGGCGTCGAAGTAGCGGGGGCCCCGCCGCCTAATCGGCCCGTCGCGGAGCGTCGCGCGCGCGCCGCCCCGTCGGTGCCGCCCGGTCTTAGGGGCCCTCAGAGCTCGGGCTCCGCGGGGGGCTGCTCGACGCGGCGCGCGGAGACGACGCGGGAGAGGAGGGGGAACTCGGAGTCGATCATCTCCTCGCCCTTGAGGACCATGTTCGACGGGAGGACCTCCTCGCCGTAGCCGTCGTAGACCTGGTAGACGACGTCCCAGCCCTTGACGATCTTCCCGAAGGGCGTGTACTTGTAGTGGTCGAACTTCTTGTTGTGCTTCTTGTTGATGCTGAGCATCGTCGACCGCATGTTCTTCTCGACGGGGTTCGGCCGCTCGTTCGCGCCCCACGGCGCGAGGCTCACGGTGCGCTTCGCGTTGGTCCGCCGCACGGGCTCGTCCATGATGTGGCGGTGGTCGCGCCAGGTCAGCGCCACGTCGCTGATGGGCGAGATGCCGAGCTGCACGGCCTTGTCGTGCACGTAGTGGAAGCGCGTCTCGTCGTAGAAGCGGAGCTTGATCAGCGCGTCGAAGCGCTCGGCGGCGAGGGGCGCCCACTCCGGGTGCACCTCGACGACGAACATGGACTCCGACCCGTCGGGCAGCTCCACGTCGAACTCGCACCACCAGATCTTCGGCGCCCCGACGTGGTCCTCCATGAGGATCTGCCGGTAGCCCGTGTGCCAGGCGAGGAAGAAGCTCACGCTCAGCCCGCAGAGCATGACGAGCCGCGTCATCATCGCCACGAGGGGACTGTCCGGCTTGTGGGGCGGCGGCGCCGGCATCCTCGCGCTGCGGTCGGTTTTCGACAAGAGGCGAAGCCGCGCTGTGGGGGCGGGCAGCCTCCCGGGGCCAAGGTGCAGGTCAACATTGGCCGGAGGCTCTTTTTGCGGAGGTGATGGAATATGGATAAGCGCTGTTGACGCAGTGGCTAGCGCCGCAAACCGTGAGTCCCGATGCGCCCGCGCACCGCCGCCGGGTGCGTCGCGCTCGGCGCGTGCGCCTACGCCGCCTGCCTCTTCGGCTGGGAGATCAAGTGGGGCCACGACCTCATGCGCCGCGCGGCGCCCCTCGGCACGATGTTCCAGCTCCAGTGGGCCGCCGCGTGCGCCGCGCTCGTCGTGTCGGCGGCGTCTGCGGCGTGGGTCGCGCCGCGGCGGCTCCGCGACGCCGCGGCCGCCAAGGTCCCGCGCGCGGCGAGGGTCGGCGGCGGCGCGTCGCGGCTGCTCCTCGCCGTTTTAGGCCTCGCGGTCGTCCGCGTCGTCTCGCTCCACGCCGTCGCCGTCGTGCCCGGCCGCGCGGGCATGCCGGACCGCGCCGCGCTCCGCGAGGGCTCGCGCGCCGCCGCGCGGCTCGATCTGCTGAAATGGAACGCGTACCAGCTGGGCTGGGACGCGATGGTGCCCATGGCGCTCCTCGGCATCCCGACGGCCCAGTTCTCGCCGCCGCTCCGGGCCCTGGGGCTCCCCCACGAGGCGGCTATCGCGCTCCACCGCGTGCTCGGCCGCGCGACCGTCGGCTTGGTCGCCGCGCACGGCTGTGTGCAAATCAAATCTTCAACCCGACTTCAATGTGCGCGTATGCGAATGTTTTGACACGAGCACTTCCGCCGTGCTTCGAGAACTCGCTAAGAGCAATCGATTCGTCCAAAAATCAGCCGAATCGACTTCGATTTGACCGAGCTAGAGAATTCTCAAGTTTGGCCCCGACATCCCAGCTCACTGGTTGATTTGCACACAGGCGCACGGGTCGCTCTACGCGCTCACGTGGGGCCTCGAGCACGGCTGGACCTACGCCTGGGACGAGGCCCTCGCCGTGTGCCACCGCGGGCCGCGCCGGAAGCAGAACCGGGCCGAGGCGAAGCGGGGGTCCAAGCTCGTGACACCGCACGGCCGACGAGTGTCCCCCGAGACGCTCCGCCCTGTGTGGAAATCAACCACTGGTTTGGGGGGTCCCCACCAAACTTCAGATTTCTCTATCTCGGTCAAATCGAAGTCGATTCGGCTGATTTTTGGACGAATCGATTGCTCTCATCGAGTTCTCGAAGCACAGCAGAAAACCTCGCGTCGAAACGGTCGAATAAGCGCACATTGAAGTCGGGTTGCATATTTGATTTCCACACAGGCTCCGCCGCGCGTTCTCGCGGAGCTGCCTCGGCATCTCGAACTTCTTCGGCCTCTGCGCGCTCGTTGCGGGCGTGTTGCTCGGCGCCGCGAGCGTCCACGCCGTACGGCGCAAGAGCTACGGCGCGTTCCTCGCCGCGCACCAGCTCCACGTCGCGTGGTGGGTCCTCGCGTGCTGCCACTGGCCGGGCATGCTCTCCTTCGTCGCGCCGGCCCTCGTCTTCTTCGTCGCCGACGTCGCGCGGCGGCGCGCCTGCGAGCGGCGCGCGACCTGCACCGCGGAGGCCGGCGGGTCCGCGGCGACGCTGCGGGTGCCGCTCCCCGGCCACGCGGCGGCGGACCTCGTCGGCGGCGCGGTCCGCCTGCGGCGCGTCGGCGGCTGGGCCTGGCACCCCTTCACGATCGCCGGCGCCGCCGGCGGGCCGCGCGGCGTCGCCGCGGTCGTCCACGTCTTCGCGGACGGCCCGTGGACGCGCGCCTTGGTCGACGCCGCCGCGGCGCGCGGCGCCGTCGACCTCGACGTCCGCGGCCCGCTCCTCGCGCCGGCGGCCCTGGTCCGCCGGGCGGAGGACGCGGCGCGCGGCCGGCCCGCGCTCGTCGTCGCCGCGGGCTCGGGCCTCGCGCCCGCCGCCGCGTTCCTCCGGGCCGTCCGCGCGGCGCGGCCGGGGAAGGCCGCGCGCGTGCGCCTCGTCGCCGTCGTCCGGAGCGCGGACCAGCTCGCGTGCCTCCCGCGCTTCTGCCGGCCGGACGCGGACGGCGCGACGGGCGAGCCCTGGCTCTCCGCCGAGGCGCACGTCACGCGCGGCGGCGCCGCGCCGCGGGCCGCGGCCCCCCGGGCGCCGCCGCCCGCCGCGGAGGCGACGGCGAACCCGCTCTTTGACGCGGGCGACGTCGAGGAGGCCGACGCCGCGTGGCCCGAGGTCGCGGCCGCGGCGGCGCCGCCGCCGGCGGCGCCGGGCCCCGCGGGCGCCGACGACGCCGCGGCGCTCGTCGCCGCGGGCGCGGGCTTCCTCGCCGCGGCCTACGCCGTCGCGTGGCGCGACGACGCGCCCTTCGCCGCCCACGGCCCGACGCTCTTCAACGGAGGCGCGAGAGGCAACCCGAACGTCGTCGCCGGCGGGTTCTCGCTCGCCGCGTGCGCGTCCGCGGCCTACGCGGCCGCGGCCGCCGCGCTCTACGTCGCCGCGCGCGCGCGGCGGCGGCGGCGCGGCGCCTACGACGCCGTCGACGTCGAGCTCCGCGACGGCGGCGGCGCCGCGGCGGCCGTCGCGGGCGCCGGCCGGCCGGACCTCCTGGCTGTTGTCGCGCGCGCGGACGCGGCGCTCGGCGCGCGCGCGGACGTGCTCGCCGGCGGGCCGCAGCCGCTCCTCGACGGCCTCGAGGACGCGCTCGCCGGGCGGCCCGTCGACCGCCTGACCTGGGCCATGTAAGTGGGGACTGCTCTTGCGTCTCGCCGCGCCGCCCCGGCTGGACATATCTCCTCTCCCAGCCTCGTGGCCCAGCCAGCACCGCCCCCTGCGCGGCGCCGGGACGTCGTCGTCGACGAGCCGCCGCGTCGCGGCACGAGCGCGCAAGTGAGCGCGCGCTAGCGCGGCGTGCGGCCGGCGGCGGCGTCGGACAGCCTTCGGACCCCGGCGAGCGAAGTCGCAGTCACAGCTCGCCGGACAAGTCGACCGCCGCGTGGACGTACAGCCTCGACGCCGCCGCGCCCGCCGCCGACCATGCGCCGCATTTTGGCCCTGCTCGCCCTCGCGGCGTCCGCGCACGGTGCGGCGAAGAAGGACCCGAAGGAGTGCGAGGTCTGCATCGCGAACCTCGAGGCCATCGACGCCCTCATCGACAAGGACGAGAAGACGAGCAAGCAGAGCATCATGGAGGGCATCACGAAGCACTGCGGCGACCTGCAGAACGAGGCGCCGAACCCGAACCTGAACTCGCGGGACCGCAAGATGTGCTACTACTTCGAGCCCATCCGCGCGGCGATCGCGCAGCCGTTCTCCACGCGCATGCCCAAGGACCGCGTCTGCAAGCGGCTCAAGAAGGACAACGCGGAGATCTGCGAGGTCAAGTACCCCGTGCAGGTCGACGAGAACATCTCGCCCGAGGAGTTCCTCGCCAAGCTCAAGAAGATGCGCGTCAAGGAGCTCAAGGGCATCCTCAACGACCGCGGCGTCAAGTGCGAGGGCTGCCTCGAGAAGGACGACTTCATCAAGAGGATCGTCGAGACGAAGCACATGTCCACGGACCTCTAGGTGCCGCCTAACAGCAAACCGCGCGGGTCGGGCGCCTCGGACGCGGCCCGGAGGAACGCGAGGAGCGAGGGAGCGCCCGCGTCGAGGTCCGCGAAGCGTTGTTCCGCGAGGCGCCGGTCGTAGGCGTAGGCGTAGTAGGTCGCCGGCGCGGAGACGACGTGGGCGACGTCGGCGAAGGGCCGCGGGTCGACGCGGCCGTGTCCGACGCGCCGCGCCGCGGCCTCCGCCGCGGCGAAGTAGGGCGGAGGCGCGGGCCCGTGGAGCTCGAGGTCGAAGTAGGCGAGCGCCAGCTGGTGCGCCGCGTCCGTCGCCGCCGTCTTCCCGCGCCGCGCCGCCGCCGCGGCCGCGTGGGCCGCCGCGGCCGCGCCGTCGCCGCGGAAGAGGAAACGGAGCGTCTTTTCTCGTCCCGCGAGCGCCTCGAAAGCCGTCGACGGGAGCTCGGCGACGTCCGTGGCGCCGCGCGTGCCGCTCAGGTGCTGCGTCGTCGACGACGCCAGCGCCGCGTGGAGCGCGTGGCCCCACTCGTGCGCGAGCGACGCGAGCTCCGCGGCGCCGACGACTTCGGGCAAAGAGGCGACGAGCGCGGCCGCCGCGGGCTGGCGCGCGGGCGCCTGTAGGCCCCAGGCCTCGCGCACTACCGCGCGGCCGTCCGGCGCCGCGAGGGGCGCGCCGCCGTCGACGTCGCAGCCGCAGCGGACCGCGTAGAGCCTGTGTGCAAATCAACCAGTGAGCTGGGACGTCGGGGCCAAACTTCAGAACTCTCTATCTCGGTCAAATCGAAGTCGATTCGGCTGATTTTTGGACGGATCGATTGCTCTCGTCGAGTTCTCGAAGCACAGCAGAAAGCTTTGCGTCGAAACTGTCGCATACGCGCACATTGAATTCGGGTTGAAGATTTGATTTCCACACAGCGTAGAGCGCGGGCGCCGGCGGTTTCCCCGGCCGCGGGACCAAATCCAAAAAAACCGCGCCGGCGAGCGCGCCGCCGTCGAAGAGCTCGACCTTGGTGACGCCGTCGGCCCAGGCCTCGCCGGGCGCGAGCGCCGCGTCGCGCGCGGCGACGCCGGGGAACAGCTCCGCCGTCGCGCGGCGGACGACCGCGTCGACCGCGTCCTCGCGCCGCCACGTCGCCGGCGCCGGCGCCGACGCGAGGAGGAGTTGTCGGCCGAGATGCGCGTCCCAGGGCTCCAGCGCGGCGACGCCGACGAGCGCCGCGGCCGCGGCGCGCTCCGCGGCCGCGGCCGGCGCGACGCGCGCGGCCTCGCGGCCCAGGAAGTCGAGGGCGCCCGCGACGCCGCCGACGAGCGTCGCCGGCGGGCCGCCGAGCGCGAGGGCCGCGTGCGACTCGAAGCCCAGCGCCTTCGCCGCCGCGCGCCGCGCGGCCGCGAGCGCGTCGACGCGCGCCGCGCCCTCGGACGCCGCGACCGCGGCCGCGTGGCGCTCCCAGAGGAGTTTCCGCGCCGCCCGGTCCCGCGAGGCGCCGAGCGCGGCGTCGACGACGGCGCCGTGGCCGCGGACGTCGACGGAGGCGCCGTCGGCCGAGGGCGCCGCGAGGCCGTCGCCGTAGGCGGCGGCGACGGCGCGCGCGACGGCCGCCGCGTCGCCGCAGGGCACGCGCCAGACCTCGCCGCCGTCGTCCCAGGGCTGCGCCGCGGCGAACTCGAGGTCGTGGAGCTCGCGGCGCCGCGCGGCGGCCGCGGCCCGGTCGCCCGGGTTTTCCAACGCGCAGCCGTCGCGCTCGAACTCCGCGGCGAGGGACGCGGCGGCGGCGGCGGCGCTAAACGGCAGGGTTTCGCGCGCCGCGCACCGCACGGCGGCGTAGACGCCGCGGTCCACGTTCAGCGCCTCCATCGCGCCCGCGACGCGCCGGAACGCGCCGTGCGCCGCGGACCGCCACTCGGGACGCGCGTCCGCGGACCGGCACAGCTCCGCCGGGTCCAGCACGGCGCAGAGCGCGTTCGACATGCGGTCCACGAGCCGCAGCGCGCGCCGCGGGTCCTCCGCCGCGACGGCGGCGGCGCGGCAGGCCGCCACGTCCGCCAGGGCCTCGGAGGCCAGGGCGTCCCAGTCGCCGGGCTGCCGCAACTTGCCGATCCCCGCGAAGCCGAAGCGCGCGCGCGTCGCGCGCATGGCGGCGACGCGTGCGCTCGCAGTTGGGCGGTTCTATGGCGCGTGCACCATCGATCGGCGCGTTCTTGCACCCATCGTGCACTTTTTGTTTGAAGTTTTTTGCTGTGGCAATAAATCTGTGGCAAAAAATGGCATGCCCTGCTAATAGGCGCAGGTAACAACAGCGGCGTCGTCAATCCTGCAGGCCTGCAGCCCTACACGGCACTCTTTTGTCGCTATCAGTCTTGCTCTGCTCATGCACATGAGACGCGCGCCCTCGAACGAGCGCCTCGACGCGTCGCGCGGCGCCACGCGGCGCGCCGTCGCCGCGCGGACGACGGCGCCGAAGCGCGGCGGCGTGCTCGTGCGCCTCCTGCCGGACAAGCCCACGGCCGCCGCGGGCCTCGGCTTGCTCGCGGCGGCCTGCCTGCTGCTCCTGCGCATGCCGGCGCCCGCGCCGCAGCTCCGGCCCTACGCGCCGGGCCCGCCCACCGCCGCGCTCTCCCCGCCCGGCGAGTGCGCGCTCGACGCGTCGTGGCGGCCGCTGCCGCTTGCCGCGCGGCGGTACGTGAGCCGCGACGCCGTGCTGCTCCGCTTCGGCCTCGACGCCGGCGAGTCGCTGCGGCTGCCGACCTGCGCCTGCCTCCTCGCGCGGGCCGGCGGCGTCGTCCGGCCCTACACGCCCGTGTCGACGAACGCGCTCGTCGGGTCCTTCGAGCTCCTGGTCAAGGTCTACGCGGGCGCCGGGCTGAGCGCGCGGCTCGCCGAGCTGCCCATCGGCGACACCGTCGACTTCAGCCACGTCCCGAAGAACGTCAAAGTGCAGTTTCCCTTCGGCGCCGCCCACCTGGCCATGATCGCGGGCGGCTCGGGCGTCACGCCCATGCTCCAGGCGCTCCACGCGGTCCTCGGCTCGCCGGGCGACGAGACGGCCGTGACGGTCCTCGCGAGCCACAAGACGCGCGAGGACGCCCTCGCCGTCGAGGCCCTCGACGCCTGGGCCGACGCGCACCCGCGGCTCACCGTCGTCACCACGCTGACGCGCGAGCCCGCGGGCTCCGCGTGGGCCGGCCGCCGCGGCCGCGTCGACGCGCGGCTCGTCTCCGAGTACGTCGCGCCGCCCCACGCGGACGTGAAGGTCTTCGTCTGCGGGCCGCCGGGCATGTACGAGGCGCTCGCCGGCCCCCGCGACGACCCGGCGCTCGCCGGGCTCCTCCGGGACCTGGGCTACGCGGCGGACCAGGTCGTAAAGTTCTAGCGCGACGATCTAGCACGCGGTGATGGCGACGATCTTCACCTTGTCACCGGTACCGTGAGGCGGTGCGCAAGGTCAACGGAACCGCGCCTTCCAACGACCTCTGTCACTTCGGAACATTTGGTTCTGGTCTTGGAGCCCGAATCCAAATTCGGACGGTTCGATTGCAATGGAAGAGGTACAATCCGGACACTTGAAGCTCACGTAGTCTTGGTGTCCGTGGAACTTTTCGTAGATTGTACCAAATCTTCGATCCCATCTGCCCCCGCATTGTGGGCACTCTAGCTCGACCACTCCGTACGGTGGAAGCTCCACCCGCTCCTTCGGCACCGGATGTGTCCATGATTTCTTGATGATCGGAACTTCATTCCCTCCCTCGAGCGCCATGGCAGCGGCAGAGTAGCGCTCTTCGAGCTGCTTCGGCACGCGCCGCTTAGCGTCGTCGATCATCTCGAGCTGCTCGCGAACTGGGTCGAGCACGGCGTTGAGCGCCGTCGTCACTTCAGACGCATAGAAAGGCCGCGCGAGCGCCAGCCGGGCGCGCGCGCAGTCCTCCGACGGGTTGACCTTGGCCTCTAGGTCCGCGATCGCGCGGTCCTGCGCGCCCGTCAGCTTCGCGCACTCCGCGAGCCACATCTCAAGTTTCGCTCCGCGCGCGCGGCGAGGTTCGTCGGGCAGGACGATGAGCTCGCGGCGCGCCTTCGCCTCGGCCAGGAGCGCGACATTTTCGTCGTAGTCGCGCCGCAGGCGGTCGTTGAGCCCGCTCCAGTCGTCGGCCGGCGGCGGAGGGAGAGCGGTTCCGAGGTCGCTGCGCCGCCCGAGGCCGTCGAGCGAAGAGCGTCGCACAGGGCTCGCCGAGCGGTCGCGGCCCTGGCTGTGGCGCGACCGGGCAGAGTCGGGGGGCGAACGGCGCGCGCCGCGCAGCTGCGACGGAGACGACGGCGGCGTCAGCTGCATGGTCGACAGCACTTGGTCGCTGTGGCAATCCTCAAGCGACGTGTTGAAGAGCCGCGCGTCGTGATAGGCGTCGTCTCCGGCCGCGCCCCTGCTCCCGCGACTGCCGCGCCCCTGCTCCCGCGCCTTCCCCGCACATCCGCAACATCGTCCGTCATGGGAGCAGCATCCGCCACGACATTGTTCCAGCGTTACGATGGAAGCGGCGGCTACGTGTCGAAGCTCCGCAAGGCTTTGCCGCGCGCGGCCTTCCTCCTCCTCGTCGCCGCGTCCGCGGCGTGGCACTTCGGCGTCGACAACTACGCGGACCAGCGTGACAGCAACGTTTCACTGCTCTCGCGCGAGTTTTCATTCTCGCTTGCCAGGACGGAAAGAAACCTCGACAAGATTCGGGCGCGCTTCTTCATGCCGAACGCGGTGCTCCGGGACGCGGAGCGAATCACCGTGGAATGCATCCTCGGCGCGGGCGTAATCACGAGCGCCTGGAAGAAGGGACCGCTGCAAAGAATCGCGCCAGGCGGCGAGACCTCGTTCCTCGTCGGTACAGCCTTCGCCGGGATCGTCGCCGACGCCCAGGGGCTCATCTCGCTGCCCGAGGCGACTATCGTTGCGGCGGCGTGCTTCTACGGCGTCTACTCAATACTGGGCGCTTTCTTCCGGTTCTTCTGGTACGAGGGGACTGACGACCTCGAACCGAGGAGGAATCGACTGGGCCTGTTCGTTCTTCTCGTGCTGATGAAGGCCCAGCTGTGCCTGTTCCAGGCCACGGTCTGGGCCGGCCTGAGGTCCATGCAGGCAACATCAACCTTCAAGCCGGACCCGCGTCGCTGGGAGGAATTTTTCGAGTCCGCAAGCGACGTGCGGACGCCGGACCCCTACGGTCCCGACGACGACGACCTGAACGAGCCCATGGACGAGTTCGAGGCGGCGGCCGCGGCGGAGGACGGGCCGCAGATCCCCAAGGAGAGTATGGACCAGCCGACGGACGAGGATTTCTTCTACACGGGCCTGCTCGACAACGGCCGGCGGAGGAAGAATGAGATGTTCCGCGAGACGTGGGAGGGGCGGGCGGCGACGAACATGAACAACGTGCAGGGGTCGGGCGTCTTCGACGGCGACCACGCGGACGAGGACCGGGCGCACGCGGCTACGTGCCCGCTGCCGAGCTGGATGGCGAACATGTTCACGAAGTCGGCGCTCGTCGCGTCGCTCGGCGCGACCTACGCGAAGGTGCGAAACCTCATGATGGGCCAGACTCTCGCGCCCCGGCCCGGGCTCGTCTGGGTCGTGTGGCTCCGGGTCCCGCGCATGGAGATCGAGGAGCTCCCGCCGTTGTTCGTCTCGGACGTCTGCCGCCCGTTCAAGGTGCTTGGCGCTTACTTGGGCTTTTGTTTGGCCATGTACATGGAGGTTCGACGGACCAGCTTGCACCTCTTACTTTGCATCGCCTACACCATGCGGTGGCGCTGGAACTCCCGCGCACCGCCCTCGGGCATCGTCGACTGCGGCCGCGTCGCGGGCACGAGCGTCGTCGACCACCGCTACCACGTCCCGTCGTTCTCCTTCGACGAGCCCGCGCCCAAGCACCTCATCGCTTATCTCTTCCAATTCCTCATGTGGTGCTGGATCACTTGGCCGGCGCTGATCTTAGGGTTCGCGTACCGCGCGGCTCTGTACGACCGCGCGACGGGCAACTTCGTCGCCGATTCCGGCGCCTCGCGGCGCGGATCGACGAAGGCCGAGCTTCCGGCCTTCCCCGCGCGCGTCGTCCTCCACGACGACCCCGCGGCCTACCTCGCCGACCAGCGGCCCTTCGTCCACGTGCTGAACATCGAGGCGCTGCGGCCGTGCCTCCGCGAGCTCCAGCCCGCACAGCTCCTCGCGCGCATGCTCGCCCTAAGCTGAGGGGCCTTCGCCCCGACCCGTCCCCATCTGACGCCTCCCGCCGCGTAAGCTACGGCGTCGCCGAGTCTCCCGTGCAACATCTCGTCGCTGAATCGCAACATAGCAAATTTGCCAGAGGCTATGTAGGACCCCTATTCGCGGTCTGAGGGACGCCCCACACTCGCCAGCATGTCGTGGCTCCCGGGGCGCAAGTCGACGACGCGCGACTCGCGGTCGTCCGCGGCGCCGAAGCCGCCGCCGCCGTCGCAGCCGGCGCAGCCGGTCGAGCTTCCCCTGGGCGACGCCCACCCGCCGGCGGGGCGGACGTGCTTCACCTGCGGCCTGCCGAGCAGCTTCCGCTGCGCCTGCGGCGTGGACTACTGCGACTGCTGCGGCACCTGCCGCCGCGGGCAGGGCTGCGTCGAGTGCGGCCGCCGCATCGAGTGCGCCGAGTGCAAGGAGTGCGCGGAGGCCTTCCTCCAACACCTGCCGCCGGAGCTGCGCGCAACCCCCTGGATCACCGCCGTCCCGCCGGAGCCGCGCTAGGTCCTCCCGTCGCGCGCGCGGTCCTCGCGACGCTTCGCCGCCGCGCTCGACGCGAGGCGGCGGCCGCGGTGGCCGCTCCGCGCGGCCCCGCCGCGCGTCGGGGGGAGCTAAGGCGTGTTTTAGGAGCCCCCGGCGCGGCCCGGCGCGCTCATCGATTCCACCAGGAGGACGCCTTCTTCGCCGCGCCCTCGTCGCGCGCGCCCGTGCCGCCGCGGAGCGTCCGCGGCCCCGCGGCGACCTTCTCGACGATCGTCGGCTTCTTGTTGAGGAGCTTGAGCTCGAGCTCCTTGACGAGCTTGGCGAGCTGCTGCGTCTCCGCCGTCGCGGCCGCGAAGCCGTCGCTCGACTCGCGCTCGAGCGCGAGGATGCGCTCGTCGCGGAGCGCGATCATCTTCGCGGACTCGCCGAGGTTGAGCTCGAGGGCCGCGTA
>NW_008705565.1:2760056-2772396 GCF_000186865.1 Aureococcus anophagefferens | reverse complement strand
AGCCGCGGACGCCGCCCGCCGGGCCCGGCGCCGCGCCGCCGGAGACGCCGCGCGATATCGCCGCGTCGTCCGCGTCCTCCTTGCGGAGCCGCGCGTCGACGTTGTACTCCTTCTCGAGGCGGAGCTCGAGCTCGCGGACGCGGAACTCGGCCTTCTCCCCCGCGGCCTGCTTCTCCTTGGCCAGGAGCTCGTTCTTCGCCGCGAGCGACGCCTGGTCCGCGACCGTCTCCTCCATCTTCGCCTCGACCTCGGCCATGAGCTCGCCCGCCTGCACCAAGAGCGTCTCCTTCTCGTGGAGCAGGTTCGTCAGGTCCCGCGCCTCCTTGGCGCAGCGCTTCGACTCGGCCCGCTCCTCGGCGAGCTCCTCCGTGAGCGACGCGATCTTCTGCTGGAGGTCCAAAATCTGCGCGACGGATTCCGCGTCGCCGGCGCCGCCGCCGGCGCCCGCGGGCGCCGCGGCGCCCGCGCCGGAGCCGTCGCCGACCTGGAGCTCGAGGGCCGCGATGTAGGTCGACTGCATGTCGATGGCGGCCTCGGCCTTGTGGAGCAGCGCCGTGAGCTCCTCGACGGACTTGCGCTCGTTGACCTTGGGCTTGTTCTTGACGGCCTTGGCGCGCTGGCCGAAGCGCAGCGTCGACAGCGTCTCGAAGGAGTTCTCCGTCGACGCGCTGCAGGCGACGATCAACGCCGTCTTCGCGTTGCCGCCGAGCGAGTCCTGGAGCATGCGCGTGAGCTTGGAATCGCGGTAGGGCACGTGCGCCTTCTTGTCGTCCGTGAGCGCGTTGATGACTTGGCCCAGGGCGCTCAGCGACTTGTTGATGGTCTTGGCCTCCTCGAGCTGCTGGCCCGCGGCGTGCGTCTTCCGCACCATCTCCGACCCCGCCAAATCCACGAGCACCAATTTGCCGACGCGCGTCGCGTCCGTCTCCGTGTTCTTCTGCTGCACGGTGCAACTCAGCACGGAGTGGGACCGGCTCGAGCCCTCGTTCATGCCCGTCGCCGCCGTCGCGCGGCTCCGGTGGCCGAGGTGCATGCATTTGAGTAGTTCGGACTCGCACGTGACGAACGTCTCCGTGCAGCCCGCGACGTAGATGCCGGAGTTGGGGTCCTCGCGGATCTGCAGGTTCGTCTTCTTCTGGCCGAAGGTGTCGAGCAGGTCCCGGATGCGCTCGAGGTAGATCTCGACGAAGCTCACCTTGATCGCGAACTCGATCTCGCCCGGCGCCTCGGCGACGCCCGCGAAGAGCGCGGCCGCGGCCCGCGGGATGATGCCCCGCGTGACGGGGTCCCCGATGTCCGCGCCCTCCATGGTGTGCGTCTTCCCGCTCGCCGTCTGGCCGTAGGCGAAGATCGTCGCGTTGTAGCCGCCGAGCACCGAGTTCACGCTGTCGCTGACGCGGACGCCGTCGAAGACCTGCTGCTGCGTCGCGTCGAGGTCGAAGACCTTGTCGAAGGCGAAGTTGTGGACCTCGCCGGCGTGGGTCAGGGCCGCGCGGGACCCGTCGGTCGTGATCGTCACGACGCCGCCGTGGTCCGTGTCGCGCTTCGACAGCGGCCGGATGCGGCAGTAGACGCTCACGTTCGCGTTGTCCTTGGCCGCCGGCGCCTTTCTCGCCGACATGGCGCGACGCGCGGGCCCGCTCACCGGGCGCCGGAGGCCGGGAACGCCGCGGCGGCCGAGGACCACCACCAGGCTGCCCGCCGCCGACGACAAACTTCAAAAAAAAAAAAGCATTTATTTTTTCATCATCCGGATCCCCGGCGCGGGCGCTCTGGAGACCGGGGGGCAATACGATTCAAGCACGACTTTGGAACGAGTGGCTCTGAGCTTTTGTCCGAAGCCCTTCATTATTTTTGTTGCAGAGATACTTTTGAACGAGTGGCTCTGGGGCGTCGCCCCAGGTCCGAAAATGCATCAAAAGTGCTGCAACAAAAATCGGGTGGCCAGGAAACTTTGCCCCGACGTCTCTCGGACAATAAGATCTTGTTTGAATGGTGTTGCCCCCCGGTCTGGATCTCTCTGGGCGGAGAAGCTCAGTATTAAGCAGAGACGAGATGCGATGCATATGCCGTCCGGCGCGCACCGCGGCGCCGGTCCGTGCCGGGAGAGGGGCGACCGGCCGTCAGCCGAGCATGGCCTCGAACCAGGCCGCGTTGTCGCGGACGAGGAAGGACGTGTAGGAGAGGAGCAGGAGCGCCTGCTCGCCGGAGAGGGACATCTGCGTGAACGTGTCGTAGGCGGGGAAGTTGGCGAAGCCGCCCTTGCCGTCGGCCGCGTCGGCGACGGCCTGCTTGACGTCCTCGTTCGCGAGCGCGGCGACGAAATTCGCCGCGACGGTCGGGATCGCGAACATGCAGAAGCCGAGGCGCACGGCGCGGCCGCCGACGACGCCGTGGGCCGCGTTCGCGACCGTCTCCAGCGTCGCGTCGGCGATGGCGCCGCCGCCCGCGGCGAGGCTGTCCTGGAGCTGCGCGGCGAACGCCGGGAAGTCCTCGGGCCGGAAGACCTGTGTGGAAATCAAATCTTCAATATGACTTCAATGTGTGCGTATTTGAAAGGTTCGACGCAAGCTCTTCGGCTTTGCTTCGAGAACTCGACGAGAGCGATCGATCCGTCCAAAAATCAGCCGAATCGACTTCGATTTGGCCGAGCTAGAGAGGTTTGAAGTTTTGCTGGACGCGTCCATTCCACTGGTTGATTTCCACACAGCGGAAGACCTGGATCGAGGAGTAGTCCGTGCCCACGGCGACGTCGATGACCGACGGCGCGTCCTCGACGAAGATGCCGAAGAGCGCGGGGATGTTCGCGTCGATGTCCGACGCGGTGGGCGCGCGCGCGGCCGGGTCCCACCTGGGCAGGACAAGAGTGCGAAATTCCCAACTTCAAAGGCTCCTCTCTCGGCCATTTTCCACTCGTTTCGGCTGATTTTTGGACGAGCGATCATCTCTCGGAGCGCTCTCGAAGCGTGGGTGCTGTTTCCGAAACGCGCGCGCGCGGAACACTCACGTTGAAGCGACGTTGAATCACTCTTGTCCTGCCCCGGGTCCCACGCGGCGCGGTCCGCCAAGGGCGTCAGCGTGTTCGCGAAGACGACGACGCGCTCGAGCCCGCGCTGGAGCAACGGGATGAGGCCGTTGTTCTCCAGCACGCCGCCGTCGCCCGTGTAGAAGAGCCGCGCGGACTCGGCCGGCGCGTCCGGCGCGTAGGCGTACTCCTCGCTCAGCGTGACGCCTAAAAGCTCCGGCGACTCGTTCGCGAACCACGCCGCGGGCGCCATGGAGCTCATGGCCGCGGCGCGCTGCACCGTCGCGCCGTCCTTGGGCGCGAGCACCGCGAGCTCGCCGCTGCGCTGGCCCGGCGCGAGGGACCCGTTGCGCAGCGGGACGTCCGCGCCGTAGGCGTAGGCCGAGAAGAGGCCGCCGACGCGGACCGCGTCCGTCGCGGTGACGCAGTGGTCGTCGTCGTCGCAGCCGTCCTGCGAGTTGTAGGTCACGGTCGACGTGTAGGGGTTGCCGCTGTAGATGGGCGTGTGCTGGACGATCGTGAAGGACCGGTTGTGCCGCGCGTAGGGGGACAGGGCCACGGGCCCGAGCAGCGTCCCCGACGAGATGGGGAAGGGCACCGCGTCGAGGCGCCGCGGCCAGACGAAGGGGTAGGCCGCGAGGTTCGGCGACCGCGCGCGCGCGTCCTCCGCGGCCTTGGCGCTCAGCGCCGCGCGGCTCTTGGACGCGATCCCCCGCGGCCGGAAGATGGCCTCGTCGACGACCTCCTCCCAGACCGTGCTGAAGAGCTCCTCCTTGTCGAAGATGTCGCCCGCGGCCTTGGCCACGACCTCGCCGATGAAGTTGTAGGTCGTCGCGTCGGCCATGCAGCCCGCGGGCAGGTCCGCGAGGTACTCCAGCGTCAGGTTCGAGGGGGGCGCGTAGGGGCCTGGGCAGGAACACGGTGATTCGACGTCGCGAAGAAATACGTCCGCTTCGAGACCGTTCCGAGCGACGATTGCGAGTGTTCCGCGCGCGCGCGTTCCGGAAAAAAACACGTACGCTTCGAGAGACGATCGCTCGTCCAAAGATCAGCCGAAACGAAACCGGCCGAGAGAGACGTCGGGCATGTCGCGCCCCGTTCCCGCCCCGGTGGGGGCAGAGCAGCGCGGCCTCGTCGTCGCTCTGGTCGTAGGCGAGCGCGGAGACGAACCACGACCCGCCCGAGACGCCGGACATGTACTTGATCTTCGACAGCAGGCCGAGGGCCTCGAGGGCCTGGGCGACGCCCACGGACGCCGCGTAGGACCGCGTGCCGCCGCCGGAGAAGGCGACGCCGACGGACGGCTTCGAGGCGACGGCCTCGACGTCGTCCTCGGGCCAGGCGTAGGCCGTGCCCGCGTTCTGCCAGACCTGCGCGCGCGGCGTCCGGGAGGACTTCGGGGGGGACGCCGCGCGGCGCCGTCGCGTTGAGCTCGAAGGACGCGGAGCATTTTTTGAAGTCGATGTCGGCCGAGTCGTCGTGGTCGCAGAGGCTCGCGACGCCGCGCGACGCGCAGCAGGCCGTGGCGCAGGAGTCGAGCGGGCTGTCGACCTCGTGGCACGAGTCCGTCGACGCGCAGTACTCGCAGACGTGCCTACGGGAGGGCGGGTCGCTTTTCTCGCGGGATCTGGCGCCGGGCGTCCTCGCAGCTCCGCGCGCGTGTGATCCAGGCACGCCTCGGCCGACTCGATGTCCTCGCAGGTCGCGGCGCCCGGCGTGTTCTCGCAGCGCTCGACGTCGAGGTCGCTCGCGTTCTTCGCGTCGCACGTGCTCAGCGGCGACTTCGACGCGCAGCACTTGTCCGCGCACGTGTTGAAGTAGGAGTCGACCTCGTGGCAGACCTGCGGCGCGACTCACGTGCTCAGCGGCGACAGGGACGCGCAGCACTTGTCCGCGCGGGCCACGCACCTGCTCCGAGGCGCACCACTCGCACGTGTGGACGCCGAGCGCCTCGTGGTCCGTGCAGTTCGTCGCGCCTTTGATGTCCTGGCACCTGACACGTGCATCATTATGTGTGTTAGCCGCGGCGCAGGGAGGAATCGAAGGGAGGGAGGATCAAAGGGAAGGGCTAGGGTAGTGGAGCATTATGTGTCGGCCGCGGCGCGGGACGCCGGCGCGGCGCCCGAAGAGGACCCCGGCCGCGCGGGCTGCCAGGCAGGCGACGATGCACGTCCTCATCGTGGGCACGATCCGACCACACGTCTTATCGAATTCTTATCGAGGAGTGTGGGCACCTCAAGATGGCAGCACTCACAAAAACTCGTGCTACATTGAACGTAACGTCCAGACTTCAAGGTTGGGAAGATGCACTTTTTGGGCTTCGAGCGGCCGGGCCGGGGGCGCGCCGATGGGCGCAGATGGGCGCGGATGGGCGCGCTGAGGCGGTCTTCGCGGAGAGACGAGTGGTCCCGCGTCGCCGCCTCCGCCCGGCGGGACTTCGACGAGGACGTCGACGTCGACGCCGGGGCGCCCCGCATGGCCGAAGGCACTGCGCGCCGCCTCCCCCGCAAAAGACGTGGACTAGGTCCGGTTTAGCCTGGCCGCGCCGCCCGCCGGCGGGCGCGGCCCCGCGCGCGCGGCCGCGCGCCTAGTGGCCGAAGGCCTCGAGGACGTCGGCGACCTTGGAGAGGTCGGCGGCGGCCGTGGCCTTGGCCTTGAGGGCCGTGGCGCTCTTCTTGGCCGCGTAGAACTCCGCGGACCGCGCGACGCGCTTCTCCTCCATCTTCGCGATGAGCGCCTCGTGCTTCCAGCCGAACTCGGACGCGAGGCGCGCGAGGACCGTGAAGCGGCGCCCGGGCTTGAGGCGGAGGACCTTGAGGGCCTCGGGGACGACCATCTTCTTCATCTTGTCGTAGGGCGGCGGCACGCCCTCGAAGCACTGGAGCCGCGCGAGCGCCTGCTGCCCGCGGTGCGTCTTGTGCGGCAGCATGCCGCGCACCGTGCGCCAGAGCATGCGCGCCGGCGAGCGGTAGTGGATGGGGCCCCGCTTCGGGTTCGTGTTCGTGCGCTTCTTGAGGAACGCCGTGAACTTGACCTTGTTGCGCACGAGCGACCCGGACACGCAGAGCTGCTCGCAGCGCACGACGACGACCTTCTGGCCGCAGAGCAGCTCCTTGGCGATGATGCTCGCCAGGCGGCCGAGCATGTGCGTCCGGCCGTCCACGAGGACGCTGTCCTGGAAGACCATGGTGGCTGACCTAAACGGGGGTTCGGGCGGTACGGCGTCCGGCGTTCCGGCGCGTCCGCGCGAAAGGGCAAGGGGGGCGGGGCGGGGCGTCCGCCGCGACCGCCGCCGCCGCGCCGACGTCGAACCGATGAAGCGCAGCAAACGCCCGCGACCGCGTCCCCTCCGTTCCCGGCGCGACGCTCCCGCGGAGGAGGTCGTCGGCGCCGAGGCGATCGGCGACGGCGAATCGGCGCGGCGTGCTGCGCAGCTCGTCGGCACCGTCGTCGGGCGGGTTTTCGGTCGCGGCAGGACGTCACCAAATCAATCTCTTCGCGCGTGTAGCGTTCGTATGGACGCGGCCGCGGCACGGTGTCGCTCGACGAGCTCGGCAGCGACGGTCTCTGGGCCTCGCCGATCCCTAGCCGGGGGTCGGTGCGACGATGCCTAAACCGGGGGTCGCGAGGCCATGCACAATGACGCCAAGACCCCATGTCGCAGTGAGGAAGCCGACTGCTGCGCGATCCTGCTCCGTCCGGCGTGTGTCCCCGGTGAAGAACAGGCTGCCCGCCTCCTGGGCTTCGTGCAATTGCGAGAGTCTCGCGTCGACGCGGCCGCGCGCGTGTTTTGCCGAGTCGCCGATCCTCAAGCTCAACCGGCCCGACCACGTTCGTAGCGTTGGGGCCTCGCTCCCTCTTCTCGCAAGGCGGACGCACTCGTTCGCTCATGACGACTGGCGATGAAGGGCTCCGGGTGAAATCGAAACGACGGGCTTCGCAAACACCCCGGCCATGCCTACGTCCAGGCCAGCTCATCAGAGTCCTCGATCTCCCGGCCTACAACCTCGACGCGACGTCACAGCGTGCAGCAGCGTCCACCGCGCGCGCGCGCCCCGCCAACGCCACCTTGCCAGTCAGGCACCGCCTCCCCCTGCGTGCCGAGAGAACGCATCAAGAGAGCTAAAGAACTCTCTGTTTATCCTTTCCCGCAATGCCACCGCTTCAACCACTCGATCCACAGGCCAAAACACACCATGAAGGCCGTCCTCGCCCTCGCCCTCCTCGCCCCGGCCAGCGCCCTCCGCGGCGGCGCCCGCGCGCCCATGCGCGTGTCCATGGACTACGTCAACCCCACGGGCTCCGGCGGCGGCGGCGCCGCGACGGCGTCCACGAGCGACAAAGCCACGATTCTCACCGAGAGCCCGGCGGGCAAGAAGCAGGACTTCCTCGAGGCGTCGCCCTACTGGGACCAGTCCACGGTCCCCGTGAACACCTACAAGAACAAGTCGCCGTACACGACCAAGGTCGTGAGCTGCAAGCGCATTGTCGGCCCCGAGGCGACCGGCGAAACGTGCCACATCATCTTCGACCACCAGGGCAAGATGCCCTACTGGGAGGGCCAGTCCTTCGGCGTCATCGCCGACGGCACGAACCCGAAGAACGGCAAGCCCCACACGGTGCGCCTCTACTCCATCGCCGCGTCCCGCTACGGCGACGACATGACGGGCCAGACGACGTCGCTCTGCGTGCGCCGCGCGACCTACTGGGACCCGGAGATGGGCAAGGACGACCCGGCGAAGAAGGGCGTGTGCTCCAACTTCATCTGCGACTCCAAGCCCGGCGACCCGATCAAGATGACGGGCCCCTCGGGCAAGGTCATGCTCATGCCCGAGGAGAAGGCGGACACGGACTACATCATGGTCGCCACGGGCACGGGCATCGCGCCCTACCGGTCCTTCATCCGCCGCCTCTTCACGGAGACGACGCCCGCCGGCGAGGCCTACAAGGGCACGGCCTGGCTCTTCCTCGGCGTCGCCAACAGCGACGCGCTCCTCTACGACGAGGAGTGGCAGGCGACGCTCGCCAAGTACCCGGACAACTTCAAGCTCGACTACGCGCTCAGCCGCGAGCAGACCAACACCAAGGGCGGCAAGATGTACATCCAGGACAAGGTCGAGGAGTACGCCGACGAGATCTTCGACCGCCTCGGCAAGGGCGCCGTCATGTACTTCTGCGGCCTCAAGGGCATGATGCCCGGCATCCAGGACATGCTCAAGGGCGTCTGCGACAAGAAGGGCCTCGACTACGACGAGTACATCAAGGGCCTCAAGAAGGCGGGCCAGTGGCGCGTCGAGGTCTACTAGGCGCCGTCTCGCCGCCCGCGGGGACCGACACCACCACCGACGCCGCGCTCGCGCTCACAAGTCCGACCCCCACTGACGTCGCGCGCGCTCCCCTCCTAACACATCTTCGTTATGTAATGCGACCTTGATCGCGGCCCGGCGGCCGTGGACGCGGTCAGCCCCCGATACCGATGTCGATCGACTCGGACGCGGGCTGGGCGGCGCCGGACCCGGCCAGCCTCGAGCCGCCCGAGCACCCACTCGCTCGGCCGCCCCCCCCAGCACAACTACAGTTCTTAGCCCGCCTTCTTCTTCTTCTTGCTCGGCGTCGCGTCGCGCGTCTCGCCGGCGAAGAACGCGCGCGCGACCTCGGCGGACGCGGCCGGCTTCGGCCGCTTCGCCGGCGACTTGCGCTTCTTCGACGCCGACGCCGAGATGTCCCGGAGCTCGCCGCTGAAGAAAGCCTGGCACGCGGGCGACATGGGCGCGGCGGCCCGCGGCGACGCCGGCGACGAGGGCGGCGGCGCTCGAGGCCGCGCGGCGGCGGGCTCCGGCTCGACCGAGCGCGCGCCGGGCTCCGGCTTCGCCGCGGGCGGCGCCGGCGCCGGCGCGGCGGCCGGCGGCGCGCCCCGCCGCTCCTGTCGCGCGTCGACGTACGCGTCGAGGCCGATGTCGTCGCCGCCGTCCGGCTCCCGCTTCGCCGCGCCGTCTGGCTCCCGCTTCGCCGCGGGCTCCGGCTCCCGCTTCGCCGCGCCGTCCGGCTCCGGCTTCGCCGCGGGCTCCGGCTCCCGCTTCGCCGGTGGGCTCCGGGCCGGGCCCTTGGCCGGGCTCTTGGAGAAGAAGTCGTCGATGCGCTTCTGGGGCTTGGCCTCGCGGCACTTGCGGAGCCGCGCGACCATCTTGTCGACGCGGTCGCCGTTGAACTCGTGGCCGTCGACGAGGAACGCGCGGAGCGCCGCGTAGTCCGGCGGCGGCGCGTCGACGGTCTCGCCGGCGGCGACGACGGTCGGCGCGAAGAAGAGCGCGCGCGCGGCGCGGAAGTCCCAGCCGTGCGGCGCGACGGGCCGCCCGCCGACCTTGCGGCCGACGCGCTTCGCCGCCTTGGGCGCGGGCGCGGCCTCGTCGCCGTCGCCGCCGTCGTCCGCCGTCGACGACGTGGCGAGCGGCGCGGCCGGCGCGGCCGGCGCGGCCTCGTCGGCGACGACGACGGCGCGCTCGAGGCTTGCGTGGCTCTTCAGAAGCTTCGCGGCCGTCGCGGGCCCGACGCCCGGCACGTGGTCGAGGTAGTCGCAGCCGCACAAAATGCAGAAGTCGACGAACGCCGCCATGGTCCCCAGGCCCCGGGGCCCGAGCTCGCGGAGCGCCGCGGCGAGGTCGATCTCGTACGCGGGCCGCTTCTCCTTGGCGCGCGCGCCCTCGACGTCGAAGAGGTTCTTCACCATCTTCGCCGCGCCGAAGGTCAGCGCGTCCATGTCCTCCGTGACGACGAAGTCGCAGGCGCCGTGCCTAACAAGAGCGACGCACGACGCCTCGGCCTCGCCGGGCGCCTCGACGACGGGCACGCCCATCAGGCGGAGCAGCCGCTTGACGTCGTCGTTGTGCTGCCGCGTCACGCGCGTCGACGCCGACGCCGCCTTGTAGACCTCCTCCGTCGTCGCGCCGGAGTCGGCGTCGCGCGCCCGGGCCAGCTTCTCCTCGGCGGCGCGCTTCGCCTCGCTCCGGCCCTTGAGCGTCTTCCCTTTCAGCTCGGGCGCCGCGCCGTCGAAGACGAAGACGGGCTTCGCGCCGGCCTCGAGCATGCGCAGCGTGCGGTTCGCGAAGCCCTGGAGGTGGCTCGTCGCCTCGCCGCGCGAGTTCGTGAGGTGCGTCGCGTCGCCGCCCGTGCGGATGGCCGCGAGGAACGAGTAGAGGTGCATGGACGCGTCGACGGCGAGGCGCCGGCCCATGTAGTCCTTCAATGAGGTCTCGACGATGGCGCCCGGCGCATTGTCCCGGATGTAGGGGAAGAGGCCTTTTATGCCCATCAGTGATCTGGCCGAAGCCCTATCGCATCGACTTCGGCCTCTTCAGCCGGACTGCACCGTCGGCCCGGCGAACATGCCGCGCGCGTTGCCGACGCGCTCCGGGACGAGTAGATAGAAGAGAGATGCTTCGTTGCTTCTAGGATGGTGCGCTACACCAGGTGGCGGTCTTCGGGGGGGGAGGGGTCGGCGCCTACGGCTTGTCCGCGAGCGCCGAGAGGAGGGCGACGCCGTCGGCGAGGGCCGCGGAGTCCTCCGAGTCGGACGTGTCCGTGTTGTTGATGGACACCGACCCGTCCTTCTTGACGTGGATCTTCGTCGACTTG
This sequence comes from Aureococcus anophagefferens, assembly GCF_000186865.1. Lineage (NCBI taxonomy): Eukaryota > Pelagophyceae > Pelagomonadales > Pelagomonadaceae > Aureococcus > Aureococcus anophagefferens. The sequence goes on along the minus strand of NW_008705565.1, from coordinate 2,761,739 downwards.
AACGCGGAGGTCAGGTCCTTCGACAGGGCGCCGGCGGCGAGCTGCGAGTGGCATCCGGGGAGGCGCAGGGCGCGGCGATCTCCGCGGCGTGGCGCTGTGCCATGTGGAGCCTTCCTCATAATGAGAAGAAGGTACGGTTGGCAGAATGGCCACCTCCAGTTTCTCATTGATCCAGAATACGTGCGACCTGTCCTTGAGTTGAGGGCCGTGGACAAGATGTGGATGGATGGGGCCTTAACTGGAGCAGGTCACCGGTCACGGTAGAACTGGAGCAGGACCGGGTGCAACTGGAGCAGGTAGAACTGGAGCAGGTAGGACTGGAGCTGCAGGTAGAGCAGCACCTGGAGAAGGCGCTCCGGTCGTCTGCAGCGGCGCCGCTCAAGGGCACAGACCTGGAGCTGCTCAGCTGCAGCTGGAACCTGGAGCACCCGACCGCGACCGGCGCAAAAACGCTCTCCAAAGCTTCAAAATCCTGCGGCTGCAGCGCGCGCCCAATGGCCGCGGCCTTCGCCTTCTCCCCCACCTTCGACGGCGACAACGGCAACCCGAAGAAGCGGCTGAAGCTGCTCGAGGCCGACGAGGCGCTCGTCGCGGCGCTCGAGGCCGGCGAGAAGGTGCGCTTCGTCGGCAACTCGTCGACGCCGGACGTCGTGCTCTGCACGGCGCGCGAGACCTTCAAGGTCACCAAGGTCGAGTCGAGCAACACGACGATCCTCTGCGCCGGCGGCGCCGGCGGCGGCGCGCCCGTCGTCGCCCGCGGGCTCGCGGACTTCCACTGGGAGGCGCGGAAGGCGGCGCCGCGCCTCGACCTCGCGGCGCTCCTGCCGGCCTACGGCGGCGACGGCGCCGAAGACGCCGCGCCGACGCGCGCGGACCTCGAGTCGACGGCCCAGGCGTCGGCGGCGGAGCTCGACGGCGCGCTCGCGTCGGGCGCGGTCCTCGTCGACGGCTCCGGCCGCCACTTCCACCTCGACGAGGCGCGGCTCCACAAGTGCCTCGACGAGGTGCTCACGGCCGTGTCCCTCCAGGGCTGGCCCGCCGCCGACGTCCCCGCCAAGGCCTGCGCGGCCGACGCCGCGACGCACGGCGCCGACGGCGCCGTCGCCGCGCACTGCCTCCGCCACTTCTCGACGCCCGCCGCGACGCCGGGCCACGTCGCCCTCGACGTGCGCAAGATCGCGCGCTCCGTCGCCGCGTCCCTCTTCGTCGCCACGCCGTCCTACGCCGCCGCGGCCGACCTCCTCTCGGACCTCAAGGACTGCCTCCCCGCGGACGCGCAGCCCGACCTCTCCTGGCTCGACGGCGTCGTCGCCGTCGCCGACGACGGCGCCGTGACCCTCGCGGACGCGCAGGACGCGTGAGGGGTCGCGTAAGAGGTGCGAAGCGTCGGGGCCGCGGCGCTTCGGCGGCGGTTTCGCGGCGCGTTTTCGGCGGCGGTGTCGCGGCGCGTTCGGCGTCTAGAGGCGCGAGACCGCGCTGCTGCGCGTGGTTTCGTGTGTGCCTTTAACAAACACTGTGAAACACCGGATTTTTTCAGGAGCTGCGCGCGCGGGGAAGATGACCGAGTTTGAAGGGGCACCCCAGTTCGGGAAGTACGGGCTCGCGCCGAACTTAAAGGATCGCCAATAAAGGGGCGCCGACGACGGCGGGAAACATGCGAAGTTGAGGTTTCATGTTCCGGAA
>NW_008705565.1:2753652-2760006 GCF_000186865.1 Aureococcus anophagefferens | reverse complement strand
GGGGCTGCACCGGTACGCCGGAACGGCCGGAACGCGCCGGGAGTCGCGCGCTCCGGAACACAGCCTTCTGCCGGCGCACGCGCGCGGCGCGCGCCGGAACATGTCTGAGGAGTTCGTGCTGTCGGATTCGATCTCTGCGGCTGCGGTGTGCGCGTCCCGATTCGATTTTGGCAGCCCCGTATATATTGCCGTTACAGTTTGACACATCGAACGATATTGACCTCCCCTGTGCTGTTTTCTGTCCGGTGTAGGTTCGAATACCCACGCGCGCGTCGTCGTCGTCGTCGTCGTCGTCGTCGTCGTCGGCGGCGGCGGCGGCGGCGGCGGCGGCGGCGGCGGCGGCGGCGGCGGCGGCGGCGACGATGCTGCTACTACTCTAGATAAATTTGGCGCACCTGTTGTGCACTGACGACGACCTGTGCCTCGCCTCAGGGTAATTTGGTTTTTGTGCCCTAGGTAGGGCGCCGTGCGTAATTTGCCTGGCCTGATGCCCAGCCCCCAGGGGCCTGACGCCCAGGTCTGAAGTCCCTGTCTCATGACGCGCACTAAGCGTGCCGTGAACGGGCAGTTGAGAAGACAAATCCGACCGGAAATCTACCGGAACACCGGAACGTGTACGCCGGAACACGCCGGAACACGACCGGAGGACGCGAACCGGAACACGCGACCGAGGGGCCCGGGAGAGCCGGAAGCCGGAACATCCGCGAGACCTCTACCGGAACATCAGGGCCGGAACATCAGCGCATTCGGTGTTTCACAATGTTAACAAACCAGGGGGGCGGAGGGCGAGGGAGCCCTCGCCCTCGCGGCGCGCGACGACGTTGAATCACGTTGGAGCGTCGAGCACTAAGTCTTGCGTCGTTGGCATCACACTCCGCCGCCGCCTTCGCGCTCGCCGCTAGCCGTGTCTGAACACACCGAAACCCCGTAACCACCCCCTCCCCGCAGACAACCATGGCTGAGAACGTGGACAAGCTGAACCGGCGCGACCAGTACAAGAAGGGGTGCAACCTCGATGCCGCGCGGCCCGGCGTCCGCCGAAACCGCTGATGCGCCCATCCCAAGCCCCCGCCCGCCGCAGGCGCGGCGCCGCCGCGAGGACACGACGCTGCAGATCCGGAAGAACAAGCGCGAGGAGGGCCTCGCGAAGCGGCGCGCGTTCCAGCGCGACGTCGCGCCCGTGCTCGCGCCGAAGCCGGACGCGGGCAACCCGGCCGCGCCGGAGCGGCCGACGGTCGCGGACATGCCGCGGCTCCTCAACGAGATCCAGTCGCAGGACCCGGCGGTCGTCGTCGCGGCGACGCGGGGCTGGCGCAAGCTCCTGAGCGTCGAGCCGCAGCCGCCCGTCGACGCCGTCCTCGCCACGGGCGTCGTGGCCGTCCTCGCGCGGCTCCTCGCGCACCACGCCATGCCCGAGCTCCAGTTCGAGGCGGCCTGGGCGCTGACGAACGTCGCGTCGACGGACAAGACGCAGGCCGTCGTCGACGCGGGCGTCGTGCCCGCGATGGTCCAGCTCATGCAGTCGCCCAACGGCGACGTCCGCGAGCAGTGCATCTGGTGCCTCGGCAACATCGCCGGCGACTCGACGGAGAGCCGCGACGCCGTGCTCGCCGCGGGCCGTGTGGAAATCAACCAGTGGAACGCCCCGTCCAGCAAAAACTTCAAACCTCTCGAGCTCGGTCAAATCGACGTCGATTCGGCTGATTTTTGGACGAATCGATCGCTCTCGTCGAGTTCTCGAAGCACAGCCGAAGAGCTTGCATTGAAACTGTCGCATACGCACACATTGAAGTCGGGTTGAAGATTTGAGTTCCACACAGGCCGCGGGCGCGCTCGAGCCGCTCATCGCGAACCTCCAGAATCCCGCGACGACGAGCCTCCTGCGCAACGCGACGTGGTCCCTGTCGAACCTGTGCCGCGGCACGCCCAAGCCCGACGTCGCGCGCCTCGCGCCGGCGATCCCCGTCTTGGTCGGCCTGCTCCGGTCCGACGACGTCGACACGCTCATGGACGCGTGCTGGGCGCTGTCGTACCTGAGCGACGGCGACGAGGCGCGCATCCAGTGCGTCGTCGACCACGGCGCGGCGGCGGCCCTGAGCCCCCTGCTCGGCCACGCGTCGCACAAGGTCGTGACGCCCGCGCTCCGGACGCTCGGCAACGTCGTCACGGGCAACGACGCGCAGACGCAGGCCGCGCTCGACGCGGGCGTGCTCGCGCACGTCGCCGCGCTGCTCGCGTCGCCGCGCAAGGCCATCCGCAAGGAGACGTGCTGGCTCGTGTCCAACGTCGCCGCGGGCACGCCGCCGCAGATCGCCGCGGTCGCGTCGGACGCGGCGCTCCTCAAGCTCGTCGTGCACCAGCTCGACGCGGGCGACTGGGACGTGAAGAAGGAGGCGACGTGGGTCGTGTCCAATGTCCTGAGCGGGGGGCACAAGAACCACGTGCTCGCGCTCGTGGAGCACGGCGTCATCAAGCCGCTCTGCGCGCTCCTCGCGACGGCGGAGGCGAAGATCGTCACCGTCGCGCTCGACGCGCTCGAGGCGATCCTCAAGGTGGGCCACTTCGGCGGCGTGCCCGCGGCGAACCTCGTCGACGAGGCCGACGGCGTCGAGAAGCTCGAGAACCTGCAGCACCACGAGAACGCGCGCGTCTACGAGAAGGCCGTCGGCATCATCGAGACCTACTTCGGCGCCGAGGACGACGAGGCGCCGGACGTCGCGCCGGACATCGCGGGCGACGGCGCCGCCTTCTCCTTCGGCATCGCGGCCTAGGCGCGCCGCGCCGGACCGCGGGCGCCAAGGCCCGCGGCCCGCGCCGCCCGCGCGCGCTCCCCGCTCGAGCAGCCGCGACCCCCCCCCCCCCGCCCCGGGGGGCGACAACTAGCACCACACACGCGCTTAGCATCCCCGGCGGGCGCTCAGTAGGAGAACATGGCCGTCGCGCAGACGCCGCCGGACGTCTCGCTGAGGCTCGGCCGGAACGCGTTCTCGTCGTGGGAGAGGAAGCGGTTGTCGCGGCTCACGGAGCAGGACAGCTGGGCGGAGCGCGTGAGGTCGCCCTCGCGGCGCAGGTACTCGATGCAGAGGCTGTGGATGTAGAGCGAGACCTCGTAGCACTCCGTGTCGTCGTGCTCGTCGCTGGGCTCGATCTTCGCGAGCCACTTGTTCGCCGCCCGCTTCTTGTCGGCCTTGCCGTCGTCGCCGTTCTTGGAGAAGAAGTGGTCGTCGGGCAGCGCGTCGATGACGCAGTCGGCGATCTTCTCGAGCGCCGCCGCCGTGGGCTTCTCCTCGGGGACCTTGGTCTTGAGCGCCTTGACGAGGACGTCGGCCGTGACGTGCTCGATGATGAAGAGGTTCGTGCGCGCGTGCTTCCAGATGCCCAGCGGGTTGCCCGCCTCGAGGGCGTCCTCGATGGCCTGGGCCTTCTCCATGATGGCGCCGAAGAGGGCGGCCTTGGGGTCCGTCGCGCCCTTGTAGCGGCGCAGCACCTTGGCGCTGTGCTCCGCCTCCGTGAGGATGGGGAACTGGACGCCCTTCTTGAACTCGGTCATGGCGCCGGGGGCCGCCGCGGCGCTCTTTCTGGTTTGGGCTCTGGACACCTCCACCCCGTTCGAGTGGACAACAAAAAGCGCGCCACCGTTCCCTTCACCGTCGGCCGGCGGGATGTGTGTTTAAACGAACGGGAGTTTTGGGGGAGGCGTGCCTAGGCGTGGGCGCTCACGGCGGCTCGTCGCTTCTTGGCGGCGGCGGCGATGTACTTCTCGCGCTGGAGCCCCGTCTGGTCGTCCTGGGCGACGAAGTCGGCCATCATGAGGAGCGCGGCCTTCTCGTCGCTCGCCGGCAGCGGGCCGAGCGCGGCCTTGGCGGCGTCGCTGTAGTCGCGGGCCATGCGCCGCGCGCGGTCGAGGCCGCCCGTGGCGTCGACGTGGGCGGCGACGGCGGCGACGCCGGCGCCATCGTCGAGCGCGGCACCGAGGTCCGCGCGGAGCCCGTCGTCCTTCGCCGCCGCGAGGAGGACCGGCGGCGCGGCGACGTGGTCCGCGAGGTTGCCGCCCTCCTCGAGCGCGCCCACGTAGGCGATGGTGTCGGCGTTGATCTGGTAGGCGACGCCCAGGTTCGACGCGTAGGCGTAGACGGCTTCCGCGACGGCGCCGTCGGCCGCCTCGCCGCCGAGGATCGCCGCGGACCGGCACGCGTCGGCGATGAGCGAACTCGTCTTGAGCTCGACGCGCGCCACGTAGGCGTCCCAGTCCAGCAGCCCGTCCAAACCCCCCAGCCCCGCCTGGGCCTTGAGCACGCCGCCCTGCACCATCGACTCGAGCGCCGTCGCCATGAGCTCGACGACGGCGAGATCCCCGAGCTCGCTCAGCGCCACGGAGCACCGCGCCAGCAGGAAGTCGCCGGCGAGCACGGACACCTTGTTGCCCGCGTTCTGCGAGTAGGTCCGGTGCGCGACGTTCCCCGTCGAGCCCGCCTCGTCGTCCTCGAGCACGCTGTCGTGGACGACCTGCGCCGTGCACATCATCTCGACGATCTCCGCCAGGAGGCACTGCTTCTCGGGGAGCGTCGTGCCCGAGGCCGTGCCCTCGACGGCGCGCGCGACGAGGAGCACGACCGCGGGCCGGAACGCGCGCTCGCGGCGCTCGAAGAACTCGCGCGCGGCCTCCTGGAGCAGGGGGTGGCTGCCGCCGCTCTTCGACGACGACCCGCCGCCGCCGTCGAGGCTCCGCTCCACCAGCGCCTTGATGCGCTGCTTCATGTTCTTGAGGTCCTCCCCGACGATGGCGAAGGGGTTCGCCGCGTCGACCTCCGGCGTCGCGGTTGTCGTCGCGGCGAGGCGCGCCGGGCCGCGCGGCGCCGCGCGCGGCGCGTAGGCGTGCGCGGCCGCGGCGAAAAGGAGCACAGAGGCGAGCTTCGGCATGCTGACACAGCGTCGGGGCGCTCTGCCAGTGGCGGCCGAGCTCTCGGGATTGCTGCCGTGGCAGGATCTGGCCCGGGCTTTGTTTGCACTCACTTCAGCGAAGCCGTCGTGTTTGCACGGAGTGTATGTATCCGAGAACACGAATGCTCGGCTGCCCGACATAATATAGATAGGTGCCACTGTCTAGGTCTCTACCCCTTTCGCGCCGGCGCCCGAGGCCGGACCCCGCCCCCCCCGGCCCCCATGTGCGACGTCGCGGACACCGCCCCGGCCCCGGAGCCCGCGTCCCCGCCCGACGTCGGCGCGGCGGCGCCGCCGCCCGACGACGACGGCGGCGCGCCCCCGGACGCGCCGCCCGCGCCCCCCGCCCGCACGCACGGCCACGGGACGCGCATGGCGTCGCGCGCCCCCGAGGCCCGGGCGGCGGCGGCGCGGCCCGCCCCCCGGAAGCGGCGCCGGGCCGGCGGCGAGAACCCCGAGGCGGCCGTGTCGCGGCTGCGGCGCGGCGACGCGACGGCGAACCTCTGCGCGCGGCTCGGCCTCGAGGCGTCGCAGCAGGGCCTGGGCCGCATCGGCGGCAAGCTCGCGGGCCACATCGGCGAGAACAAGTACGTCGTCGGCGCCGCGGACGACGGGCGGAGCAAGTGCCAGTCGATCCTCTGCCGCGAGTACCTGAGGCCCGGCGAGCCGCGCATCGGCAAGAAGCCGCCGTCCGTGCGCTGGGGCCACAGCCCGAAGACCAAGTGGTACCACCTCGAGTGCGCCTTCGTGTCCTTCAAGCGCGCGTGCAAGAAGTCGAAGACGATCACGCGCGTCGAGGACCTCGAGGGCTTCGGCTCGCTCGACGCGCGGGACCAGCGGACCATCGAGCGGCTCATCGCCGAGCACAACGAGGAGCGGGGGCGCTGCGGCCGCGAGGCCCCGCCCCCGCGGCCCGCCGTCGGCGACGCGGGGCCCGCGACGACGCTCGCCGTCGCCGCGGCCTGCCTCGCGCCGCCGAGCCGCCCGAGCTCGCGGCCTCGCTACGCGCTCGACGGGCTCGAGGGCTCGTCGCCGCGGCGCTCCGGCCGCAAGCGCGTCGCGCCGTCGCGGCCCGGCGACGAGTCGTCGTCGTCGGACGACGACGACGACGACGACGACGAGTACGACGGCGTCGGCGGCGGCGGCGACGGCGCGTCGTCGCCGCCGCCGGCGGCGGCGGCCGCCGCGGACCTGCTCACGCTCATGGCCGTGGCGTCGTCGGAGTACGACGCGCAGCGGTCCGTCGAGCGGCCGCCGGCGCCCGAGGCCGCCGCGCACGTGAGCGAGGACGAGACGTCCGTCGAGGCGCCGCCGGCCTTCGTCGCCGACGTCGCCAAGGTCGTCGCCGCCGCCGCGCGCGAGCGCGCGGGCGACGGCCGCGACGCCGGCGCCGTCGCGGGCGCCGCGCGCGCT
>NW_008705565.1:2748414-2753536 GCF_000186865.1 Aureococcus anophagefferens | reverse complement strand
GGCCGCGCTCGGGGCGCTGCCCCCGGCGGCGCCCGCCTTTTGCCCCCTCGGGACGACCTAGAGCCGGGGCGCGCGCGACCAACCCCGCCCCCCCCCCCGCGCCCCGCCAAAAACCCCTTACTTGCGCCGCCGCGTGAGGCGCTTCATGAGGCTCTCGACGCCGGGCGGCGGTTTGCGCGCGTCGACGGCCGCGCGGTACGCGGCGATCTTCTTGGGCATGTCCGCGAGGTTGGCCTCGACGGACGCGAAGCGGTCCGCGCGCGTCCGCTCGCGCTTGTGGAGCTTGGGCGCGGTGAGGACGCGCGGCGCCGCGACGGCGTCCCAGGCCTCGAGCCACCCGCCGCGCGACGCGTCGAAGGTCCCGAAGGTGCCCGACGCCAGGGCCTGCTTCCGCGCGTCGGCGGCCTGGCGCCGGCTCAGGAGCGGCCGCCGCCACGGGTTGGCGCCGGGGCCGCCGACGCGCTGCGGCTTGAGGGCCGCCGCGCCGTGCTTCGCGAGCTTCCGGATGACGGACGCCGACTGGGCGGACATGGCGCGGGGCGGCGGCGGCGGCGGCGACGAAGGTCTCGCCCCGCCGATTCCCCGCCGGCGATGGTGGCTCGGGCGTCGGTGGCTGCCGCGGCGACGACGACCGGCTCCACGAAGCGCTCGACGATGATGCCGTCTCATTGAACCTTTGGAGGGCTGCCCGAGCCGCGCGCTCTCCCTGTGGTCGCCGCCGACGCGCGCCGCCGTCGCGCTCGGCGCCCCGAGCCGCCGCGCGAGCCCGGCGCGAGCCGCCGCGGCGCGCCGTCGCCATGGCCGCGGCGAAGGGCGCGACCGTGGCGCTGCTCAACGCCGTTCCGTTGAAGAAATTCCCCCTGCTGCTCAAGCGCATCATCGAGCGGCTCGGGGCGAGCACGCGCGACGCCTTCTTCGACGACGCCGAGGAGCGGCAGCTCGCGGGCCTGCTGGGCGTGGCGCCCAAGGACCTGCGGAGCATCTGCGAACTGTGCGCGTACCAGTTCGAGCGCGCCGCGCGAGCCGGCCGCGCGGCGAACTTTGAAGCCCGCGCCGGGCGCGGTCCGCGCGGGGCGCGCGCGCGCCTCGAGCACGCGCCGAGAGCGGGGGCGCTCGTCCAAAAAAAACGACCATCGTCGACCGCGCCGCGGACGGCGCGGTCGCGGCGCGAGCGTCCGCGTCGCGCGCGCAGGTACTCCATCGAGAAGCCGGACGCGCTCGAGCGGCGCCTCGTCGACGACGTGGGCGTGGACGCGGCCCACGCCGCGGCGACGAAGGCCGTCTGGGCCGCCGAGGCCGCGGCGTACGTCTGCGCGCTCCGCGAGCGGCACATCGTCGGGCCCCGGGTGCTCAGGGACTCGTCCTGGGAGCTCCACCTCACCATGGCCGAGTCCGGCGGCGGCGTCTCGCGCAAGGACCCGACGGCCATCTTCGAGCTCGACCTCGCGCCCCACGACGCGCCGTCCGGCGACGGCGCGCGCGACGCGCCCGGCGCGGAGGTGCTGAGCGTCGAGTGCTCCCACGCGGAGCTCTACGACCTCTTCGGCACGCTCCAGGACATCCAGGCCGCCATCGACCAGCTCAACTAACCGCGCGGCCTGGACAAAGTTAGAAGGAGACGGGGGGAGGTCCCGCGCGGCCGCGTCGGCCGCCGGCGGGGGCGCCTCACTCCTCGCCCTTCATCAGGTCCATGGGCTCGATGAGGCCCGTGCGCGGCGTCTGCGAAGGGGGGGCGGGGCGGTCGGCGCGGCCGTCCGGGCGGGAGGAGGCGGCGCGGCGGCGACGCACCACCTTGTTGCAGCCCTTTGGGCTGTAGAAGGAGATGAGCGTCGCGAGCGTGCAGAAGAAGCCGAAGCCCCCGAACCACCACTGGAGCCCGACGCCTGCGCGCGAGGGGGCGTCGGGGGCGGCGCGCGGCGAAACGAGACGCACCCGACGAGACGTGCGTCGCGTCGAAGTCGATGCAGGTCTCGGCGGCGACGCCGTCGTCCCAGACGAGCCTGCGGGGGCGCGTTTGTTGACCGGCGCGCCGACGGCGTTTCTGGCGGGGGCGCGGCGGCGCGCTCGTGCTCCTCGTGGAGCCGATTTTTCGGGGCCTGGGTGCGCAGGTACGTCGGCGGGGGCGGGCCGCCGCCGCCGCCGCCTTTGGCGGGCCTCGAGGAGCGGAACTGGCGCGTCGGCGGCGCGGCGGGCCGGCGCGCGACGGCGCGCGCGAGCTGCCGGGAGGCGTACATCGATCGCGTCCACCAGGCGTTCGAGCTACAATTGCATTCATGATGCAGCTCGGAGCGCTAGCTGATCTTCCGCCGCGCGTACCGGCGGACCGCGGCCGGTACCTGGATTACCCGGCGAAATTGCTCCGGCGGCTATACTTGGGGAAGCCTGCCGCGCGACGGCGACTGCATGTGCCACTCACGGACTCCGAGGAGCTGGCGCGCGCGCGTGTCCTTGGGCGACGACGGACTCCGAGGAGCCGCGCGCGACGGCCGTGTTCTTGGGCGCGACGACGGTTTCGTGCCGCCGTCGCCGCAGGGGGCTGGCCCTGGATCTACTCCTGGCCGAGCGCGAAGTCGAAGTAGACGAAGGTCACGCGCCACAAAGTCAGGTCCGGGTCCTCGGCGCCGATGACGCCGTGCATGTACTCGGCGTTCACGACGCCGTCGAACGAGTTGACGCCGAGGTCCTGGGGGCAGATCTCAATGCTGGCCTCCTTGTCCGCGGGCTTGACGTTGAGGCGGAGCCCCGAGACGCGCTCGACGTCGACCGGCCCGCAGCGGACGAGCTTGCCCGTGTCCGGGCACTTGCGCGCGTAGATCACGACCGTCGTCGTGCAGCGCGTCGGGACCGCCACGGTGCGCTTCTCCGTCGGGTGAGTGCCCGGCGCGTTGTCGCGGTGCAGGTCGTGCGTCGTGCGCGACGCCGCGTCACCGCCGGCGGCGCGCGGCGGCGGCGTGACGATGACGCGGCGCATGAGCTTGTGCTTCATCGCGAAGCTCCCGCGCGGGTCGTCCACCGGGTACTTGGAGTTCGGCCGGTGGTTCGTCGGGAGCGTGGAGAGGGCCTCGCACGCGTCCTGGACCTCCTTCGACGGCGCCGTGGCGCCGCGCTGCTGGCCTTTGAAGGACCCGGACGGGCCGCAGTACGCGTGGTTCATGGGCTGCTTGCCGCCGCTGAAGGCCGTGCCCACGTTGTGCATGCCGCCGCGGGCCAGTTCCTCCGGGCTCGAGACTTCGTCGAAGAGATTCTTGCGGATCTCGGACGTCGACACAAGCTCCTCGAAGCCGGCCTCCGCGTCGGCGCGGATGACCTGGACGGCCTTGACGCGCTCCGGGCCCGCGGACTCGAGCGGCATGAGCCGCGCGCGCTGCTGGCCGTCCTTGTCGAAGCCCGCGCCCGTGAGCTTGCACTTGTCGTACAGGAGCAGGCCCGGCTCGTCCCCCGCGTGGAACATGCCGAACTCCTCCTTGATGTGCTGCTTGGCCCGCACCGACGGCCAGCTCGCGAACCGCCGCGCGGCCTTGCTCTCCGTGGACACGGTGCCCCCGGCCGCGACGAGGGCCTTGCGGCCGGCCGGGGTCCGCGTCGCCGCGGCGACGGCCTCGTTCGCGACGGCCTCGGCCTTCTCGGCCGCGGCCTCGGCCTTCTCGGCCAGGGCCGCGAGGTCCGCGGCGTTCGGCTCCGCGGCCTTGGCCGCGGCCTCCGCGACCTCGGTCGCGGCGTCGGCCTTGGCCGAGGCCTCGGACGCCGCGGCCTGGGCAGCGACGGCCCGGGTCGCCAGGTCTTCCAGCGCCTTGGCCTTGGCCGCGGCGTCGGCCTTGGCCTTGGCCTTGGCCGCGGCGTCGGCGTCGGCGTCGGCCTTGGCCTTGGCCTTGGCCGCGGCGTCGGCCTCGGCCTTGTTCGCGTCCGCCAGCTCGTCCTGAGACGCGACGACGAAGACGGCCCCGGCCTTGGCCGCGTCGGCCAGCAGCGCCGCCAGCACGCTCTTGTCGAGCGTTGCGTGGAACGCGTCGCGGAGCTCCACGAGGCGGCCGAGCGCGGCGCCCGAGCACGGGCCGACGCGGCGGAAGATGCAGCGCAGCGAGTACCCTTCGAGTAGGCCTCGTTTCTTTAGCCATTGGCCGATGCGGACGCCGTTGCGCCCGAGCGCGTACACGAGGCACGCGCACCGCGTGACGTTGTCCGCGCAGCCCGGGAGCTGGCCCGCCTCGGCGAGGTCGAGCAGGCGGCACGCGTACGCGCGCTCCTGTGGTGTCCACTCTCCCTCCCGAATCGACGAATTGGCCTCCTTGGCCTTGGCCTCGCGCTCCTTGGCCTTGGCCTCGCGCTCCTTGGCCTTGGCCTCGCGCTCCGCCTTGGCCGCGGTCGGCTTGGGCGCCCGGGCGCTGCGGCGCTCGTCCTGGGCCGTCACGCAGCCGATCCGCTCCACGGAGGCCTCTAACGCGATGTCCATGGACTCGAGCTGCTTCGTGACGACCTCGGGCGCGTCCGCGGCCCACTGGGCCTTGGCGCCGTCGTCGAGCGCCTTCCAGCCCGCGCGGAGCTCCTTCTCGACGAGCGCCTTCTTAATCTTGTCGCTCGCGTCCGCGTGGTCGCGCTCGACGGCGGCCTTGGCCTCGGAGCGCTTCTCCTTGCGGTAAAAGTCCTTGCCGCTGAGCTGCTTCGTGACGACCTCGTCCGCCGCCGCGCCCGTGCCCGCGGCCTTCGGCGTCGCGCCCGACGCGGGCGTCGCGGCCGGCGGCGGCGCGGCGGCCTCGGCCGGCGCGGCGTTGGCCGTCGGGACCGGCGCGGCCGCGGACGGCGGCGGCGCGGCGGCCTCGGCCGGCGCGGCGTTGGCGGTCGGGACCGGCGCGGCCTCGGCCGGCGGCGGAGCGGCGGCATCGGGCGCGGCGCGGCGCTCCGCGAGGAACTCGTAGACCTCGTCGAGCATCTCCGCGACGTCCGCCGCGCTCGTGCCCGCGACCTCCGGCGCCGCCGCCGCGGACGCGAAGACGAGGTCGCCCTCGGCCGTCACGCAGCCGATCCGCTCCACGGAGGCCTCTAACGCGATGTCCACGGACCGCGGGCGCAGCCGGCGCGACGACGCCAACGCCGGGGGGAGCAGGTACTGGGGAGCCGCTCTGAG
>NW_008705565.1:2746152-2748364 GCF_000186865.1 Aureococcus anophagefferens | reverse complement strand
TCCGTCATCTCGACGTCGCACGACGCGTCCGCCTACGGGGTAAAGTATTGCGATTCCCGGGATCGGGGACGACACGAAATAACCCCGAGGGCGCAGGCGTCGCGCCATGTGTCAACAGACGCGTCGAGAGGCCTATCGGGGGGCGCAGCGGCGCGAACAGCGCGAAGAGGTGTGGTCTCTTGACCTGTGTCACATGAGAATGGGTCCCATTGCCCTTCAAGACCCCCCCCCCAGGCGCCCCTCGGCGCCCCACGCCGGCGCACGACCACAGCGACGATGACGAGCGAGATGTGACTCTCGATGACCCAGGCCTCGGAAGGGTCTTCAACTGCCAGATCGTTCCTTGTGAGTCGTTCTTGTGGCAAAAAAGTCGGACGCTTCCGTTTCGGCCGTTCGGGACGCTGGGCGCGCGCGCGAAGATGTCGTGCTGCGCGAGCGCGGTCCGTCTCGCCACGAAGCACGCGGCGGCGCCCGCCGTCGCCGCCGCCGTCGCCGCCGTCGAAGATCATGGAGGTGCCGCGGCCGCGTGCCGCGCCGCGCGCGGCCCGCGTCGGTTCGCGTCGCCCGAGTAGCCGCGCGCGGTCGCGGCGCAGCCGCGTGCCCGCTCCGTCGCCGCGTCGGCTGCGGTCAGTGCCGCCGCCGGGGTCCGCCTGAGCGCCGCGGGCGCCGCCTCGAACGCTTGCGCGGCCAGCGAGAACGCGAGCGCCGCCGCCGCGACCCGACGCCGCCCGCGCCCAGGTCGACGGCGTCGCACGGCCGTAGCGACGGCGCCACGCGCGCGTGCGCGTCGAGCGGCGAAGCATATGGCCCGCGCCGCTGTCGCAGCCGCTGCAGCCGCTGCGGGCGCCGCCGCCGACAGCTCGTCCGCCACGGCGCGCAGCGCCAGTGTCGCCGCGCGACGCCCAGGCCGTCGCCGCACGCTACGAGGGCGTCGCCGCACGCTGCACCGAGGCCGTCGCCACGCACTACGCCGAGGGCATCGGCGCGTCGTACGCCGAGGGCGTCGCTGGGTTCGCGGCCGCGTCGTCGCGGAGCGCGAGCGCGGCGGCGACGGCGGCGGCGGCGGCCCGCCCGCCACCGCCCGTGTCGCGGCCCGTGTCGCGGCGTCGTAGTGCGCGGCAGCGGCGCCGGCCCACGGCGTCGTCTGGTGCGGCGGCGACGGCGTCGCCGCGCGCGACGAAGGCGTCGCCGCCGTCGCGGCGCGGCCGCCGTGGCAGACGGCGTCTACGACGCGCGCGCGGCCGAGCCGGCGACAGGCTCCGCGACCGCGCCGTCGCCGGACTCAACGACCGCACCGACGGGCCCCGCGGCCGCGTCGCGCAAAAGATCGAGCACCAGCGTGGAGCACGTCGGGGCCACGCCGAGGCCGATGCCGCGCCGGCACTGCTCCGCGGCCTCGGCGGCCGCGTCGCGGCGCGCGCGCGACGGCGAGCATCCGGGTCCGCGTCCGGGTCCGCGTCCGGGTCCGCGTCGCCGCGTCGCGGCGGGGGGTGGGGCGCGGCTACTTCTGCGTCCTCGTCGCCTTGCCGCCCGAGTCGAGGCGCCCGACCGCGCGCGGCGCGGCAGCCGGCACGTAGTCGTGTGGCGAGCTCGCGCTGGTCCGCGGCGAGCTCGCGCTGGTCCGTGAGCTCGTGATCACGGCGCGCGCGTGGATGCAACGTCGATTGAGCCGACCCGCGACAGTTTCGTAACTTTTTGGGTTCGGCGAGCGCCGTCGCCGCCGACGCATTCGGGCACGTCGCGCGGGGCGACTCGGAGCGCCTCTTTACGCGGACTGCCGAGGGTGTTGCCGCCGAGCGACGGCGCCCCAAGCGCCAGCTCGGGGCCGCGGCGCGCGGGCATCGTCTCTGTCGTCTGTCGACCCCCGGCGCCGCTTGGGCACACTGACCGAAGACGCCGCGCGCCGCCTCGCGGACCGCGCCCGGCTCGTGCCCGGCGGCCGCCCTCCGAGGCTCGCCACCCTCACGACCAACCTCCGCCGCGACGGCTAGGGGGCGGCCTCCGGCCGCCGCCTGGCTCGGTTCGCCGAGGCACCCCGCGAACCCCCCTGGATAAGCGCCAACCCGGAGCCACTCGTATGACCGCCGGATTACCGGGTAGTGCCCGGGAGGCCTCGGTAATTACCGGTAATTACCGGGTAATTACCGCAGAAGGGTAATTACCCGGTAATCAGGGCGTCCGCGGACGGCTAGAGGCGGTAGGCGGCTCGAAA
>NW_008705565.1:2719312-2746102 GCF_000186865.1 Aureococcus anophagefferens | reverse complement strand
TGCCCCTCCATCATCACCATCTCAGCCAAATCCTACTCTATCCTCACCGTGGTCCCTAATGAGGACCACCCGATTCCCCTGGTCCGTTCCACGAGCGTCCCGCCTGCGCCATTCCGCTGACGCTCGGGTGGCCCAGGGGCCTCGACGCCCACTTCGATGACGCCCCCTCCCATTAGCACGTGATTAGGGGCGTCCTAAGCTTCCAAAACACACCTCGCAGCCTTCTCGGGCAACGCGCGCGCGTCCCGACGCAGGCTGCGGACTTCTGCGCGCGGCCAGCGGGCGCCGCGCAGCTCGGGACGCGGCCAGACGGCGCCGCGCTGCTCGGGATCTCGGGACGCGGCCCGACGGCGACGGCCCTCAGAGTCTTCGCCTCGGACGACTGGCACTTCGCTCTTGCCACACATTCTCGCCGGCGCCCGCCGCCGCCGCCCGCGCCGCGACAGCCGACCGCGAGGCTCGAGCTGGCCTCGCCGCGAGCATGAGCGCGCCCATGGACACCGCCGGGGCGGACGCCATGGACCCGGCCGCGCTCCACGCGGCGCTCGCGCGCTTCGACGCGGCCTGCGCCAAGGTCGAGGGCGCCCTCGAGGAGCTCGGCGGCGGCCCGAGCGGCGACGCCTACAAGCGGGCCTGCACGACGGGCGTGCGCGCCTTCATGGACGTCAAGGAGGCGTCGCGCAAGTCCTACCTCGAGATCTCGAAGATCCAGGCCGTCGTCGGCGAGCGGCGCAAGGTGCTCGACGACCAGCACCTGCAGCTGCAGAACTTCCAGTACCGCGAGTTCCGCCTGAGCGAGGAGGTCAAGCTCTGCCGCGAATTCACGTGCGGCCAGCTCGAGCGCATCGAGGCCGACGAGGGCGCGTCCATGGCGCGGTTCCTCGGCGGCGGCGCCGTCGACGGCGCGGAGCACGCCGAGCGGCTCGGCCTGCTCCAGGCGGAGCTCGAGGCGCGGCGGCGGCTCCTCGCGGAGCGGGAAGGCCTGGAGACGACGCGCGCGACGATGGAGGCCGACGGCAAGCGGCGGCGGGCGTTCCTGCGCGACCTCCCCGAGCGCCTCACGGCCGTCAAGGACGCGAGCCGCCCGCTCCTTCCGTTACTGGAGCAGCGGGGCCGGAAGCGGCGGCCGGGCGACGATTTGTTGGGCCGGCTCCCGCGGCCGCTCGCGCTCATCCACGGCCAGCTCGCGGGCCTCATCGCCGCGGGCGCGCTCGACGCCGGGAGCGCGCTGGAGGTCGAGGGCGCGGGCGACGACGACGACGCCGCGGGGCCCGCGGACGACTACGGCGGCGTCCGCGTCGCCGCGTCGCCCGGGGCCGTCGTCGTGAACGTCGACGGCGTCCGCGTCGCCTTCCGCACGGTGCCCGCGCTCGCGGACCTCGTGGTCGTGACCCCGGCCGACGAGTCGCTCGTCGACCTCTTCCCGGGCGACGCCGGCGACGACGTCGGCGCCGAGGCCTGCGCGCAGGCCGCGCTCGCGCTCGGCGTCAAGCCCGGCGCGCCGTTCCCCTACGCGGCCCTCGGCCGGCCCTTCGCCTGGGCGCAGTGGCTCGGGGGTCTAGCGCCCGGCCCCCTGGCCCCCGGCAAGCTCGCGCCGTCGTCGCGCCTCGTCGTCGCGCGCCTCCGCGCGCGCGTTGCGGCCGCGAAGGCGCTCGACGCGCAGCTCGCGGCGCTGGCCAAGCGGCCCTGCCCGACGGCGCTGCCCTGCTACGACGACGCGTGGCGCGCGAAAATCGCGCCGTCCAAGGCCGCCGTCCCGCCCGCGGAGCTCCGGTCCTGGGCGCCCTACGCCCCCGACCGCGACCCCTTCGCGTCGTCCGCGGCGGCCGCGCTCGAGGACGCGCCGCCGCACCGGTCCTACTACAAGGCGACCTTCGTCCACGCGCCGTCGAAGGCCGCCTTCGCCGCGACCGTCGAGCTCTCGCCCGAATACCCCTTCCGCGCGCCGCGGTGGCTCCTCCAGCGCCGCGACGGCGGCGACGCCGCGCCCCACGACCCGCGGCTCAAGGACGCCGAGCGCGAGCTCAACGCGCGCTACGACGAGCTCGTCGACTTCGAAGACGCGAGCCGCGGCCACCTCCTCGCCCACCAGCTCTGCCGCCTCGCGAACATGCTCGCGGTCCTCGGCGGCGGCGACGGCGACGGCCCCACGTTCGGCCGCACGCACCGCGGCCGCGACCGCAAGAAGCCCCTCGCCTACGACCCCCGCGCGCGCGCCAACGCGCACCGCGTCGATTAAAAGGCCCTCGCCGCCTGGGTTCGACTTCAAAAAGAGCGGCGCTCTTAGAAGGTCACGTCCCGCCGCGCGCACGCCGGGGGCAGCTGGTTCTTCAGGCGCGTCCTTCGGCCGCCCGGCTTCCCCGGCGGCGGCGCCTTGGCGAGGCCGAGGACGAGGTTGTCCGTCGCGACGAGGACCTGGCCGGAGACGCCCAATTCCGGGACCTCGACGTCGTCGCCCCGCAGGTACGCCGCCGCCGCGGCCTCGTCGACGACGACGCGCCGCGGCCCCGCGACGCGGCGGCCGAAGGTTGTGGCGAAATCGTGCGCGAGGCGCACGGCGCCGCCGGCGATGGCCCGCGCGAGCGCCGCGTCGCTCGCCGGCGCGCGGCCCCGGACCTTGAGCCCCTCGAGGAGCTTCGCGCCGACGCGGTTGTAGCGCAGGCCCGCGAGCGGCGGCGCCGCGGGCCGGTGCCAGAGCGCCGCGCCGTCGCGCTCGAGCGCCGCGCCGTCGATTTGAAGCCCCCAGCCCTCGAAGAAGGTTGCCGCGGCCGCGCGGAGGGCGGCGTCGCAGGCCGGGCGCGCCGCGCTAAGCGGCGCCGAAACGCCGGCCTTGCGCAGGCGCGCCGCGAAGAAGCCCGCGGTGTCCGCGTCCTGCGGCCACACCCTCAGGCACCCCGGCAAAAGCGCCGACGGCGCGCCCGAGTACACGTGCCCCAGGTCCTCGAGGGCCGCGTCCGGCGCCCTCGCGAGGAGCCCCGCGACGACTTCCTCGTCCTCCTCCGGCCGCAGGGAGCACGTCGAGTAGACGAGCGCGCCGCCCGGCCGCAGCGCGGCCCACGCGGCGTCCAAAAGGCGCGTTTGCGTCGCGACGATGGGGCCGAGGTCCTTGGGCTGCGCCGCGAGGTGCGCGCGCAGCGAGGTGCCGTCGCGCCGCGCCTGCGTGTCGCCCGAGCACGGCGCGTCCAGGAGTATCCCGTCGGCGGAACCGACCGCCGCGAGCGCGGCGCCGGCGTCGCCGTGCACAAAGGCGACGCGGTCGAGGACGCCCGCGCGCCGGCAGTTGGCGACGAGCGCGCCGAGGCGGCTCGAGCTCAGCTCGTTGGCGACGACGGCGGCGCCGCTGCGCGCGTCGCGGAGCGCCGCCGCGAGGTGCACCGTCTTGCCGCCGGGCGCGGCGCACGCGTCGACGACGACGGCCGCGGCCGCGGCGTCGAGCCCGTCGACGAGGCACGCGGCGGGCAGCATCGACGCCGCCTCCATGACGTAGAAGTCGCCCGCGACGTGCGCGGCGTCCTTGCCGAGCGGCGGCCCGCCGTCGACGAAGAAGCCCCGGCCCGCGGCCCAGGGCACGGCCGTCGCCGTGCGGTTCCGCGCCGCGGCGCCCGCGAGGAACGACGCCGCGGCGGCGGCGTCGACGCAGCGCAGGGAGGCGCGCAGGGGCCGCTCGGACGCGGCGGCGAAGGAAGCCCACCAGGCGTCGTCGCGCGCCTCGGGGAGCTGCGCCGCGAGGGCCGCGCGGTAGTCGTCGACGACGGAATTCAGGCGGCGGCCGCGCACGCGGGGCGCGCGCGCGCTGCGCAGCGCGACGGCGCCGGGCGCCAGCAGCAGGAGCGCGATCATCGGTGCGACCATTGGTGCGACCATTGGTGCGACCATTGGTGCGATCATCGGTGCTCTTCTCGCTGGGCTGCGGCGCCAGCGGCCATGAGATGCGGCCCCAGCTGAAAGAGACTGGCTTGACGGCATCAACGACCTCAAATGAGCCCATGGACCACGATGGAGGGCTCCTTGCATATTTGATGCGCCTCCTCCTCCTCGCGGCGAGCGCGTGCGCCATCGGCAAGCGCACGCAGATCAAGCGCGCGCGCCGGAGCGAGGCCGAGGCCAAGGCGCTGCCCCACTGCAACGCCACGGACCTCGCCCTGGGCCTGCCCGGCGGCGTGTGGCGGGCCGCGCCGGACCGGCGCGCCTCGGGCTTCGGCGCCGACGCGGCGCCCGGCGCGGCGCCGGACCAGTACGCGAAATCAGTGCACGACTTCGCGCCGGCGACCTGCCGGCTGCGGCGCTTCGACGCGCGCGACTTCGCGGGCCGCTGCGCCGCCGGCCGCCGCGTCGCGTTCCTCGGCGACAGCCTCGGCGAGCAGGTCTGGAAGGCCCTGCTCGGCCTCCTCGCGCACGGCGGCGCCCGCGCGGAGCGCGCCGCGTGCGGGCCGGGCTGCGCGGCCGACCGCTTCGCCGTCGCGGGCGCGCGCCTCGACGTGCTCGAGCGGTTCAAGGTCTCGCGCTTCGACGGCGCGGCGCTCGACGCCGTCGACGCCGCCGCGCGCTTCCGCGCGGGCGACGTCGTCCTGCTGAGCTTCGGCGCGCACTACCGCAACGCGTCGCACCTCGCGGCGGACGCCGCCGCGCTCGTGGCCTGGATCGCCGCGGGGCCGTCGCGGCGGCGCGCGACGTGGGTCTGGCGCGAGACGTCGCCGAGCCACTTCCCCGTGCCCAGCGGCGCCTACGAGGACATGGTCGCGTGCCCGGCGTGCCTCCGGTGGCCCCTGCGGTGCCGGCGGGCCCGGGACCTCGGCGCGCAGCGGTGGCGCGTGGCCGCGGCGGCGCCGGCGCTCGACGCCGCGGCCTTCGACCTGCGGACGCTGCCCCTCTGGGAGCTCCTCAAGGCCGCCTGGCGGGCCCACCCCGGCGCCGGCGCGCCGCTCCGCCTCGAGGAGGACTGCGGCGGCGACGCGGGCCGGCTCCGCGTCCGCGCGACGGCGTCCAAGGGCACCTGCGCGCTCGACTGCCTCCACCTCGCGCCGCGCTACAACCACCTCGCCGCGCGCCTCCTCTACCACGCCCTCTGCTTCGACGAGGCGGGGCGGCCGACGCCCCTAGGAGGCTAGCGCGACCCACACGGCGCCCGGCGCGGCGCCGCCGAGGCGCCGCCACGTGGCCTGCGCGTCCTCCGTGGCGCACGTCGCCGCGGCCCTGGCCGCGTCGAACCGCGGGCAGTCGCCGGGGGCGTAGGTCTCCCAGGCGGACGGCAGGAGCTTCGACTTGTTCGCCGAGAGGTAGCCCGTCAGGTTCACGGGCCGCCACCGCGCCGCGGCGGCGCCGGCGCGCCGGAAGTCGGCCGGGCTCTTCGCGTCCAGCTCGGCGAAGTGGGCCAGGAGGCCCTCGTGGCTCTGGAGGGCGCCGTCGCCGCCGCTCGGGCCCTTGAGCCCGCCGATCGTCGACTCGCCGCTGTGGCGGCGGACGCCGTGGACGGCGATCGCGTCGGGCTTCCTGCCCTGGCCGTCGCCGACGAAGCTCTGCTTCAGGAGCACCGTCGGCGTGCGCGCCATCCAGTTGAGGATGCCCAGGCCGACGTCGTGGGTCACCGTGAAGGCGTCGCACTCGTAGGTGAGGCCGTTCGCGTCGACCGCGAGGCGGAAGTTGTCCAGCGCGGCGCGCGAGAAGACCGCGGGCTGCATCCAGGGGAACTTGAAGGTGCACTGTGCGTTCGAGTCGCAGGCGGCGAGCTCCTTCCACATGCCCGGCGCGAAGCCCCGCAGCGACTTGCCCCCGGAGAAGGCCAGGGGCTCGCCCGGGGCGTAGGCCGCGAGGACCGCGAGGAGCGCGTTGACGCGGACGAACATGTCGTCGTCCTGGAAGACGTACCACTTCAGCTCCGGCTCGCGGTAGAGCGCCCAGCGCATGGACTCCTGGCAGCGGCAGCAGGGGCCCTTGGAGCCGTAGTACTCGTTCGAGCAGTTCTTGAAGCGGAGGATCTCGAACGCGCCGCCGCCGCACGACGACCGCTCGAGCGCGCCGCGGTCCGCGCGCTCGACGACGGCGCAGGTCAGCCAGCCGTCGCGCGTGGCGTGGCCCTCGGCCGCGAGCTTCGTCTCGCCCGCGCCCGCGCCGCCGAGCACGTACGTCAGCCTCGGCACGTAGCGGCCCCACGTCGCCGCGGACCCGTAGAGCCGCTCGTCGACGTAGTCGTAGAAGCCGCTGCCCTCCTTGTACTTGGCGTGCTTCGCCGTCGCGAGGACGTGGACGACGACGCCGCGCGCGTCGAGGCCGTCGACGGCGAGGGGGATCGTCGCGAGCTTCGCGTCGACGTCGCCGCGCTTCTCGCGCGCGACGTCCGACGCGCGGTGCGTGTCCTTGACCTTGCCCGCCGCGCACGCGAGCCACAGCGCCGCGACGACGCCGCGGCGCGCGGCCATCGCGGGGCTGCCCGGCTAGGGTGACATGTCCACCATCGGGCAATCGTCGTCGATCGATCACTCGAAGGTGCAGGACACGTTGAAGTCGCTTACACGACTTCAAAGACGCCCGCGAAGAAGGCGAGGTCCTGCGCGACGGCCGCGCCTATCGCCGCCACGAGGGCCGGGTCGAACGCGGCGAGGCGGTCGCGCGTGCGCTGCGCGTGCGCGTCGGTCTCGGCGAGGTGCGCCGGAGACAGGTACTCGACCTGCGCGCGTCGGCCGTTTCCGTCGGGGCGCCGCGTCCCCCCCCCCCGGCGCCGGTCGCGACGGCCGTGAGGTTGCGGCGGGCGCCCCAGCGCCGCGCCGTCCAGAACGCGGGGTCGGCGCTCGGCACGAGGTCCGGCAGGCGCGCCATGTCCGTCGCGCTGCCGTGGCGCAGGACCGCGGCGCGGCCGAGCGCGCCCGGCACCTCGAAGCCGCAGAAGCACCGGAGCGCGCGGAAGTGCTCGTTGACCCGCGCGCGCTGCTCGTCGCAGGGCAGCGCCTACCGGAGCGCGTCGGCGGCGACGTCGCTTCGTGTTCCCGGTCGAAAGCTCTCGAAAAACCGTCGCGGTCACCGGTTTGCGCCTGCTGCCGGGGCAGCTCGTGGGTCGCGTAGTGGAGGCGCTGGCGGTCCCGGTCGCCGCGGAGGGCCGCGGTCCGGCAGCTCGGGCAGACCATCTCGACGTTGAACGCGCCCAGCGACGACAGGACGCGCTCGACGGGGTCGCGCACGATGGCCACGACGCGGCCGCGGCCCAGCAGGAACGCCTCGACGGCGGCGTGCGTCGCCTCCGGCCGGTCCCGCGGGTCCGCGCCGCGGTTCCGCCAGCCGCCGGGTCCGTCGCCGAGCCACTCGAGCTTGCCTCCGGGCAGCGCGGTGTGCGCCGCGACGGAGCCGCACTTGGGCGGCACGCACAGCGCCACGGGCGCGCGCGCGCCGTCGACGACGCGCAGGCCGCTAAAGCCGCCGCCGGGAGGAAAGCTGAGGAACCACGACGACAGCTCGTGGTCGCCGAGGACGCTGTGGTTGCGCACGCGCTCGCGGCTACGCCGCGCCCAGGCGTCGGCGGCCGCGCGCGCCGCGGCGTCGACGTCTTGGGCCTCCGCGATTGTGATCGTGAACACCCACCACCGCCGCATCTTTACAATGTCATGCTTGCGAGAGCCATGCCGATGGGCTGCCTTGATGTTGATGTTTCCGCCCCCAACGACGATGGGGAGGCCGGCCGGAACGCAGGAAGCTGCCGAGGCGTGCAGCCCCGACGGCGCCTCGGCGTGCAGCCCCGACGCGGCCTCCGACGCGTCGCTCGTCGAGGCCGCGCTGGGCAGCCCCGCCGTCTTCGGGCTCTTCCGCGCCTTCTGCTGCGGGCCGGCGGCGCGGCCGCCGCGGGCCTGGGCCTTCGTCAACGCCTGGGCGCTGCTCGAGGAGTTGCGGTCGCTCCCGGAGCGCGGCGCGGGCGGCGGCCGCGAGGCCCGGGCCCGCGCGCAGCGCCGGTCGCTCCTCGAGCGCGACCTCGGCCGGTCGGCGCGGCTCCTCCGCGAGCTCTGGCCCGCGACGGCCGCGGCGGCGCGGCGGCCGGACGCGCGCGCGGGCCTCGACGACGGCGCGGACCGCGCCGCGCTGCGCGCCGCCGTCCGCCGGCGGCGCCCGCGCGCGCGCGCCGTCGTTACGCACCCGCCCGCGCGCCCTAGGTCGCGGCCGCGCTCGTCGACCTCCTCGGCCAGTGGGCGGCGGCGCCGCCGCCGCCGCGCGCGGGCCGCGAGCGCGCGCCGTTCTTCGGCTTCGGTAGTCGCGCCATGCGGTGCGCGCGCGTCGCGCTCCACCTCGCCTACGTGCGCACGGAGCCCCTCGAGGTGTCGACCTGTGTGGAAATCAAATATTCAACCCGACTTCAATGTAAGCGTATGCGACGGTTTCGACGCGAGCTCTTCTTCTATGCTTCGAGAACTCGACGAGAGCAATCGATTTGTCCAAAAATCAGCCGAAACGACGTCGATTTGACCGAGATAGAGAGTTCTGAAGTTTGGCCCCGACGTCCCAGCTCACTGGTTGATTTCCACACAGGTGTCGACGCGGGACCTCGCGATCAACGGCTGCGCGCTCGCGGCCGTCGCCTGGGCCGCGCGGCGCGTCGCCGGCGCGGCGACCGTCGCGCTCGCGGCGTTCGCGCTCCAGGCCGCCGTCGTCGCCGCGCGGCCCAACTACCTCGGCGTGTCCCTCGTCTGGTCCGGGGCAGGAAAAGAGAGCGACATGCCCAACTTCAAAGGCTCCGATCTCGGCCGTTTTCCACTCGTCTTGGCTCATTTTTGGACGAGCGATCTCTCGGAACGGTCTCGAAGCGTCGATGTTTTCCTTGAAACGCGCGCGCGCGAAACACTCACGTGGAAGCGACGTTGAATCACTCTTTTCCCGCCCAGGTCTGGTCCGCGCTCGCGGGCCTCGGCGCCGCGGCGCGCGCGTGGCCCGCCGTCGCCGCGGCCGCGGCC
This sequence comes from Aureococcus anophagefferens, assembly GCF_000186865.1. Lineage (NCBI taxonomy): Eukaryota > Pelagophyceae > Pelagomonadales > Pelagomonadaceae > Aureococcus > Aureococcus anophagefferens. The sequence goes on along the minus strand of NW_008705565.1, from coordinate 2,737,175 downwards.
GCGAACGGCTGCTACGCGCTCGAGGCGCCCCTCGGCGGCTCGCGGCGCGAGACGCTCGCCGCGCACCTCGTCGCGTCCGCCGCCGCCGCCGCCGCGGGCGGCCGCGCGGCCGCGGCCGACGACCGGAGCCGCGCGGTCCTCGCCGCCGGCGGCGCGGCCTACGGCGCGCTCGCCGCCGCCGCCGCGGTCCTCTACGGCCGCTCCCGCCTCGCGTCGCGGCGCCGCGCGCGCGTCGCGCCGCTGCGGCGGCCCGGCGCGGCCTACGACTACGTCGTCGTCGGCGGCGGCGCCGCGGGCTGCGTCGCCGCGGAGCGGCTCTCGCGCGACGGCGAGTCGACCGTGCTCCTCGTCGAGGCCGGCGCGGCGCCCGACGAGCTCTTCTTCGACGTCCCCGCTCTGGCGAGACTCTCCGCGGCGTCCGTCGTCCTTCTCGCGCGCGCTCCGACGCCGCCACCGCCGCAGGCCATGCACGTCTACGGCACGCCGCACCACTGGGACCTGCGCACGGCGCCGGAGCCCGAGCTCGCGACGCGCGACGGCGCGCGCGGCCGCGAGCTCCTCCAGTGCCGCGGCAAGTGCCTCGGCGGGTGCAGCGCCGTCGGCTACACGCTCTACGCGCGGGGCCACCCGGCGGACTTCGACGGCTGGGGCGTACCGGGCTGGCGCTACGCGGACCTCGAGCCCGACTTCGCCGCCGTCGAGGCCCGGCTCCCGCTCCGGGCGCCGCGCCACCGGACCCGCGGCGGCGACGCCTTCGCGTCCGCCTGCGAAGCCGCGCTCGGCGCGCCGCGGGCCGACGGCGCGCGCGCGACGCCCGGAAACGGCTGCGGCCGGCCGCTCGTCACCGTCGACGGCCTCGGCCGCCGCGCGTCGCACGCGGACGCGTTCCTCGAGCGCCGCGCGAACCTCGACGTCGTCACGCGCGGCCCGGCGCCCCCGCGGCGCCCCCGCGGTCCGAGCGCGCGCCGCGCAGGGGCTGCCGGGCGACGCGGGTCATCCTCGACGACGCGAACGCGGCCGTCGCCGTCGAGGTCGCGTTCGACGGCCGCGCGGCGCGCGTCGCGGCGCGGCGCGAGGTCCTGCTCGCCGCGGGCGCGGTCCACTCGCCGCAGCTCCTCCTGCTCTCCGGCGTCGGCGACGCCGCGGCGCTCGCGAAGGTCGGCGTCGCGCCGCGGGTCCACCTCCCGAACGTCGGGCGGAACCTGCGGGACTTCGCGGGCACGGGGCTCGTCGTCCGCGCGCGAGACGACGGCTGGGACCGGCGGAGCCAGTCGCTCGCGGGCCTCGCGGCCTACGGCGCCGCGGGCGCGGGCCCGCTGAGCGCGACGTCGCAGGAGGTCCAGTGCTTCCACGGCGGCGGCGGCGGCGCGGCGCCCAAGTACGAGTTCTTCTACCAGGCCATGGCCTTCCCCTTCGCGCACCGGACGTCCTACGACGACCACGTCGCGGCCGTCCGCGCGGGCGCGCTGCCGCGGGCCTTCACGGTCCACTGCTGCCTGCTGAAGCCCCGGAGCGCCGGGGCCGTCACGCTCGCGTCGAACGACGCCTTCGCGCCGCCGACGATCGCCCATGGCTACCTCGCGGACCCGCGGGACCTCGCGGACCTCGTCGCCGCGCTGCGGCTCGCGCGCGCCGTCGTCGCGGCGACCGGCCTCTCGGGCGAGGAGGCCGAGCCGGGCGCGGCCGCGGCGAGCGACGGCGACCTCGAGGCCTACGTGCGCCGGTCGTTCTGCCACTTCGCGGGCTCCCTCGTGGGCACCTGCCGCATGGGCGACGACGCGGGCGCGGTCGTCGACGCGCGGCTCCGGGTCCGCGGCGCGGCGCGGCTCCGCGTCGTCGACGCGAGCGTCCTCCCGACGACGGTCAGCGGCCAGCCCCTCGGCGCCGTCTCCGCGGTCGCGCACCGCGCCGCGGGCCTCGTCCTCGAGGACCGCCGGGGGTGAGAGGTCCCGCCGGCGGGATACGGTAAAAAGACGGCAACCTGAACTCAACGTGCAGAGTGCAACATTTGAGGCGAAGCCGCGTGCACGCTCTCGATGGAATGAGAGGCTCTGCGACTATGCGTCGCTGGCAGCGCGCAGTCGTCCTGGCCTGCATCGCCGCGCCGTCCTCCGCGATGGGCGTCTCCAGCCGCCAGGCGCTGTCTCTCGCGGCAATTTCAACCGTGCAGCGCGCCGCCGCCGTGCCCATCGAGCCGGCCTTCTTCGGCACGCTGACGGGCATCCTCTTCTTCGACGCGCCGGCCAAGGCGGAGATCCCCAAGGGCCCGCTGCGTCCCAACCTGAAGACCATGGTCGTCTTCGACTCGTTCAACGAGACGCGGACGCGCGTGCCGACGGTCGCGCCCGTCGGGACGGCCGTGGCGGTGGACTACGCGCTGTTCCGCGGCGGCTTCGACGGGCGGCCGACGGAGCGCGGCGCGCTCGCCTTCACCGTCGGCGACGGCTCGGTGAACCCGGCCCTGGACGAGCTCGTGCGCACGCTCGGGCCCTCGACGCTGCGGCGGGCCACGGTGCCGGCGAGCTCGGACCTCGACCGCTCGGGCGACGCCTCGAAGCCGACGTACCTGCAGCTCGGCGTGCGCGTCGACGCGCCGGCGAAGACGTGCGCCGAGCGCGCGCCGAAGGAGCCGGTCCTCTGCCGCCCCGCGGCGGCGGCGCCGGCGACGGGGGGCGTCGCCCGGTAACGCGGAGCCCGCCGTTATCGCACCGTCGCGTTCGTGCCGTTGCCGCCGCGGTCGACGGCGGCGACGTCGCAGTACGTGTGGGGCAGGAGCCAGTTGTCGCAGAGGGGCGTGTAGGCGCCGCCCCACGCGGGGCCGTAGATGGCCTCGCAGCCGCCCGCGCGCGTCGCGGAGCTCTTGAGGTAGCAGTCGAGGAAGCCGCCGACGTACTGGTCCATGGACGGGTCGTCGGAGACGTCGTCGTGCGTGCAGCCCCGGAGGACGACGGCGGCCTTGTCGACGTAGCCGTCCGTCGCCGCGTAGAACGCCTCGAGGCTCGCCGGCGGCACGGTCGAATCGTCGGAGCCGCCGACGTAGAGGATGGGCACGCCGACGAAGGGCGCCGGGTCAGAGGCGCCGTCCCAGAAGGGCGCGACGGCCGCGGCCGCGCGGAAGGCCCGGCGGTCGCCCGCGTTGATGACCGTCGCGAGGCCGCCCATGGAGTGGCCGAGGGCGCCCGCGCCGTGGCTCCAGTCGACGGCCTTCCAGAGCCAGGCGTCGCTCGCGTTCCAGGCGCCCCGGTCCGCGGCGACGGAGACGACGCGGACCTGGTCCTCCCAGAACGACTCGCACCAGCCGTCGACGCCGCTCCTCGGCCCGACGACGATGTAGCCCGCGGCCGCGACCGTCGACGTGAGCACGTCGTACTCCTCGGGGAACGCGTCCATGCCGTGGGCGAAGGACACGAGGGGGTAGGTCGCGCCGGAGGCCACGTCCGACGGGTAGGACACGAAGGCGTCCTGGGCGCCGCCGCAGGTGAGGCCGCCGAGCGTGACGTAGGCCGTGGACACGCCGGGGGCGAACGCGGCGACGGCGGCGGCCGCACCCGGGGCCGCGGCGACCGCCGCGGCGAGCGCGGAAACACACTTCATTGTGCGATGAAAATGGGCTGCCCTTCTGATTGGCGTGCTTTCCCGTGGCAGTGAAGGTGACGTCATTCCCCCGCGCGCCGCCGCCGGCCCGCGAGGGCCCGCCCCCCGGACGTCCGCGACGACCGACGCGCCGCCCCCTTAGTCGCCCGCGCGGCCTAGTCGGCCTTCTTCGATGCTTTCTCCGCGGTCTTCGCGGCGGACGCGGCGAGGAGGACGAGCGCGGGCTCGACGGTCCAGGCGAGGTCGCCGGCGAAGTTGCCGAACCACTCGTGGAAGGGGTCGCGGGCGAAGGGGCCGAAGTAGGTGAGGGGGAAGACGGCGTAGCCGCAGAAGGCGACGCAGTTGAGGACCCAGACGCGGACGTCGAGGTCGTAGTCGGCCTTGCCCCGCTCCGCGAACGCGAGGAGCGCGGCGAGCGTCGCCTTGGACGTCGCGTCGTCGCAGACGAGCTTCGCCGCGCGCGCCTTGAGCGCCGCGCCGCGCGCCTCGGCGCCCTCGCCAGCCGTCGCCGAGGACCTCGGCCGCGAGGTCGCCGGAGCCGCCGAGGCCCGCGTCGCAGACGGCCTCCGCGTAGGCGCAGTGGCGGCCGCCGTCGTTTCCGTCGTGCTCGATGAGCGCGATGACGTTCGCGTTGTGCGTCCGGCCCCACTTGGCCAGCAGGTCCACGCGCATGGCCCAGAGCGCGACGGCTAATCCCACTTGCATCGCGAGGAGCGCGTGCTCGACCCACCAGCCCTCGGCCTGCTTGCACGAGTTGAGGAAGAGCACGAGGAAGGCGGGGGCGAGCGTGCATTTGAGGAACGCGAAGCAGAGGCCCACCCACGCGGCCTCGAGCCGCCGCGCGCCCGCGACGCGGACGACGTCGCTCGCCGACCGCGCCGCGGCCGCGCCGGCGCCGCGCGCCCGGGCGTAGGCGAGGGCCGCGCCGGGCAGGCCCAGCGCCCCGGGCACGTTGAAGACCACGGCGGCGAGCTGGAGCGGCGCGATGAGGTAGTTCATCGTCGACATGCCGTTGGCGTAGCGCCCGAACTGGTCGAAGCGCTCCGGCAGCGTGTCGCTGACGACGCAGAGCCCGTTGCGGGCGAGGCCCACCCACGTCTCGAGGGACATGGCAACCGACGGCGGGTGCGTGGGTTCGCGGACGGCGAGTGGCGCGCGACTGTGGCGCGGCCGAATTAGAGGCGTCGTTTGGCTTCAGCGATTGCCTGCGGGCCCTGCCATGTGGATGTTGCCGTGCCAAACGCGTGGCCATGAATCGGTCCATGATGGAGACAAGCGCTACCATGAGCTTCGATCCGGCGCTCTCCGCGTCGCGTCCCGGCTTGGCCGTCCTGCGCGCCGTCGCGGCCTTCGTCATGGCGCGGATCGTCGGCGTCCTGCGCCTCCTCCCCGGCTTGCACGGGCTGCACCTCGTGCCGCGGAAATGCGCGGAAATCGGCGGCGCCGGCGCCGCAAACGCCGCCGCCCGGCCGGAGGAGGACCGCCTCTCGGCGGCGACGGCGACGTTCACGGAGCTCGGCGACGACGGCGAGCTCGTCGACGGCCCGCGGTCGGCCTTCGAGCTCGCGAGCGGCGCGGCGCTCGACGGCGCCGCCGCCGGCTGCGCGGGCTTCGCGCCGCTCCTCGACTTTACCGTCGCCGGCGCGTCCGCCGTCGCCGTCGCGGCGGCCCAGTGGGACGACCCGGCCTTCTACGCGTCGTTCCTCGCGGACGCGGACCCGCACGTCGGCGACTGGGTCTGCGACCGGCGCGTCGTCGAGACGCGGCACCCGCTGGGCTTCGAGCCGCCGCGCTGGACGGGCGTCTCCGGGTCCATCCCGACGCGGAAGGCGCAGCGGCGGCGCGGCGAGGCGACGCGCGTCGCGGTCGTCGAGGAGAGTAGATTCGCGGATATTCCGTTCGCGGACGCGATCGTCGTCTGGACGCTCTGGGTCGCCGAGGCGTGCCCGGGCGGCGCGCGGGCGCGCGTCCTCTTCCGCGTCGTCTTCGGCGACGCCGTGCCGAGCTGGCTCCGGGGCGTCATCGCGGCGAAGACGCGGGGCGAGCTCGCGCTCGTCTACGGCGCCTGGGAAGCCGAGACGCGCCGCGCGGTCGCCGGCGGCGCGCCCGCGAGCCCCGCCGACGAGGCCTACGTCTTCCGCCCGCCGTCGCCCGTCGCGGCGCGCGAGGACACGCTCGGCCTCACGGACGACCAGCGGGCCTTCGTGCTCCGGCGGTCGCGGCCGTGAGTAAGACGACTAGGCCGCGCCGAGGGGCTCGCGCGCGCCGTCGGTCCCGCCCTCGGCGCCCTTGGGGGGCGCGAGGAGCGGGTCGGGCCACGAGTCCGCGCCCGCGGCGACGCGCGCGGCGTGGAGGCCCATGCGGCCGGCGACGAGCACGACCATGGCGAGCGCCGCGGACGACAGGGCCCAGGCGAGGGCCTCGGGCGCGCGGCCGCACTTGGCGCAGTGCGTCGCCGCCGTCGCGAGCGCCGCGAGGGGGAACGTGTAGGCCCAGTAGGCGCCGAGGATCTCCGGCCGCCGCAGGAAGACGGGCCCGACGCGGAGCACGACGACGAAGAGGAGGAACGCGAAGCCGAAGGCGCCGTCGCTCGCCGCGCCGCAGCCCATGGCGACGCTCGCCGCCGACGGCGGCGCCATGAGGAGGAAGAGCGACGGCTCGCCGCGGGCCGTCGCGTTCGCCTGGGCAGCAAAAGGGTGATTCAACGTCGCTTCAACGTGAGTGTTCCGCGCGCGCGCGTTCCGGAAAAAGCATCCACGCTTCGAGACCGTTCCGAGAGATGATCGCTCGTCCAAAAATCAGCTGAAACGAGTGGGAAACGACCGAGATCGGGAGCCTTTGAAGTTGGGAATTTCGCACCCTTTTCCTGCCCTGGCGTTCGCCTGGAGGATCGACGCGAAGCACAGGCCGTAGAAGACGACGCCCGGCCCCAGGGTCCAGGCCGCGAGGGGCGCGCCCCACTCGCGCTCGATGTCGAGGTCGACGGCGAGCGACGACAGCAGGGGCCAGCCCACCGTCGACAGGAGGTAGGGCCTGCGCGGGAGCCGCCGGGTGCGGGGCGCCCCGGCCGAACGTCGGAGCGCTCGAGCGCGCGTCGACGTCGCCGCGGCCGACTCGCGTTGAAGGAGAGATGCGCGCGTCCCGCCCGGGGTCGGGCGGCGTCGCGTGGTCGACGCCCGCGGGCTCGCCGCCGGGCCCGTCGTCGCCGACCCAGCGCGCGTAGGACCGCGCGCAGAGCGCGACCTGCAGCGCCAGCGCGAGGCCGTAGCACCAGCGGAAGAGGCGCGGCGACCAGGCCCGCGCGCCGTCCGGCGCGCCGAGGCAGAGCGCGACGAGCGCGACGTGCGGCACGAAGAAGAAGAAGCAGCGCCGCCGGTGGCGCCACTCGCGCAGGAGGAAGCGCCGGTGGAGCAGCGCCTTGGCCCCGAGGCACGCGACGAGGGCTATCCACGTCGCGAGCGCCGCGGCCCAGAGGACCCAGAGCGCCGCGCGGCCGCGCCGCGCGCCCCAGAAGCGGTCCGCGGCCAGGCCCTTGACGAGGACGCCGTTGCCCGCGAGGCCCAGCGCGACGCCAAAGACCTACCGGGGACGGACCGCTTCGCGGTTCCGGGCGAGCATCGTCGGAAGAGGCACGACCGTCGCGCGACGCTGCCGGTGCACCGTGTTCGGGAGCGTCGCGAGGCTTTTCGTCGCGCCTTCCGCCATCTCCGGAGCCGCTGCTAGTCCTTTTGCACAAAAGTGGCGCCCTCCGTCGCGCTCGAATGTTCGGCTGCCCCGACAATCGTCGCCGACGACTCCCTCATCCGAGTCGCGCGGCGCATCGCTGCCCTAAGGAGACGCTCTCTCTCTAGCGCATGAGGCGACGCACCCCGCCTACGCGCCCCGCCCACCTTGGATGCCCCTCAGATCATCGTCATCCGATGAATCCAAAACGGCATGCCTGCGGCACGGTCGGCCGAGAACTCGCTGCCCATTCGCTGCCCGGGCAGAGCATGGCGCGTCCCCGACTGCTCGTCTCCTGGTTGTGGATGGCCTCCGTGGGCGCCTGGCACGTGGAAGATCTCCGGGACGCGCTGCAGCGCTTCCTCGACGACCGCGCCGGCCCCTACGCCGCGTCGCTCGCCGTCGTCGGCGACGGCTACGAGGTCGCGGTGGCCGCCGGGGCGCGGCCCGGCGACGCCTTCGCGTTCGGGAGCGGCACGAAGCCCTTCGTCGCGGCGGCCGTCCTGAAGCTCGTCGAGGCGGGCGTCGTCGGCCTCGACGACGCCGCCGGGCCGTGGATCGACCCCGCGCTCGACGCGCTCGCGCCCGGGCAGCACAAGAGAGCGAAATTCCCAACTTCAAAGGCTCCGATCTCGGCCATTTTCCACTCGTTTCGGCTGATTTTTGGACGAGCGATCATCTCTCGGAACGGTCTCGACGCGCGGATGTGTTTTTCGTTACGCGCGCGCGCGGAACACTCACGTCGAAGAGACGTTGAATCACCCTTGTGCTGCCCAGGCTCGCGCCCGGCGCGACGTTCGAGGCGCTCTTCGGCGCCGCGGCGGCGGGGGTGACGCTGCGCATGCTCCTGGGCATGCGGTCCGGCGTCGCCGACTTTGACGTCGAGGCCTTCGACGCCGAGGTCCTCGCCGCGGGCGACGCCGTCCACGCGCCGGACGAGTTCGTCGCCTACGCGGCGACGGTCCGCGAGCCCTACGAGCGCCACTTCGTCTGCGCGCCCGGGTCCTGCGTCACCTACAGCTCGACGAACTACCAGCTGCTGGGCCTCGTCCTGCTCACGCACGCGCCTGTGTGGAATTCAACCACTGGTTTGGGTGGTCCTGACCAAACTTGAGAATTCTCTAGCTCGGTCAAGTCGAAGTCGATTCGGCTGATTTTTGGACGAATCGATTGCTCTCGTCGAGTTCTCGAAGCACAGCCGAAGAGCTTGTGTCAAAACGGTCGAATACGTTCACATTGAAGTCGGGTTGAATATTTGAATTCCACACAGGCACGCGCGCCTCGCGGACCCGGCCGCGACCTGGGAGTCCCTCGACGTCGGCCCCGGGGCCGCGAAAGGGCGCGGACCTTCCCGGCTTCAAAGGCGCCGATCTCGGCCGTGTGCTTCCCGCTCGTTTCGGCAGATGTTCGGACGAGCGCTCATCTCTCTCGGCGCGCTCTCGACGCGCGGACGCTGGTCCTCGAAGCGCGCGCGCGGAACGCCCGCGTCGAAGCGACGTCGGATCGCCCCTGTCCCGCCCAGGTCAAGCGCGCGCTCTTCGCGGGCGGCGGCGACCGCTTCGCGGACCTGCACTTCCTGGCGACGGGGCCCCTCGACGCCGGCGGCCTCGACGTCGCGGGCTCGTCGGGCGCCGGCAACGCGACGATCCTGAAGCAGGACGCGTCCATTTTGGGGTGGACGTGCGGCAACGTCGTCGCCACGGCGACGGCGGCCGCGCGGTTCTTCCACGACCTCCTCGTCGCGAAGACGCTCCTCAACGCGACGACGCTCGCGGAGGCCGAGACCTTCGCGCCCATCGACAACGGCTGGGGCGAGCGGGCGATCCAGTACGGCCTGGGCCTCATGATCCAGCAGACGAACGCGCGGGGGCCCTACCCGCCGAAGCTCGCCGACGACGGCGCCTACGTGGGCCACGGCGGCGACACCTACGGGTTCCTCTCCGAGCAGGGCTACTACCCGACGGCGGCCGCGACCATCGCGGTCGTGGCCAACGAGGACCAGCGGGGGAACTTCGTCAAGAACGCCCTCGCCTGCGGCGCCTACAGGGTCGTCGCGAACGTCACCATGGGCCGGGACGCGGCCGTGGACTGCGCGGTCTAGGGCGCGTCTCCGACCCGGGTAAACTCGCGGTGGACGCTCGCAACTCGCCTTCGTGGTGAAGCGGGCGCAGCCTCTATCATCGTTGCTTGCCCCGCGATGCAGCCCATCCCGCAGACGATGGGGCCGGCTCGAGCGTCTCCATCAAGGTAGGCCCGGTCACGAAAAATCGAAAGTCCCCAAATCGTCGGTTTAGTAGCCTAAACGCCTTCAATAGGTCCCATGAGGTCCCCGGAGGTCTCTGTTGGTCGGGAATCGCCGTCGGTGCGACCCTACTATGCCCCAAATAGCACCTTTTTTTCCGCGCGGTGACGGGCGCGCGGGCCCATCCGCGGCGGCCCGTAGATCGTCGCCATGATGATCCCCGCGGCTTAGGGCGTCGAATACCGTTGATATCCGTCGCCTTCGGCCGTCATGACCACCGGCGACACGTAGAACATGATTTATAAGAACCTGCTTTCGGGCCTCGCGAGGCCACCGTGGGCTCGTCCGCGACGGCCGTCTAGAGCGTCTTCATGGGCGCCTCCACGCCCTAGAGCGTCGAACATGGTTGACATCCGGCGCCGTTGACCACCGAGACCAACCTCGACACGTAGAATATGATGTAGATGGTCATACTCTTGCACCTCGCGAGGTGCCCGCGGAGTCGGCCGCGACGGCCATCTGGAGCGTCGGCACGCGGCTCCAGGCGGCCCGGGGCGTCGAATAGCATCGATACCCGACGCGCATCAACGCCGTCAACTATTTTGGCGCGTAGAACACGGTGTAGACGGTCCTCGTCGGCCTCGCGGATCCGCCTCGCGAGGCCGCTGTGGTGTCGCCCTTGGCGGCGATCTACCTCGTCGGCCCGCCGCCTCCGGCGACTAAATCCCTCGGTTTCCATCGATACCAGACGCGCTTGGAACTTCCTCGGCGCGTAGAACGTGTCCTCGTCGCCGAACGGGCGACGTCTCGCGAGGCTGCTGCGCGGTGGCGGATTCGTCCGCGACGGCCATGTAGATCTTCGAGGGGCGGTTAGCGCGGCGGCGAACGTCGACGACATGAGGACGATGAGGATGTACGTGAACGCGTCGCTGGCGAAGGCGGCGCGCAGGCCCTGACGTGACCCGCCACCCGTCCATGGGAGCCGCGACTGCCCCGCCTACGCCGGAGTTGTCCAACTCACGCAAGCACGGAGAGACAAGCTAAGACGCCCAGGAGAGGATCGCCTCCCCCGCGCGGAGCGCGGCGTCGTCGTCGGCGGCGGCGGGCGCGGGCGCCTCGGTTTCCGCCGGCGCGCTGCGGGCCGCGTAGGCGCGGGCGACGGCGGCGAGGGCCCCGTGGTGTCTATCGTCTTAGGTTGGGACTGGATGGTGTTCTAAAGGCTTCTGCCACGTGCCCCGGCGTGGCGGGGGGCGAGCCTGGGGCGAAGAGTGCAGACGTGTGCCCGCACAGGACAGGCCGACCTTGCCCAGCTCTCGCAGCTATCCCTGACGAAATCCAATGCCGCTGAGATACAGCTCACAGCCAAAACGCGCTCGTCCGGAATCCGGACCAGAATGCGGGGTAAATTTTGACCTTTGGCTCCGAGCCACCAAACTTTTGGAAACCTGAAAACCTCATCATTGCTACAGGGTTGATCTTCAATTGACGGCAGGCTGATCTTGGCCGTCTCGCGGGCCTCCGTTCCGGCCTTTCCGGGTGGCCAACGACCACGAGGCGCCCATACCCGCGTACTCTAGCGCCCCGCAGCCCATAGCGTACGCCCTTAATGCGCTAGATAGTCGGCGGATGGTCTGGGTTCAACGTCGAAGTTGCAGTGCAACAACACCAGGTTGAAGTTCGAACCTGAGCAAAATCCGGTCTGCGTGGCTAGATTTGCGTACCACCAGCCGAGGCTGCGTCGTGACGGCGTCGGAGAGCGAAACATTGCTCTGAGTTGACGCGATTCGCGCAAAAATCGGTCACCCATGCCCTCTCGACGACGGCGGTCACGAGCGGTGAGCGCGTACGTGCTTTGCGTCGAGTAGATCGTCGAGTTAGTGGCGATCCATTAAACCCGAGTATGATTGTGAACCCATAGGCGCTGCCGAATGCTTAAAAGAGCCCACTTTGGCCATGCTCGCGCGGACGAACCGTGCACCTCGTGCGGGACTCGTTCGACGTCTCGGGCTGCCTCGGGCAGGTCCGTGCGGTGGGGCACGGTCGCCGTGCGGGGCGCGGGCGGTCAAGCCGTCCTCACCGGTCCAGGACCCGAGCGCCTACACAATTTGAGCGGCGGCGAGCACGATCTTACACCGGAACACTGGCAGCCCCTCAGGTCGCCGATTTCAGCCAGATGCTGCCGACCGCCGATTCCGTCGCTGGAGCGGCCCGATCTCGACACGAACGTCGAGTTAGTGGCGATCCATTAAACCCGAGAAGGATTATGATGCTAGGAAGGTGTCCTGAAGAGGGCGGCCGCATCGACGGGGCTCAGGCAGTGCTGGCGCGCACGGCCGATCGCTGCAACTTGCTGTCAATTGAAGATCAACCCTGTACGAGCTGCGCCACAGCCTGATTGCGCTCCGTCAGGGGGTAGAGCCATCTTCTTGGTCGTGAGCGCATCGCACGGCGCATGGCTCGACGCAAGGTCGCCGACCTCCAGGCCCGGCTCGCGCGCGACGGCTTCGTGCACTACGCCGCGAGCGACGCCTGGTGCGAGGCCGCGGCGTCCGACGCGCGCGCGGCGCTCGACGCGGCCCTGGCGCCCGGCGCCTGGCTGCCCGAGTGCCTGCGCCCGCGCGTCGGCACGAACATCCGCACGCGGACGCGGCGCTGGGACGTCGCGGTCGACGCGTCCGCCGCGGTCGCGGCCGCGGTCGCGGCCGCGGCCGCGCCCGCCGCGGACCTCGCGGCCGTCGTCGGCGACGACGCGGCGCTCGTGCAGCTCAGCGTCGTCGCGAGCGACCCGGGCGCGCCGGCGCAGCAGGCGCACTGCGACACGGCCTTCTCGCCCGGGCCGCCGCTCTACACGTTCCTCGTGGCGCTGCAGGACGTGTCGGAAGGGATGGGGCCCACGAGCGTCTGGCCGGGGACGCACGCGGCGGCCTTCCACGCCAGGTCGCCCGCGGAGCGCGCGCGCCACCTCGCGCTCGAGGCGCCCGCGGGCGGCGGCGCCGCGCGCCGCGGCGACGCGCTCCTCTTCGACAGCCGCGTCTACCACGGCGGCGGCGCGAACGGCGAGGCGCGGCGCCTGCTCCTCTCCGCGACCTTCAAGAGCGCGGCGGCGCACGCGGGCGCGGACGCGGGCACGACGGACTCCCTCCTGCCCCACCTCGCGGGGCGCTGGACCCTGGGGGACTTCCTCGCGCGCGCCGCGTGACGCTCCGGCCGCGCGGGCCGCCGCTCGACGGGGAGCGCGCGGGAACGCTTACCAGTTCATCTTCGGCGCGAAGTTCGGCGGGAGCGCCGGCCCGTCGCCGCCGCGGGCGACGTCCGCGCGGAACTTGGACATGAGGGCGAAGAGCTTCGACGCGTCGCCCGCGCGCCCCGGCGCGGGCCGGCCGCCGCCCGGCGGCGCCTTGACCGGGTACGCGGGCTTGATGGGCGGCTGGGGCCCGTGCGCGCGGACGAGCAGGCCCGGCGCGGCCGGGCCGTCGCCCGCGTCCGCGCCGGTCTCGTAGGGCACGAAGCGCGGGCCGTCCGGCAGCCGGTCGAAGTGGAGGCCGTCCCGGCGCCGCGCGGGCGGCGGCGGCGGCGCCGCGGCGCCGGCGTCGCAGCACAGGGCCACGACGGACGCGAACTCGACGTCGGAGCCGCCGTCGTCGTCGGAGCTCGAGGACGCGTCGAGGGCCAGCGCCGCGGCCCGCGCGGCCGCGGCGCGGTTCGCGACGCCGGGGAGGACGCCGCCGTAGCGCGAGGGGTGCGCGCCCGCCGGCACGTAGCGGTCGCGCGAGAAGAACGCGAAGTCGTCGTCGTCCTCGGCGTCGTCGGCCACGCGGCACGAGTGGAAGACGCGCGCCTCGCCCTCGCCGTCGTCCGCCGCCGGCGGCGGCGGCGGCGGCGCGACCTCGGGGGACCAGGCCTCGACGTAGCCGACGTCGACGAAGCCGTCGTCGTCGACGTCGCCCGCGGCGACGTCGACGGGCGCGGCGCCGGAAGAAAACGTCGGCGCGGCCGACGCCAAATAGGCGCCGCGGTCCGCGTCGTCGTCGAGGGCCTCGAGCTCCTCCTCGAGGTCCGCGCCGTCGTCGACGAGCTCCGGCGGCCGCGCGGACCGCGCCTCGACGACGCCTCCGCGCTTCGTCGGCGCGGGGCCAAGGCTCCCGACGAACGCGATGGCCTCCTCGAAGGCCGCCGCCGCCGCCGCCTCGGCCTCGAGGCCGCCGCCGTCGCCGCCCGCGCCGACGCGGAGCAGGTCCGCGAGGCTCACGGCTTCTTCGTCGGCGGCGCTCTCCGCGACGCTCAGGACCTCGTCGCTCTCCGCGAGGCTCAGGACCTCGTCGCTGTCGTCGAGGCTCAGGACCTCGTCGCTGTCGTCGAGGCTCACGACCGACGCCGAGCCGTCCGAGTCCCGCGCCAGCGCGGCGGCGCCCTCGGGCGACATCACCGCGACCGGGCGCCGAGCCGCCCCAGCCCGAGATGGCAGCCCCGGGAGCGGTGCATGATGCCGCGGCGCCGAGGCCGAAGCTGCCCGCCCCCAGCGTTAGCTATGGCCGACGAGGAGGGCGCGCCCCCCCTCGCCGAGGTGGAGCCTGCGCTGGCCGACGCCGAGGCGGCGGCGGCGGCCGACGGCGGCGGCGACGCGGCCGAGGCCGCCGCCGTCGCCGCGCCCATGGACTTCGCCAAGGAGGCCGTGCCCGTGGCCATCCCGGCAAATTTTTTCAAGCAGGTGGAGATCGACCTCGAGGACGCGCGCGTGGGCCTCGCGGGCGTCACGACCCACGACGTGCCCCACGTCTCCGACGAGGTCATCCTCCAGGCCCTCCGCGAGCACAATTTGGTCCTCACGCTCACGCGCGGCGACGTTGACCGCCACGACGACGAGCTCGAGGCCGCGCGCGAGGAGTCGCGCCAGCTCCGGGCGCGCCTCGAGGCCGCCGAGGCGCGCATCGAGGCGCAGGCCGACGACCTCGCGGCGACGAAGGCGCGCGTGGCCGCGGCGGAGGAGAACGTCCAGGCGCTCCAGGACAAGGTCTCGGGCCTCGACGACCTCGAGGAGACGGTGAAGAGCCAGGGCCTGCGCCTCACGGCGCTCCACGAGACCCAGCAGGCCATGGGCGCCCGCTTCGACAAGCGCTTCGAGGCCGCCGAGGGCGCGCTGGCCCGCGTCGAGGGCCGCGTCGGCTCCGTCGAGGGCGCGGCGTCGCGGCTCGAGGGCCGCGTGGACAAGCTCAAGGAGGAGCTCCTCGTCCCCGCGCACAACGTCACGCTGCCCGCGGACCTCCAGGCCGAGGGCGAGGCCGGCGGCTCCGAGGACGACGTCGCCAAGCTCACGCACCTCCTCGGCGTCTTTCGCGACTCGCTCGAGGCGCACGAGGCGGCCGTCGAGCGCCAGCGCAAGATGCTCGAGGAGCACGCCGAGGCCATCGACGGCAAGGCGTCCATCGACGTCGAGGACGCCGTGCGCGCCCACGCCGCGCACCTCGAGGGCGTCCAGAGCCGCATGGACGCGCGCGCCCGCGTCCATACCGCCGCTTCTCGGGGGCGCCCCGCGACGCTTCGGGACGCGCGAGCTCGGTCGACGTCGACGCGGCCGATGGTCGGACGCATCGACGGCGCCCGTCGCGCGCTCGACGCGCGATGCGACGCGCCGTCCGTTCGTTGAAGTTGACGTTTCCCCCAGGCGGACGCGGACTGCGACCTGCCGACGATGCTCGCGGACCTCAAGGCCGCGGAGTCGCAGCTTTTGGCGATCCTCGAGCAGCTCAAGTGCAAGGTGTCCTACGACGACGTCGACGTCCAGGTCGAGGGGCGCTACGCGGAGATTTTGAAGTACCTCCAGTCGACGCTCCGCGCGACGGAGGCGGACGACGACGACGTCCGCCGCGAGGCCGCGGAGCTCCGGCTCGCCCTCAACGAGATGCGCATGACCAAGGCGGACCGGGGCGACCTCGCCCAGCTCCGGGCCCAGGTCGCGACGCAGGTCGACGACGCCATGGGCGCGACGGAGATCGAGGAACTCCGGCGCGACTTGGACGCGCGGCCGCGGCGCGCGGAGCTCTTCGAGCTCCTCACGAACAAGGTGAGCTTCAGCGACCTCCAGCGGTCCATCGCCAAGCTCGAGCAGCGCGCGCCGCCGCCGCCGGCCGCCGCGCCGCCGCGCGACGACGACGACGCCTCGACGCTCAAGACGGCCGACACGGCCGACAAGAGCAAGCGCGCGCGCAAGCACGCGCAGCAGGTCCTCCGCGTGCCCCACGGGCCCGAGGACGCCGCGGCGACGGCGCGGGGCTACGGCGACTTCAAGCGGCCCGGCTCCGCGCCCCTGGACACGCTCCCGCCGCGCGCGTGCCTCTCGTGCGAGGCGCCCCTCGTCAACGCGGCCGCGAAGCTCAAGCACCAGACCAAGGTGCTCGGCGCGGGCTTCGCCGTCGGCGCCGCGCCCCTGGGCACGCTCGCGCCGCTGGAGCACGTGCCCGACGGCGGCCACGACGCGAGCCGGCCCCTCTACGTGTCCGCGATCCCGCCGCCGACGGTCGTGCCCGCGCCCGGCGCGCCGTCGCACGCGCCGCTGCCCCACGCGTCGAGGACCCTCAGCGACCGCGGCCTCGGCCAGACCCGCTTCTAGGCGCCGCCTGTCGCCTCTTATTACCGGCGCGCCCCCTAGGACGCCTCGAGGGGCGCCCAGGCCTCGAGGTCGTCGTCGGACTCGGACTCGGACTCGGCGCCGCGGCGGCCGTCGCCGCCGCCGCGCGGGCTCGACGGGAGCGACGACGGCTCGTCGTCGGCGGCGGCGTAGAGGTCGCCGTCGTCCTCGGCCTCCTCGAGGGCGAGAAAGCGGTCGAGCGCGTCGACCGCGGGCAGGAACCGCGGCGCGGCCTGTGTCGAAATCAAATCTTCAACCCGACTTCAATGTGCGCGTAATCGAACGGTTCGGACCAGACTCTTCGGCTCTGCTTCGAGAACTCGACGACAGCAATCGATTCGTCCAAAAATCAGCCGAATCGACTTCGATTTGACCGAGCTAGAGATTTCTGAAGTTTGGCCCCGACGTCCCAGCTCACTGGTTGATTTCCACACAGGGCGCGGCGGCGCCGTCGCGGTCGCGGAGCGCCGCGAGCGCGCGCGATGTCGCGACCGTGCGGCCGTCGCCCTCCGGCTCCGGGGGCGGCGGCGCGTCGAAGAGGGCGAGGCCGCGCGCCGCCGGCCGCGGCGCGCCGCGGCTCTCCGTCGGCGGGCCCCGGTCGACGAACAAACAACCCGCGTCCGCCAAATCGAGGAGGAGCGCGGCGACCTCCGGCGGCTCGAGCGCGGGCTTGCGGTCGCCCCTACTCTCCGCCAAATCCCGGGGCGTCGACGCGACGCGGTCCAGGCAGCGCAGGAAGACGACGCGGCGCAGCGCGCGGCGGAGCGGCCCGTGCGGCGCGCCCGACGGCGCGGTCCAGGGCTCGTGGTCGCCGGTGACGGCCTCGCGCCAGGCCCGCGCGCGCCGCGCCGCCGACGCGTCGCGCGGCCGCGGCGGCGCGGGCGAGAGCGCGGCGGTCCAGGCCGTCCAGCCGGGCCCGCGCGGCGCGCGGACGCGGACGCGCGGCGTCGCGAGGAGGTACGCCGCGTGGCCCCCGCGCGGCCGGTCGAGCACGTCGTCGCCCAACGCCGTCGCCAGCGCGCCCGGGTCGCCGCCGAGGACCGCGGCCCCCGCCGCGGCGCCGCGCGCCGCGGCCGCGTCCTCGAGGAACCGTAATCCGCCGCCGCCGCGGAGCGCCGCGGCCTCCGCGTCGAGCGCGTCGAGGAGCCGGCCCTCGGGCAGCGCGAGGCCGCCGGATGCGTCGCGCACGGCCCAGCCCCGCCGGAGCGCGCGGCTCGCCGCGGCGTCGCGCGCCGCGCGCGGGGGGTTTCCGAGCGCCGCGGCGAGCGCGGCGTCGCCGACGCCGCCCAAACCGGACCGCGCTCTCTCCACCAACACCCGGGCCAGTTTCCGCGCCAGGGGCGCCACGGGCGTGTTCTCGACGATGGCCGCCTCCGCGGCGCCGCGCGCGGGCCGCGCGGCGGCCGCGGCGCCGTCCGAGTCGGACCGCGGCCGCTTCGCCGCGGGCGCGCCCTGGCCTTGTCGGCGCCGGTAGGGCCGCTTGCCGCCGGCGGGAACCGGCGGCTTGGCCCGGCCCTTGGGCCGCGGCGCCGTGCGGAACGTGTGGTCCAGGCTCAGGCGCGCGGCGACGCTGAGGTCCGCGTAGCGCTCGCGGAAGCGGTCGAGCCGGTCGATGGACCACGCGCGGCCCGCGGCGACCGCGGGCCGCAGGGGCCGGCCGCCGCGGCCGGGCGCGGGCC
>NW_008705565.1:2705580-2719017 GCF_000186865.1 Aureococcus anophagefferens | reverse complement strand
CGGCGGTTTCGCCGGCGCCGCCGCGAGCGCCGGCGCCGCGCGGCGGCCGCGGCCGCCGTCGTCGAGGACCGCGCCCTCGGCGGTCCGCGCGAGCGCGTGCGCCGCGGCGTTGTAGACCGCGCCGCCGCCGTTGGCGAAGACGAGGTAGGAGTGGCAGCGGCCCTCCGTGACCTTGCGCAGCGTCGCCAGGCCCGCCGCGGCGAGGCGGTCGACGGCGCGCTCGACGGCCTTGGCGGAGCCGTGGCCCAACGCCTTGGCGACGCTCGGGATCGTGCACCCGCGCGCGCCCGACGCGGCGACGAGCTCGTGGACGAGCGTCGGGGCGCCGCGGTCGGCCCGCGGCGGCGCCGCCGGGCCGGCGGCCGCGGCCGCCTCGCGGCTCGCGCCGACGCACCTGTGTGGAATTCAACGACTGGTTTGGGGGGTCCCCACCAAACTTGAGAACTCTCTATCTCGGTCAAGTCGACGTCGATTTGGCTGATTTTTGGACGAATCGATTGCTCTCGTCGAGTTCTCGAAGCACATCCGAAGAGCTTGCGTCGAAACTGTCGCATATACGCACATTGAAGTCGGGTTGAAGATTTGATTTGCTCGCGCCGACGCACCAGAGCTCGCGCGGCGCGCCGTCGCCGCGCGACACGTTGCCCACGAAGAAGCAGAGCGGGAAGCCGAAGAGGCGGTTCGCGCGCTTGCAGTGCTCCAGCGCCGCCGCCGTCTTGCAGGCGCCCAAATCCGGCGTCGCGCCCGGCACGCGCGCCTGCACGCGCGCGACCGCGCCGCCGTCCTTGAGCCGCGCCCACGCGTCGCAGAACGCGACGGCGCCGCCCGCGCCCCCGCGGCAGGCGTCCGCGCCGGGGTCGAAGGTGGCGATGGACGCGTGGGCGTCGCCGAGCGCCGCGTGCTCTAGAACGACGTCGACGAGCGCGCGCTTCCACGCCTCGGCGCCGCCGGCCTCGCACGCGTGCTCGAAGCGCGCGAGGCGCAGCAGGTTCGCCGTGACCTTGGACGTCTTATTCGCCGTGACGTCCGTGCGCGTGCGGAGGCGCTTGCTCGCGAGGCCGTCGAGGCAGAGCTTGTCGAGCGCCTGCGACTCCGCGGCCGCGCCGCGGCCGCGCTTCGACTGGTCCTCGCGCGCGCGCAGGCGCTGCTGGAGCTCGCTCAGGCTGCAGCCGGCGCGGCCCGCGCGGCCGAGCTCCTCGAGCGCCGCGAGCTCCGCGCCGTCGACGACGCCGCGCTCGGGCACGCCGAGGCACCGGAGCCGCTCCGCCTCGGACGCGACGACGACGTCGCCGGCGACGGCCGCGCGCGCGCCGCGCGCGCCGGACTCGAGGACGCGGGCGACGGCGCGCCGCTGGGGCGCGAGGGCCGGGGCGTCGAGGCCCACGGCCGACAGCAGGGCGCCCAGGGCGACGCCGCCGGGGCCCTGGAGCGCCGCGTGCTCGATGGTGAAATCGACCCACTCGTGGGCCGTGCGCGGCGGCTCCGGGGCGCCGAGCAGGGCGTGGTTCATGGCGGCGCGATGCGTACGCGTGTGTGTTAGTGTTCTCGGCTCAGTGCGGGCGCGGCGCGAGTGCGGGCAAGGCCATCGGGCGCGGCGCGCGTCGTCGCAGTCGGCGGAGCAGCTCGTCGAGCTGCTCGATCGGCCCGATTTCATTGAAGTCCGCGATGGCTCGACACCGACTGCAAACGCTCGCGGCCGCCGCCCTGCTGGCGTTCGCCAGCGGCTACGCGCCGGTCTCCATGGGCTTGAACCTGCGACGAGGCCCGCTGCGCACGCGCGCGCCGGCCGCGGCCCCGCTGCGCGCGCCGACGCCGGCCGCCGCGCCTTCGCCGACGAAGAAGCGCGTGCGCCTGCGCCGCGCCGCCGCGCGCGTCGGCGCCGCCGCGGGGGCGCTGCTCGCCGCGACGCCGAAGGCCCTCGCCGCGGGCGGGGCGCTCGTGTCGCCGGCCGTCGTCGAAGCCGCCGCGGCGGTCCGCGCGGCCGTGCAGCCCGGGTCCATCCAGGACCGCATCGTCACGGACCACATCACCCTGCTGACGACCGTGCTCCGCGAGGCGCAGGTCGCCAAGTTCAAGGCCATGCGCAACCTCCTCGGCGGCGGCGCTCTATTCGCGCTCGTCTTCGGCGTCTTCATCCGCATCTCGACGAAGCGGTCGGAACGGCTGCTCCGGGAGCGGGAGATCGAGATGTTCGGCGAGTACCGCGACGCGAGCACCATGGTCGCCGACGACGACGACGACGACGAGGACGACGACGAGGACGACGAGGACGACGGGAAGAAAAAGTAGGCGCCGGGGCCGCGCGCTCTAGCCGCGCGCCGCGCGGAGACCGGTTAGAGCGCCTCTCGAGCGGCGGGCGGGGGCTGATGCCGGCCGAAGAAGCGGAGTCCGCGACTCTTACACGGCGCGGCCCGCCGGCCTCGCGCGCGGCGTCGGCGCGGCGCCGCTAGGTGCCGAGGGACCCGTAGCCGGGGATGCGTTCGATCTTGGCGAACTCCCACTCCTTGTTGCACAAGGGGCAGACGGACCGCGTCTTGAGCCAGCGCTGGATGCAGTCGAGGTGGAAGACCTGCGCTCGGGCGTCGGCGGCGGCGCGCGCGCGCGCGGGACGGAAGACACGTCGAGACCCGGCGGGCGCGCGTGGCCGCAGCAGCCGAAGGCGATGGACAGGCCGTTCTCGTTGTTCGGCGACGGGTTCGCCTGGTACTCGATGGACGGCTCGTTGAGCGAGTTCCGGCAGATGGCGCACGTGTCGGCGCAGATGTCCCAGCTCCACATGCACACCGCGTTCCACCTGCGCGTCGCGGTGCGCCTCGCCGGGCGCGCGCCGCGGGGCGCGGGGCGCCGGGGGCGCGCTTCTTGATCTCGAAGCGCGGCGGCGGCGGCGCGTCCTTGTTCGGCGCGGGCTCGTCGACCTCCATGGTCGCGCTCGTCCTAGAGGTTCCGGGGGTGGGCGCGCGAGCGCCGGCGGTCGCGAAGGCGGGGACCGCGCCGCGGGACCGCGCGGCGGGCGCAGGGGCGCGGCGAAGGCCTGCTCGAGTCGCGAGGCCCAGCAGGGTTTCGAACGAGACGAGGCCGTCGAGACCGCGAGCGCGCGCCTCGCCCGGGGTCGGTGCGCGAGCGCTGGCGAACGCGGGACGCGGGACCGTGCCGAGGGACCGCGCGGCGGCCTTGGGGCGCGGCGAAGGCTGCTCGAGTCGTTCGAAGGCGCGACCACCCTGGAGCCGCGAGGCGGTTCGAGACGCCGGCGAGACGCGGAGTGGTGCCAGCAGAAGTGCTCGCGCCGTCGCTGCGCGTGCGCGGGGGGAGCGCTCCACCGGGCCGCGCGGCGCGTCCGGACGCGCCCGCTCCCCTCGAGACGCGCGCCGTCCCACAAAACTGGTCGACCGCTCCTCGAAAACACAGCTCCAACCCCCATGTCCTTCCTCTGCTGCTGCTGCCGCAAGTCGAGCGAGGCGCCGGCCTTCGAGCTCGGCGTGCTCGACTACCCGCTCGTGCGCCTCGACCGCAACGGCGGCGACGTCAGCGTCGAGTCGTCGGCCACGGGCGACGCGCTCGGCGGGTCCGGCGTCGCGTACACGAGCACGGCGATCGAGCAGGACGCCGCGTACTGGGAGCTCCACGTCGAGGCCGCGGGGCCCTTCCGCGTCGGCGTCTGCCGCGAGCTCGGCGAGGCCCAGCTCGGCGGCGAGCTCGGCGACGGCCAGACCTCCTGGGCGCTCGACAGCGCGGCGGCCGGCGCCGTCGAGGGCGACGTCATCGGCGTCGCCTTCGGGCAGGCGGAGCTGCCGAACCTGAGCTTCTTCCTCAACGGCGAGCTGCTGGAGCACGGCATGGTGAACCGCATCCGCGGCGAGGTCTTCCCCGCCGCGAGCGTCACCGGCGGCGCGAAGCTCCGCTGCGTCTTCGACGAGGCCAACTTCGAGCACGCGCCGCCGCGGACCCACTCCGCGCTCCGCGTGACCCAGAACATCATCTAGGGGCCGCATTTAATAATTCGTCGCGGGGCACGCGTCAGTCGCTCTCGTTCCAGGACGCTTCGCTCTCGAAGTGGAACGCGATCGTGACGCCGCCGAAGTCCGCGAGCGCCTCGGGCGACGCGTCGTGGAGCCAGTTGGCCCCGGCGAGCGCGAAGCCCGCGCCGCGGTAGGCCGCGCACTCGCCGGTCTCGTCGCGGCCCGCGTAGCCGAGCGCGAGCTCCGTGAAGGGCGACTCCGCGTCGCGGAACGTGCCCTTGCCGAGCACCGAGTGGCCCGGCCGCGGCCGGTTCAGCGCCACGGCCTCGACGGCGCCCCGGCCCGGCTCGTCGTAGGCCTCCCAGGCCCGCGTCGCCGCGATCCACGCGCAGAGGCCCGCCGGCCGCGCGATCGCCGCGACGCGCTCCGCGCCGAAGGCGGCCATCTCGACGGCGACGGTCTTCGCCAGCGTCGCCATGACGTGCGTGGGCACGCTCGCCGCCCGCGGCGCCGCCTGGAAGATCATCGCGTTGTCCTGGCCCCGCCACAGCGCCGCGCGCGTCGTGCCGAGGTGCGCGGGGCCGTCGTCGCCGGCGAAGAGGTGGACGCTGTACGCGTAGACCTCCGGCCCGCCCTTGTCGCGCTGGGGCTCGCCGATGCGCGACACCTCGACGTGCGCGGCCTCGACGCGCGCCGCGAAGGCGCCGCCGAGCGCCGCGTCGCCGTCGACGGCGGCCAGGAAGGACGGGTCGTTTATGAATTTGCGCAGCGCCGCGTCGTCGCTGGCGGCGATGGCCGCGGACGTGAAGGAGAATTGGCGCCGCGGGACGCGGCGCGCGAGGCGCCGCGTCGCCGAGAGGAGGCGCATCGCGGCCATAGCCACCCGACCTGGGCTAAAGTTTCGGCAGCATTGATGTGTCGTTGGAGCCGGCACAGGGTGGGGCACCAGCCCGGCCGCGGGGCAGCCCGCGCGCCGGGTCGTCGTCGCCGAGCATGAGCGCCGACGTCGAGGTCGACGAGCCGGCGGGCGTCTTCGCGCAGACGTTCCTGCTGCTGCCCGGCGGCGACGCGGGGAGCGGCGGCGGCGGCGGCCGCGTCTTCGACGCCGGCGAGGCGTCCCTGGGCCGCGTCGCCGAGGCCATGCTCGCCGGCGCGGCGCCGGGCGTCGGCGAGGGCGCCGGCGGCGTCGGCGACCCCGTCGTCGCCGCCGTGCACGACGGCGTGCCCGCGCTCTTCGCGGTCGTCGGCAGCACGGACTCGGGGAAGCGCGAGGCGTTCTGCGGCGGAACGGGCGGCCGGGGCCTGCGCGGCGGCGGCGGCGGCGGCGACGGCGGGCTCTGCGGCTTCGTCGCCGAGGCCGTCTTCGCCGCCGCGAAGTCCCGGGACGCGCGCGGCGGGGCCGCGAAGGCCGGAGCCCGCGCCGGAACCGACGTGTCTCGCGGCCGCTTCGGACGCGCGCGCGCTCGGCCGCGGGTTCTGTTGCGGACGAGTCGGCTTTCGCGCGTCGCGCGCGGAACACCGAGCGCCCCAATTCCCGCGCGCAGGTCGCCGTGACGCTCCGCTGCGTCGAGTTCTACGACGACGTCGCGTGCGACCTCTTGTCGCCGTCGCCGGGCGAGCGCGCGGCGTCGCGCGGCGGCGGCGAGGCGCCGCCCGTCGTCGTCGACCGGGACGCGCGCGCCGGGCCCGTGGTGTTGGGCGCGGCCGCGCCGCGCGTGCACTCGGCCGACGACGCGCGGCGGCTCCTCCGCGAGGCGCGGGGCCGCCGCGACGCGTACGCGGACGCGGCGGCCGCGCGGGCCTGCGGCGCCTGCTACGTCGAGCTGGAGATCCACCACCTCGCGCGGCCGCCGGGCGGCGGCGCGCCGGGCGCGGCGCCGGCCGCGCGCGCGCCGTACCTCACGGACGACGAGGCGCGCGGCGGCTGGGCCCGGCACTGCGCGAGCCGCGTCGTCTTGGTCGAGTGGCCCGGGCTCGAGAAGCTCGCCGTGCCGCGGGACGCCCTCGTGCTCGGCGAGGGCAGCCACCGCCACCGCACACTCCTCGCGTTCCAGGCGTGCCTCGACGACCTCGCGCGGCCGTGCCTCTCCCGGCGCGGCGCGCCCTTCCACGCGTCCCAGCTCACGGAGCTCCTCGCCGAGGCCTGGGGCGGCAACGCGACGCTGGCCTGCCTCGCCTGCGTCGGCGCCGGCGACGCACCGCCGGTCAAAAAGGCCGCGCTCGACGCGTGCGCGGCGCTCGGCGCGTGCCGCCAGTTCCCCGTGGCCCGGCGCGCGACGCACGTCGGCGGCCTCGACGCCGCGCGGCGCACGATGCGGGCCGTCCTCGAGGCCGCCGCACGCGACGCGCGGCGCGAGGCCGCAAAGCTCCGCCGCGCGCGGCGCGGCGAGAACGCGCCGGGCGACTCCGACGACGACGAGGCCTACGGCCACGCGCTCCGGGAGCGCCTCGGCGCCCTCGAGCGCGCCCTCGCCTCCTCCCAGGAGACGGCAGCTACCGCGCGCGAGGACAGCGTCAAGGTCTACAAGGTTTTGGAGCTCTTCAAGGCGAAATACACCGCGCTCGCGGACCACAAGGCGAAGCTCGCCAAGGACCTCATCGTCGCGGAGCAGGCGAAGCTCGAGGTCGCGCGGGCCCTCGTCGACGCCAAGCTCCGGGCGAGCGACGTCGACGAGGCGAAGGCGCGCGACGCCTTCGGCTGTGTGGAATCCAACCACTGGTTTGGGTGGTCCTGACCAAACTTCAGAATTCTCGAGCTCGATCAAATCGAAGTCGATTCGGCTGATTTTTGGACGAATCGATTGCTCTCGTCGAGTTGTCGAAGCACAGCCGAAGAGCTTGCGTCGAAACTGTCGCATATGCGCACATTGAAGTCGGGTTGAAGATTTAAATTCCACACAGGCCTTCGGCCGCGAGTCCGAGGTGCTCGCGGCCAAGGACGAGGCCGCGGAGCTCGGCGTGCGCTGCGAGGAGCTGCAGGTCGCCGAGGAGCGGGCGCGGGCGCGCGGCGCCGAGCTCGAGGGCGAGCTGCGGGCCGCGCGCACCGCGGGCGAGCGGCTCCGCGCGGACGGCGACGCGCTCCGCGAGGCGCGCGACGCGTCCGAGGGCCGCCGCGTCTTAGAAGAGGCCAAGAACGTGGAGCTCAGCGGCGAGCTGCTCTCGCTCGTCGCCCAGCGCGACGCCCTGCGGAGCCGCCTCGACGACCTCGAGCGCCTGGGCCGCAAGTCGACGGAGGCGCGCGTCGAGGCCGAGACCGCGTCCGCCGACTACAGCTCGAAGAACGACGAGCTCGCCAAGTCGCTGCTGGAGACGCGCTTCGAGGTCGGCGAGCTCCAGGGCAAGTACGCCCGCGCCGAGGCGGCCCTGGAGCACGCGCGGGCCGGCGCCGAGCGCGCGCTGCTCGACCGCGACGGCCTGTGCCGAAACCAACCACTGGTTTGGGGGGTCCCCACCAAACTTGAGAATTCTCTAGCTCGGTCAAATCAAAGTCGATTCGGCTGATTTTTGGACGGATCGATCGCTCTCGTCGAGTTCTCGAAGCACAGTGAAAGAGTCTGGTCCAAATCGTTCGAATACGCTCACATTGAAGTCGGGTTGAAGATTTGGTTTCGGCACAGGCGACGGCGCGCACGCGGAAACACTGCGCCAGCGGGACGCGGAGCTCGCCGAGAGCCGGCGCTTGATGGACGAGGGTTTGGCCGCGCTGCGGACCATGCGCGACGACGAGGGCCGGGCGGCGACGAAGGCCCGCGGCGAGACGCGCGCCGCGGAGCGCCGGTGCCGCGACCTCGAGTTGAGGCTCGCGCGCGCGGGCGACGACGCGAAAACGGCCGGCGCCGCGGCCGCGGCGGCCGGCGAGCGCCTCGCCGCCCTCGAGGCCGCCTACCGCGCGCGGCTCGACGGCGACCTCGCCGACGCGCTCCGGGGCCGCGACGCGCGGACGGCCCTCGAGGCGGACGTCGCCGCGTTCCTCGGCGACGACGCGGCGTCGAGGGCGCACTACGAGGCCCTCGCGGCGTCCTTCCGCGACAAGGAGGCGCAGCTGATTTCGGACCTCGAGGCGTCGCGGGCCGCGGAGCAGCGCGCGACGCTCCGCCTGCGGCGGTCCGTCGACGCGTGCGTCGCGCTCCGCGACGCGCTCCGCGACCACGCGCCGGACGCGGCCGACGCGGTCGGCGTCGGGGACCTCGGGGCGCTGGAGCGCGGCGACCTCGACGACGTGGACGCGGCGGCGGCGGCGGCCGTCGCCGCGGACCGCGCGCGGCTGCTCCGGCGCCTCGAGGACGCGCGCGCGGCCGGCGCCGCGGACGGGTCGCGCGCGGCGGCGGCGATCCGCGAGCTCGAGCGCGCGCTCGCGGCGGAGCGCGCGGCCCACTCTTCGCTCCGCGAGGACCTCGCGGCGCGGCGCGCCGCGGGCGACGCGGCGGAGCGGGGGCGCGCGGCGGCCTGGGACCAGCGCGAGGCGCGGCTCGCCGTCGAGGCCGCCGCGCGCGAGGCGGACCTGAATTCGGCCGCCGCGGCGCGCGAGGCGGCGCTCGCCGACGCCGCGGACGCGCGCGCGGCGGCGCTCGCCGCGCTCGGCGACCGCGCGGCGGCCGAGGCCGCCGTCGAGGCGACGCGGTTCCGCGACGACGCGGGCCGGTGGCGCGCCGAGGCGGCCGCGTCGCGCGCGGACCGCGAGCGCGCGGACCGCGACCGCGCGGCCTCCGACGCGCGGCTCGCGGCGGCCCGCGAGGGCGACGGCGCGGCGCTCGCGAAGATCGAGGCGCTCCAGCGGCGCCTCGTCGACGACCTGGAGCGCGCGCGCGCCGCGCCCGCGGCCGAGGCGCCCGCGCCGCCGCGGAACCCGCCGACGCCGCCCGAGGCCGCGGACCGGCGCGCGGCGGCGGAGCGCGCGCGCGCGGCGGAGGAGCGCGCGCGCGCGGCGGCGGCGGCCGACGATTCGGCGCGCCGCGACGAGAACCGGCGGCGCCTCGCGGCCGCGCGCGACGACGTCGCGCGGCTCCACCGCGACCTCGAGGCCGCGGCGCTCGCGCGGGACCGCGACGAGGACGCCGCGGCCGCGGACCTCGACAACGCGGCCAAGCTCGCCGTCGCCGAGGAGGCCGTCGGTCGGCTCCGGCGCCACCTCGAGGCCCTCGCCGCGGGGCCCGACGCCGCGGCGGCGCTCCTCGCGGACTCGGAGCGGCGCTGCGCGAGCCTCGCCTACAAGGCCGCGCGGCTCGAGGCCGAGCTCGACGCCTACCGCGATTACATGAAGAAGACGGTCCGCCGCTACCAGCGGAGCCTGAAGATCGGGCCCTCGCGGCGAAGGCCTAAGAGGTGTGTGTCGTCTCCCAGTCCCCGACGTTCGCGTCCCGCCTACCAGTCCCCGCCCCCGCGCGGCGCGTGGTCGCCGTAGGCCCGCCGCTTGACGGCGAACTTCGTGGTCCCGCGGTTCGGCAGGTGGGCCTCCCACTCGGACAGCGTGCCGCGCTCGAGGTCGCAGGGCCGCGGCGCCGCGCCGTCGCCGCAGAGCGGCGGCCGCTCCGCGGCGCGGGCGACGAGGGCGTCGAGGTCGGCGGCGGAGAGGAGCGCCGGCGCGAGGGCCATGGCGTAGGTCTCCTCGACGCAGGGGAGGCGGCCGCACTGCACGTCGGCGCCGGAGGGCCCCCGGCGGTGCGCGCGGCACGTGCGCAGGTTGAGCCGCCCGAGGGGCCCGCGGTCCTCGAGCAGCGCGAGCAACCGCGCGACGAGGGACGCCGGGAAGAAGGCGCCCTCGTGCTTGCACCGCAGCGACACGAGGCCCGGCGGCTCGAGGCCCCGAGCCGCGTACGCCTTCGCGACCGCGAGGTTCAGGTGGCCGTTGCGCGCCTCGGCGCCGAGGAGCGCGAGCCAGTCGCCGTCGGCGTCGCGCGCCGAGAAGGGCTTCGCGCCCGGCGGGTGCGCGAGGGGCAGCAGGGGCAGGCCGTGGCCCCAGTGCTCGCCGGCCGCTTTGAGCAGCGCCGCGTCCGCCAGCACGTTCGCGGAGCTCCCGTGGCGCCGCACGAAGGCGTCGAAGGGCGCGAACCACTCGAGGTCGCTCGACATGAAGACGACGTGGCTCGGGGCCGCGCCCGCGCGCGCCGCGAACGCAAAGTTCCGGAGGTGCGCGTGCAGCAGGCTGCCCTCGCCCGTCCGCGTGGGCACGCAGTCCGGGTTCAGCCGCGCGCGGGGCGGCAGGGCCGCCGCGAGCGCGTCGCGGCCCGCGGCCGTGCACCAGCCCCGGCGGCAGCCGCAGTCGACGTGCGCGACGAGCGCGCCGGCCGTGAAATTGAGCGCGTTCGCGGCGAGCGCGACGACGTGGGCCGCCGACTCCGTCGCCGCCAGGGAGACGAGGACGCCCCCGGCCGCCGCCGCGGGGAACGGCGCACCGCGCGCCGACGCCGCGCAGCAGCCCGCCGCCGTGTCGCGGGCGCAGGCGCGCGGGTCGGCGACGCGGACGCAGGTGTTGGACGACGCGTTCGAGAGGCGCGCGTGCCAGGCGAGCAGCGCCCGCGACGGCTCGTCGCAGACCGGCGACTCGCGGGCCCGGCACCGGGCGACGACGAGGAGCAGTATGGGCAGCCCATAGTTCGAGCGGGCCATGCCATGCGCTTTATTACCCGTTTCGTTGCACATCACTTGCACGTCAACTCTCCGTCGGGGCAGCCATGCGATGCTCTCGTTTGCGCTGCTCCTGACGCGGGCCGTCGCCGCCAACGACGAGCCCTTCGGCTCCGGCGTCGTCGTCGGCCGGCCGGCGGGCGCCGCGCGCTACTTCACCGTGGTCGACGCCGGGCGCCGGGGCCTCGACGCGCCCGGCGCGGTCTGGGTGCTGGGCCGCACGGGCGACTGGCCCGACGCCTTCCCGCACAGCGGCACGCGCATCTGGCTCGGCGCCTCGTCCCACAACCTCCTCGGCCCGCCGGCCGCGGACCTGCCCGTCGACGAGAACGCGAGCGCGAACCTCGGCGCGCTCGCGGGCCCCCGCGGCCTCGAGCTAGCCGGCGGCCTCGAGAACCTCCAGGTGCCCGAGGCCCGCCGGGGCATCCGCGTCTTCGAAGCGCCGACGAAGGCGGCGCTCCTCCGCGGCGCCTTCGCGACGTCGGCCACGATCCGCGGCGGCGCGCCGGGCTGCCTCGAGCGGCGGCGCGTGCCCCACAGGGCAGGAAAAGGGTGATTCAACGTCGCTTCAACGTGATTGTTCCGCGCGCGCGCGTTTCGGAAACAGCATCCACGCTTCGAGAGCGCTCCGAGGGATGATCGCTCGTCCCAAAATCAGCCGAAACGAGTGGAAAACGACCGAGATAGGAGCCTTTGAAGTTGGGAATTTCGCACCCTTTTCCTGCCCAGGTCCCGCACAAGATCGCGCCGGGCGTCTGCGAGTTCGACGGCCGCGTGTCCCTCGCGCGCAGGGCCGACGGCGACGTCTTCCTCTACGCCCGCGCGAACCTCCGCCAGAAGAACGGCGGCCGCTACGTCCAGGTCGCGCGGCGGCGCGGCGGCGGCGGCTGGCTCGGCTTCGCGCCGCTGCAGGTCGACGGCTACCCCTGGCAGCAGTGCTTCGACCGCAACGTCTACTTCGCCGCCGTCAACGCGAACCCCGCCGACACGTCGACGCTCCTCGCGCTCATGCCCGTCAACGACGGCGCGCGCGCCTTCGTCGGGCTGGCGCTCTCGTGCGACGGCGCGCGCTTCTCGGCGCTCCGGCCCGTCCTCGCGTCGACCATGGCGCCCTACGGCCGGTCCAGCGACCACCCCGCCGACGGCCTCCTCGAGGAGCCCAACGGCGACGTGTCCTTCTTCGTCCATCGCGACGTCCCCGGCATCGCGGAGCCCGAAACCGCGGCGACGCTCGTGCGCCTCTCCGTGCCCCGCGGCGACCTCGCCAACTACACGGCCCACGCGAAGCGGACGCTCAAGCGCCGGGGCTGGTGCGACGACGGCGGGGCCTGGCCGCCGCCCCGGCCGCCGGGGCCCGACTGGCTCTGGGGGCCCCAGGCGCGGCGGCGGCGGACCGCGCGCGCCTAAGATCGGGCCTCGAACCAGCGCGCACAAGGAGGGTCGGGTTAGCGGCGGAGTAACATGGCCCGCCGGCGGGCCGGAGACGGCGCGTTCGACCTCGCGGTCGCGCGCCGCGCGGCCGGGTCGTCGGGACTACCAAAAGAGAGGTTCGACGAAAGCAATGACGGAAGACGTCGGGAGGTGGTGGATTGATGCTAATTCGACGAGGTTCACCAGGCCGCGAGCCCGGCCATGCGCAGCGGGGGCGGCGAGCCCGAGGGCGAGCGCGCCACGGGCGGCAGCGGCGGCGAGCGGGGCAGCGGCGGCGAGCGCGCGCCCGCGCTCTCGGGCGACACCCGGCTCGACGGGGCCTCGGCGACCATGGGCGCGCGGGGCTTGGCGGGCAGGATGGGCCGGCCGCCCGCGCCGAGCGGCCGCGCCTCTCGCGCGGCGCTGTACTTGGGGCTGAAGCAGGGCAGGTCGAGCGTCGCGCCGGAGAGGCTGCGCGTGTGGCGGGGCGGCGACACCTGGCGCTGGTGGGCCTCGGCCTCCCGCTCCGCCGGGCGCGGCGAGTCCACGGGGCGGGGCAGGTTCGGGCGCAGGCGCACGTGGGCCCGCGCCTTGGACATGGCGAAGGACTCCATGCGCGGGGCGGCGGCGTGGTGCGTCGCCGACGGGCGGCGGCGGGGAGCGGCGCAGGTCTCCATGGCGCGCGCGACCCGGTCGATCCTTCTCGCACGGAACACGACGCGGACAGACGACGCCTCTCCCTGTTGCCAAGCGCTTGAATTTGGGGCTGCGTCCGTTCCAACGCATCGCAATCTTCAGGGTTCGCACGGTGAAGGCCTGGCGGCTGCACGATGCGCAGCCCCGCGGCATTCCTCCCGCGAAGCGATCCCTAGTCGAACGCGAAGCGTCGTTCATGGGCGCCGCGGCGTCGCTCGCCGAGCGGCACGTCGAGGCCGACATCTCCCTGGCCGACGCCAAGGCCCTCGTGCCGCCCGGCGCCTGGGACGACCGCTGGGACGGCCAGTTCGGCGCCGCCGCGGGCCGCGTGGACCGGCGCGTCGGGCTGGCCCTGCTCGCGCGGCGCCTCGAGCACCTCGGCGGCGCGCGCGACTGGGCGGCGGCGCCGTCGCCCGTCGGCGCGCAGGCGGCGGCGGCCGCCGCCGCGGTGCGCGACGTCGCGGCGCTCGCGCGGGCCGGCGGCGGCGCGGCGCTCCTCGCGTCCGCGCCGCCCCTCCGCGCGGCCTGCGCCGAGCTCGAGGCCGCCCTCCGGGACGCGAAGCTGCGCGACATCGAAGCCGCGGCCGCGCGGAGCATGGGGGAAGCGGTCGACGGCCTCGCGGGCGCGCGGCCGCCCGCGGCAAAGCCCGCCGCGAGCGGCGGCGACAACCTCTTCTTCGAGTGCCTGCTCGCCAACGGTGGAGCGGGACAGGGACGCCGCGCGCGCCGAACTCGCGGCCGAGCGGCGGCG
>NW_008705565.1:2700343-2705530 GCF_000186865.1 Aureococcus anophagefferens | reverse complement strand
CGCCGGCCGAGGACGCGACGCCGAGCGTCTACCCCGCCGTGCTCGCGGCGACGAGGACGACGCGGCCGAGAAGCCCGTCGAGTACCGCGGCTACGTCTACACGTCCGGCACGCTCGCCGCGGGCTGCCCGGGGATGGACCTCGGCCGCGTCGTCTGCCACTCGTCCTACTGCGACACCGAGGAGGTCTGGCGCATCGCGAACGACTGGTGCGACTGCGGGCCCGGCGCCGGCGTCCGCGCGCGCGCGCGCGGCCCCCCCCCCCCCCCCGCCCGGTCGGACCGACGCGCCCGCGCAGGCCCTTCGCGACGGAGATCTGCACATGGGACGGCAAGGGCACGTACGACGGCCCGGCCCAGGAGGAGGGCGGCTACACGGGCGCGGACTGCTGGAAGGCGGCGCCCGATCCTGCGAACGAGGACGACGAGGGGCGCACCGAACAGAACAAGGAGAACCGCGCCACGGACTGGGAGTGCGACATGCTCCACGACCAGCACGACGTCTTCTACAAGGTCCTCATTGGTTTATTCTACATCTGCCCGCTCACCGCGTTCGTCTTCAGCTGCATCAGCCAAGCCCACCCCGAGGGTCCCGACAAGTTCTGGGGGCAACCCGCGAAGGTCGCGCCGGCGAACATGTGACCGCACGCGTTTTTTTGTTTTTTTGTTGCTCGACTAGTCCTAGTTTAACTATGCTTGTGGCTCTCCCTTCGCCACCCTTCGCTGTTCTCTCTCCCTTCGATTCCTCCCTGAGCCGCACGCACGTGGCTCTGGCAACGCCGCGCGCCGCCATGCTTCAAATTGAAGTCTGAATCACAGCGGAGCGGTGCTAGCGACGAGATCTCGTAGGTCTGACGAGATCAACCTCGTCGTCGTCGTGCGCCGGCGCCTCGTTGCAACCGCAGCGCTCAATCCGAGCGTGCAACCGCAACTGCCTCCACGATGGGCAAGGGCGGCGAGATGCCGCCGAAGCTGTCGAAGCGCCTGGCGCCGCCTTCGAAGCCGGCGGCGCCGCCGCCGTCGCCGCTGCGCTCGTGGCTGCCGCTCGACCCCAAGTACGGCATCTACGCGGCGACCTGGGCGCTCAGCAAGGCCACGGGCGCCGGGTCGCACCTGCTGGCGACGCTCGCCTGGGCGACGGCGCTGCGCTACGCCGTGAACCACGCGTTCGTCGCTTTGTCGAAGGCCGACGCGTTCGCGGAGCCCCGGAGGATCCACCGCAGGAACCCGCCGGCGGCCCAGCTCGAGCGGGAGCTCGACTGGGACGGCCCCGTGATCCTGAGCCCGCTGGCCTTCGTGGTCGTCGACCTGGCGACGCCGTGGCTGCGCGCGGACCGCGTCGCGGCCTTCGACGGCCGCTGCGTCTTCGCGCTCTTCGCGGCGCACTACCTCGCCGTCGAGCCCGTCTACTACGCCTTCCACGTCTGGCTCCACCGGGAGTGGGCCTACAAGAGGAGCCACGGCCACCACCACAGCTCCGTGACGACCGAGGCCGTGTCGGGCACGTCGCACCCGCTGGCGGAGTCCGTCGCGTACCTCGCGAACTTCAGCCTCGCCTTCCTCGTGCCCGCCTGGTGCGGCCGCTTCAGCCCGCTCCAGATCCCGCTCTACTTCGCCTGGTTCGACGCCATGAACTGCGCGGGCCACTGCAACTTCGAGTGCTTCCCGCGCTGGTGCCAGGCCGGCGTCTTGAAGTACTACGTCTACACGTCGTCCTACCACAGCCTGCACCACACCAAGTACAAGTGGAACTACTGCCTCTTCTGCCCCTTCTGGGACTACCTCTGCGGCACCGCGCACCCGTCGAGCGACGCGCTCCACGCGGCCGTCCTCGCGCGGGACCGGCCGAAGCGGCCGACGGACGTCGTCTTCCTCGCGCACGGCCACGACATCATCTCCCTGCTCACGCACACGCCCTTCTTCTCGCCCTTCCTCACGTCGCGGGACCACGCGCCCTCCTGGGTCTCGAAAGCGGCCTACCCGGTTCTCTACGCGTACGCGGAGGTCTGCGCGCGTCTCCTGCCGGCGACGGTCATGCAGCGCTACCGCTACCGGGGCACGGAGGCCGCGACCTGGTGCCTGCCCATCGCCGCGCGCTTCTACCTCGCCAAGGCGCGGCGGCCGGCCATCGCGCGCGCCGTCGAGCGCGCCGTCGACGCCGCCGAGGCCGCGGGCGTCAAATACGTGGGCCTCGCGGCGCTCAACAAGGCCGAGTGGCTCAACGGCGGCGGCGAGGCCGTCCGGGCCTACGTGGAGGAGCGCGGCTACGGCGTGAAGATCGTCCACGGCAACGCGCTCACGGCCGCGGCGGTCCTCGAGACCGTGAAGCGGCGCGCGCTGAGCACGGAGGAGACGATCTGCGTCACGGGCGCGACGGCGAAGATCGGCCGCGTGCTCTGCGTCGCCCTGGCGCGGCGGGGCCACCGCGTCGTCTGCCTCACGACGGCGCCGGACCGCTACGCGGCGCTCGTGGCCGCCGCGGGCGACGCGGGCTTTCGGCTCTCGCGCGCGGCGACGTTCGCGGACGCGTCCGCTCATTGCCCGAAGCTCTGGCTCCTGGGCAAGCTCGCCTGGGAGGCCGACGTCCACGCGGCGACGCGCCCGGGCGACGTCGTCGTCGACTACGCCGTGCCGCACCTCGTGCCGCGCGAGCGCGCGCGCTACGACTACGTCAACGGCGCCGCGCTCTCCTACTCCGCCAAGGACACGGACCTCACGTTCTGCCACGACGTCGCGGGCACGGTCCCCGCCTGCCTCGCCGCGGCGATCTGCCACGCGCGCGAGGGCACGGGCGACCACGAGACGGGCGCCGTCGACGTGGACTCGCTCGACGGCTGGTGGCGGACGGCGACGGCCCACGGCTTCCGCCTCGCGCACGACCGCGCCTTCTAGCCCCCGCTTCCCCCCCCCGTCGCTTAAAAAGTCCGCTCGCACCCTACTGGACCCAGGCGGGGGGGTAGTAGGCGTCGCCGCCGCCGTCGCCGCCGCGCTCCGCGAGCAGGCGGAGCGCCGCGAAGCGCGCCGCGAGGCCCGCGGCGACGACGGACGCCGCGAGCAGCTCCCGCCGCGCGTCGACGGGCGGCGGCCAGGCGCAGAGGCCGCCGACGACCCCGGGGCGCCGCGCGCGGCCGGGGATCTCGAGGACCGCCGGCGCGTCGATGACGTCGTCCGACGGCGGCCGCGCGAGCAGCGCCGGCGGCGGCGGCGCGTCCGCGGCCTCGGCGTAGGACGCGAGGCACGACGCCGTCGCGCCGCGCGCGGGCGTCGACGACGCGGCGCGGCCTTCGGCGGCCGCCGCGCCCCGCCGGCCGGCGCCGTGGCCTTCGGCGGCCGCCGCGCCCCGCCGGCCGGCGCCGCTCGTCCCACTCCCTGCACATTTGTCGTCCTTCTCGACGCGGTAGAATTGGTGGCGCCGCGTGCTCTCGCGCTTGCCGCCGCTCCTCCTGCGGTCGTCGCTCTGGTTCGTCACGTCGCGGAGCATCGTCGTCACCGAGCAAGAACAAACGGCGTCGTTTTTAAGCGCGCGCTTTGTTGACGTTTTAAAGAACTCTCGAGACTGAGAGGTCCAGATGTCCCATCACTGGGCACCAACCAACCACGCGCCGTGCCACGCCCCCCCCGGAACGAGGCGCGGTAGCGCGGGGCTGCTTAGCGCCGCGGGTCCCGGGTGGATTCGTGCTCTTGTGTCTTCTTCTTGGTCGCGCGCGGCGTCGCGCGGCGGCTCCTTCGGCGGCCGCGGCGGCGGCGCCGCAGTGCGCGGCCGCGCGCCTACTTGCCGTAGGCGTTGTGGTAGAAGGCCCCGACGAAGATCGCGCCGCCGACGAGGTTGCCGAGCGTCACGGGGATGAGGTTCTTGACGACGGCCTGGCCCACGGTGATGTCGGCGCCCTGGAGGATGCCGAAGGGCAGGAGGAACATGTTGGCGACGGAGTGCTCGAAGCCGCAGGCGATGAAGCCGGAGATGGGGAAGAAGACGGCCGCGGCCTTGGACGCGAGGTCCTTGTGCGCCTGGGCAGGGAAAGAGTGATTCAACATCGCTTCAACGTGAGTGTTCCGCGCGCGCGCGTTCCGGAAAAAGCATCCATGCTTCGAGATCGTTCCGAGAGATGATCGCTCGTCCAAAAATCAGCCGAAACGAGTGGAAAACGGCCGAGATAGGAGCCTTTGAAGTTGGGAATTTCGCTCTGCCCTGTTGTGCGCCGTCGACATCCAGACGGCCATGCAGACGAGCCAGTTGCAGAGGATGCCCTTGGCGAAGGCGGCGCCGAAGGTCTGGGCGACCTTGCCGCTCGCGACGGCGATCGCGCCGGGCGCGATGCCCGTCGCGGCCATGTTGGCGATGAACGCGACCGCCAAAGACCCGACGAGGTTGCCCGCGTAGACGACGCCGAGGTTCGTGATGAGCTGCTTGAAGGAGGCCTTCTTCGCCTGCCAGGCCGCGGAGCACACGGCCATGTTGCCCGTGACGAGCTCGCCGCCGCCGCCGAGGACCATGAGGAGGCCCATGGGCAACCCGAACGAGCCCATGAGCGCGCGCGCGGCGCCGGGGTTCTGGGCCTTGAGGGCCGGAACGGAGCCGCCCGTGGACACGGCGAGCATGGCGCCGAGGGCGATGTGCGCGCCGCTGAGGAACGCGAGCGTCGTCATCGTTTTGAGCGGCGTCGCGCATTTCGCCGCGCCGAGCGCGACCTAAGAGCGGGGCACGCGGGGCGGTTAAAAGCGGGGTCTGCGTTTCCGCGGGACGCGGGGCGGACGCGCGGCCGTGTCGTAGACGCCCGCTGTGCCCGGCCGCGGGCCGGACGTGTCGCCGCCCGTGGACCGCAGCGCAACGCCCATGGGGTGGCCGTGCTTCGAGTAGCTCGCGCCGGGACGGAGCTGGACGGGCTGGAAGGCCTCGCAGGTGACCGTCGCGGCCAGGGCGAGTAGGATCGTCGTCGTCTTGGGAGCCATTGGGTGCTTCAGGTACGGTCGGGCGGTGAGGAAGGCAAGGGCAACTCGGCCAAAGCGAATTTCTGAGCGCCACTGCGACATCAACACCTGGCCGGGCGTGAAGGACACATGCGCGCGGACGCGGCCGCTCGCGCCCGCGCCTCGTCGGCCGCGAGTCGTCGCGGTCCGGGAGCCGCCGCGGCCGCCGCGGTCACGGGCCGCCCGGCCGCGGCCGCCGCGGCCGCCGGGGGGCCGCGGCGG
>NW_008705565.1:2649446-2700020 GCF_000186865.1 Aureococcus anophagefferens | reverse complement strand
CAACAAAATAGTGGCAATTTCACGCGAGCTGACACACAGACGCGATTTCGAGGGCCGGCCGGCGCGTCCGCGCCCAGCGACCGGGGCTCGTGCCAAAGTCTCCTTCCCGTGACGTCCCCGGCGGCGCCGGCGGCGCGCGGCGGGCGCCCATGGAGCCCCTCGCGAAGCGGCCCCGCGGCCCGGAGGTCCCCGCGGACGACGATTTCCGGGCCCCGGAGCTCACGGCGCGCCTCGGCCTGCTCATGCACCAGCTCCAGCGCGAGCGCGGGCTCATGACGCTCCACGTCGCGGACAACTCCTGGGGCGGCCGGCGCGCGGCCCGCGCCCGGGACGCCTCGCGCGCCGCGCGCGCGCGCGCGAAGAAACGGGGCCCGGATACGCGTCCCGCTCTTAGGTCGCTCGTCAAGCAGCAGGCGAACACCATCTCCGTCTGGAACGACATGCGGCGCTGGCTCGGGGGCTTCAAGAAGCGCGAGTCGGGCACGTCGTCGGCCCTGGACCGCCTGAGCCGCGCGTTCACCGACGACGCGGGCCACCGCTACGACGGCGACTCCGAGGGCTCCGGCGGGCACCGCGCGGTCGACGACTCCTGGGCTGAGGCCCTAGGCGAGCTCGACGGGAGGATGGGGTCCATGGAGCCCGACCTCGAGTCCATCCGGAAAGTGGTGGTCGCGGGCCACGTCGAGCGGCGGCGCGACGCGGCGCGGACGAGAGCGATTCAAGGTCGCTTCAACGTGAGTGTGCCGCGCGCGCGCGTTCCGGAAAAAGCATCCGCGCGTCGAGACCGCTCCGAGAGACGATCGCTCGTCCAAAAATGAGCCGAAAATGACCGAGCTAGGAGCCTCCAAGGTCGGGACTCGTGTCCCGCCCAGGCGCTACGCGGACGTCGCGCGGTCCTACTCCGTCGTGCTCCGGCGCCTGCTGGAGCTCCACGGGTCCGTGTGCCTGCCGCGGTCCAACGTGAAGCTGCTCTCCTACGTCCACATGCTGCTGCGGCTCAAGGAGTACGCGGGGCTCCAGCGCGCGTTGACGACGGGCATGCTCGGCTACAAGCTCGGCCGCGGCGGCGACCAGAACAGCCGCGACGACTCGGGCGGCTCCGGCAGTGGCCACTCCGCCGGCGAGACGTCCCGGGCCCCGTCGGGCGAGAGCGGCACGGAGCCGAGCCACGGGACGCTTGGCGCCGCGCGCGGCCGCGACCTGCCCGGCCGCGACGAGCTCCGCGCGGCCATCGCCATCTTCTCGGAATTGAAGGCCCAGTGCATCGCGCTGCGCTGCATGTTCTTCGACGCGCCCGACGAGGCCGACGAGTCCAAGCTCGGCCGCCACGTCCGCGAGATCCTCGCCGCTCGCAACTTCGAGGCCGCGACGCGCGCGCCCGAGGACGTCGTGTCCCTCCACTGCGCTTTGCTCGCGGACACGCACGCCGTGGACCCCTGGGGCGGCGCGGCCAAGGCCGCCACGGCGCGGAGCCGCGGCGAGGCCACGTCCTTCGCGCTCGCGGGCAAGGTCGGCGGGCTCAACCCGTCGAGCCTCTGGCAGCTCATGACGGACTGGATCGACAAGCTCCAGGTCGTCGAGATCGCGAGCCTCCACGCGGCCCTGCCGCTGAACCTCTACGAGACGGTCTACGGCGACCAGCTGCGGCCGCCCGCGGCCGTCGCGCCGCCGTCCGGGTCGTCGGACGACTCGGGCGCCGCGCCGCCGCGGCGGCCGCCGCCGTCGCCCGACGACCTGCGGCGCGCGGCGCCGGGCATGGTGCCGCCCCCGGCGGCCCCGCCGCCGCCGCCGCCGCCGCGCCACGACCGCGCGCGGCTCGTCCAGGTGTCGGTCCACGACATCACGTTCGGCCAGGTGCTCGGCACGGGGTCGACGGGCTCGACGCATCTGGCGCTGTGGCGCGGCGAGCACGTGGCCATCAAGCTCGTGCTCGCGCGCCAGCTGCCCACGGGCCAGCCGACGCAGGCCGCGCAGCAGCTCCTCCGCGAGATCTCGACCTTGGCGACGTTCAGCCACCCGAACTGCGTCCGCATCCTCGGCATCGCGCGCGCGCCGCCCGTGTCCTGCGGCATTCTGCTGGAATTCCTGCCCGGCGGGTCCGTGGCGCAGAGGCTGCGGTCCACGGCCAAGGGCGACGCGCCGCCGCCGCCGCACGGCGCGCGCGTCGGGATCATGCTCGACGTCGGCCGCGGCATGGCCTACATCCACTCCATGGGGCACCTGCACCGGGACCTCAAGCCCGACAACATCCTGTTGGACGCCGACGGCGTGGCGAAGATCTCCGACTTTGGCCTGTCGTGCCTCCACACGTCCAAGTCGCTGAACGACGAGCACACGGGCGGCACGGGCACGCTGCGCTGGATGGCGCCGGAGGTCGCGCAGCACCGGCCCTACGCCTACCCGGCGGACGTCTACTCCTACGCCGTCTGCGCCTGGCAGATCGCGCTCTGGCAGGCCAGGCCCTTCACGGACAAGACGCCCGCCGAGGCCATCGCCGAGACGCTCTCCGGCGGCCGGCCGTCGCTCCTGTCCCTCGAGCGCGTGGACCCGGCGCTGGCCCAGCTCATCGACAAGTGCTGGTGCCACGACCCGGAGGACCGGTGCACCTTCGGC
Source organism: Aureococcus anophagefferens (assembly GCF_000186865.1). Taxonomy (NCBI): domain Eukaryota; class Pelagophyceae; order Pelagomonadales; family Pelagomonadaceae; genus Aureococcus; species Aureococcus anophagefferens. The sequence continues at coordinate 2,697,407 of NW_008705565.1, read as the reverse complement.
GTCGTCAACGCGGCCCTCGAGGACATCGCCGCGCGCGGCGAGCTGCCGACGGACACGAGCCCCTTCGCGCAGCCCCGCAGCATCGCGCACCCGCTCGCCCACGTCCAGCCCCACCCCGTGCCCCACCAGCTCGCCGGCGCCGCGCCGGCCGCGCCGCCGCCGCCGCCGCCGGCCGACGCGCCGCCGGCCGACCGCGAGCCGTCGCTGCCGGACGCGTCGCTGGACCGCTTCTCGCTCACGTCGTCGGTCGTCGGCGCGGCCATCGCGGACACGTCCGTGACCTTCGAGGCGCTCGGCCCCGACGAGCTCAGCCCCGTCCTGTGACGCGGGCGAAAAACACAGAAAATCAAATCCCCACACGCCAACCCCCCGGAGGAGTTGCGCGACCCGCGAGCCGCTTCTTCTGCGCCGCGGCGAAGGCGCTCCCTCCAACGAGCACTGTCGCTCCTTTGGAGCACAACTGTTGTAATGTCTCCCGGATTCCCTTTGTGCAGTGGGGCTGCTCGCGATCCCGCCGCGGGCCCCGCGCGCGCATGAAGAGGCCCGGCCCGGCGGCGACGGCAAGCCGACGCCGAGCCGGAAGACCGGAGCCGCCGACGTAGACGAGCCGCCACTTGAGCCGCCGCTGGGGCTGCGGCCAGCAAACTTCAATGTTTTTAGGTGCTTTGGGTTGAAGTCCTCTGGCCGACGCAAGCTCGCATACGCGCGCTGCTACAAGTAGAGCGCGACGCCGTCGTAACCCGCGATGCGGACCGCCGCCGTGCTCGTCGCGCTCCTCTGCTCGAGCGATGCCCTCGTCGCCCCCGGCCCCGCGCGGCTCGGGGGCGGGCGCCGCGCCCTGGCCACGCGGTCCGCCCGGTCCGCGGCGCCTTCCGTGGAGATGGCCGCGACGCTGCCGGCGCTCCGGCGCGTCGTCGTGACGGGCATGGGCATCTGCTCCTGCCTCGGCAACTCCCTCGACGAGGTCGCCGATTCGCTCTACCACGCGAAGAGCGGCATCAAGTTCATGCCCAAGTACGCGGAGCTCGGCATGAAGTCGCAGGTCGCCGGGCGGCCGAGCCTCGACCTCGACAAGGGCGAGGAGGTCAAGGTCATCGACCGCAAGTCCGCGCGCTTCATGGGCGAGAACGCCAAGTACGCCTACATCGCCATGAACGACGCGATCATCGACGCGGACCTGCCCAAGGACAAGTACGAGAACAACCCGCGCGCGGGCGGCATCCTCGGCCAGGGCGGCACGTCCATCCCCGACGTCGGCGAGACGCTCGACGCCGTCGCCGCGGGCAAGAACAAGAAGATCGGGCCCTACCGCGTCACGCGGACCATGGGCAGCACCGTGTCGGCGGTGCTCGCGACGGCGTTCAAGCTCCAGGGCTCGTCCTACTCCGTGTCGTCGGCCTGCTCCACGGGGGCCCACTGCATCGGCATCGGCATGGAGCAGATCCAGCTCGACAAGCACGACATCATGTTCTGCGGCGCGGGCGAGCTCGAGAACTGGGGGTCGACGATCATGTTCGACGGCATGGGCGCGCTGTCGTCGTCCTACAACGACGACCCGGAGCACGCGTCCCGCGCCTTCGACAAGAACCGCGACGGCTTCGTCATCGCCGCCGGCGGCGGCATCGTCGTCCTCGAGGAGCTCGAGCACGCGAAGGCGCGCGGCGCGCGCATCTACGCCGAGGTCGTCGGCTACTCGGCGACGTCCGACGGCTACGACATGGTCGCGCCCTCCGGCGAGGGCGGCCAGCGCTGCATGCGCGAGGCCATCGCCATGGCCAACAAGATCGGCGGCGACAAGCCCGTCGACTACGTGAACACGCACGGCACGTCGACGCCCGTCGGCGACGTCAAGGAGCTCGGCGCGATCCAGGGCCTCTTCGACGAGGAGTTCGACTACTTCCCCAAGGTCGGCTCCACCAAGTCCCTCTCCGGCCACGCCCTCTCCGTCGCCGGCGTCCACGAGGCCATCTACAGCCTCCTCATGATGGACCGCGGCTTCCTCGCCGAGTCCGCGAACATCTTCGACATCGTCGACGAGGCCGAGGGCGTGCCCATCCTCACGGAGCGCTACGAGGGCCCCGTCCACCGCGTCATGTCCAACTCCTTCGGCTTCGGCGGCACCAACGCCTGCCTCGTCTTCGACAAGTACACCGCGTAGGCGCGGAGACGCGGACGGCGCCCTCCCCCCCCCGCCCCCTCGCATACACGACGCCCAGGCCGAATCTGGGGGGGGAGGGGGTGTCCGCGAGAGGAGCCGCGTTACTCCGCCTTGCGCTTCTTGGACGCGGGCTTCTTCGGCGGCGCGGCGGCGCGCGCGAAGACGATCGTGGACTCGTCCAGGGACGCGAACGCGTAGCCCTCGAGGTCGAACTTCTTCAGCCCCGCGACGTCGTCGACGTCGTGCTGCATGACGTAGCGCGCCACGAGGCCCCGGCCGTACTTGAGGTGCACCGTCGGCGCTTTTTTCCCGCCCTGGTGGAAGTCGACCTTGAGGACCTTGACGCCGGCGGCGCGCGCGCGGTCGAAGTCGATGGCATTCGCGTACTCGTCCGACGCGATGTTGACGAGCAGCTTGTCGTCGCCGTCGAAGCCCGCGAGGAGCGCGTCCGTCGAGAGGTCCCGCCAGTACTCGGCGAGCCTCGCGCGCGGCGGCGGCAGCTTCTTGCAGGCCATCTCGAGGCGGTAGGCCTTGATGCGGTCGAGCGGCCGCACGGGCCCCCACATGCCCGAGAGGATGAGCAGACGCCGCTGGCCGACGGCGAGGTCCGCAGGCGTGAGAGAGCGCGCGTCGAGCTTCGCGTAGGCCTACGAAGCACGACGGTCACGATGTCTCTTCCCGGTCAACATCTCTCGAACATCGTCGCCGCCACGGGACGCCGGCGTAGGCCATGCCGTCGTAGGCGACGCACGCCTGCAGCGACTCGGCCGAGTCCCATTCGGCGAAGCGTTTGTGGTTCTCCGCGGCGATGGCGTCGGAGACGTCGAGAAGCGCCTTGAGCTCGCCCTTGGACTTCTTCTTGAGGATGGCGGCGAGCTCGTTCACCCGGTCGAGGCCCACGGCCTCGCTCGCGCCGGCGGCGTCGGCGACGGGGCTCGGCGCGAAGTTCATGGTCTTGGCCGGCGACAGGATCATCTGCAGGCGCGTCATGGCGCCGGCCGCCGTCGAGAGGGCGCGGGCCGTCGTCGAGAGCGACGCGACGAGCGCGAGCCGGCGCGCCAGCGTGGGTCCGACGGCGCGGGAAGGCGCGCGCAGAGGTCGGCTGAGGACCTCGAATGTTGAGGGCAACAACTTTGCTTGAGGCGCCGGCGAGGAGCTGGGCCTCGGTCTGGGAAGCCATGCAAGAGGGCAGGAGCTCGGACCTGTGCTGGATTCGGTGCGGCGAGGGCTTCCTTTCGGCCTGGAAGGATGGCAGCATGCGAGTGCTGCCCCACGTGCGAAGCTGGGAGTGGTTCACCATCACCGTCGTCGCCGAGCGCAAGGTGACGCTCCTGACGCACCACGGGAGCTACGTCGTCGCGGCGGCCGCGGACGGTGCCGTGACGCACGAGCGACTACACGAAGTCAAGCCCCGAGCGCTGTGGCGCGTCATCAAGAGCGCCACATGTCCGAGCGAGTTTGAGCTATCGAACGAGATCTACGAGGAAGGGATTCTCAGCGTGTTGTACGACCCTCAGGAAGACGGCCCAAAAAAGGTCACCTGCAAACCTACCACCATGTTTTACACACGGTGGACCGACGCCAAGGGCATGCTGGCGGCCGCGGCCGCCGGCGAAGTCTCGGTGGAGCCCCCCGCCGCGTCGCCGCGGTCGCCGCCGCCGCCGCCGAGCGGCGAGGCCGCCATCCCGCCGCCGCCGGAGATTCGGCGCAACGCGGCCACGGGCAGCGTCGTCGTCATCGCGCCGGAGCGCCTCGCGCGGCTCACGGGCGACCCCTTCCGCCGCGCGGGCGCGGCGCTCCTCGATCGCTGGCCGATCTTCGACGAGGAGGGCGGCGAGCGCTGGAGGGCCGAGCATCCGGAGACCTTCGCGGCCCTCGTCGCCCTCGCGACGCGCGCGACGGCGCGGGGCCCGGCGGCGTTCTCCGCGGTGCAGGACGCGCTCCTGCTGAGCGGCGACGAGCCGCCCGAGGGCCTGCCGCTCGCCGCCAAGGGCGTCGGGCCCTACGTCGCGCGGCTCGTGGCGTCGCGGCTGCCCGAGGCCCGGCGGAGCCGCCTCGGCGGCGCGGCGCGGAGCTGCCCGTTCTGCGCGAAGTGCCGGCCGGACATCCCCGCGCCCGGCGAGATCGTGAACCTCGACGTCTGCCTCCTCTCCGGCGGCGGCGCGGGCCGCGGCCTCGGCGTGCGCGCGGGCGTCGGCGCGGCCGTCGCGAGCGTCGCCGTCGACGAGGACCACCCGGGGGACGAGGACCAGGGCGGCGTCGACGACCTCTGGCTCGAGGCCGTGCTCGAGAGCGCGGACGCGACCGCGGCGACCGCCGCCGCCGCGGATCTGAGGCGTCGGAGCTGCACGTGGATCGCGCGGAACATCGAGCAGCGGTTCCCGACGATGCGCCAGCTGCCCGGGGCCGGCGCGGGCGCGGCGCACGCGAGCGCCGCCGGCGGGCTCCACCAGTCGTGGGCCGGCGCGGGCGTCCACGAGCTCTTCCTCGAGAGCCCGCGGCACAACGCGTCCTTCGGGTCGTGCATGAGCCTCGCGGAGGTCTACGGCGTCCTGCTCCTCTGGACGCGGCGCTACCGGGCGATCCGCGACGCGAACCACCTGCCCTTCGCGATGATCTTCAAGAACTCGGGCGAGGAGGCCGGCGCGACGCAGCAGCACCCGCACAGCCAGCTCATCGGCTTCCCCGTCGTGCCCTCGCACACGAAGACGTGCCTCGCCTGCGCGCGGACGTTCCACGAGGTCAACGGCGCCTGCGTCTACTGCCGGATGGCGCGGCGGCTGCGCGCGCCGTCGTCGGACCGCGCGTCGGGCCGGGAGCTCGTCGTCTACGGCAACGAAATCTTCGTCGCCTTCTGCCCCTGGGCGCCGCCCTGCGACTACGCCGTCTACGTCATGCCCTGGGAGCACCACGCGGACTTCCTCCTCGACGCGGCGCCGACGCACGCGCTCGACGGGACGAACCCGCGGGGCACGGCGAGGCAGACGTCCCTCGCGGCGCTCGCGGACTGCCTCCGCGTCGTCAGCCGCAAGCTCTACGCGTACTGCGGCAACCCGGACTACAACCTCGTCGTGCGCAACCCGCCCTTCGCGGAGCGCTCCGTGCCGTGGTTCCACTGGCACATCGAGATCGCGCCGATCTTCTCCAAGAAGGGCGGCCTCGAGTACGGGACGCACTGCATGGTGCTGATGACGCCGCCCGAAGTCGCCGCGCGGAACCTGCGAGAGACGAACGTCGGCGAGTAAGGCGCCACCTGGCCGGGCTCGGCGTCGCCGACGTCGACTTAGCTCGCGAAGGGGTGCGAAACCCGAAGGGCCGGGAGAGCTCAGATTCTTGAAGTGAAAGTTGCAGACAAGTTACCTTTTGGTCTGGTGATGGTCCTGCCCGAGTTCGCTCTGTCCTGCGCCGTGTGAGCATCTGTGCACGGCCAATGTCCGACGACCGCTGGCTCGCGACGACGCTGTCCGTCGGCGCCGCCGTCGTCGGCGCGGTCGTCACCTTGCGGCGCCAGCTCGCGCAGCGCGCGCCCGTCGCCCAGTCGCTGCAGCACCAGGTGCACGTCGTCACGGGCGCGAACACGGGCCTCGGCTTCGCGACGTCGCGCGAGCTCGCGAAGCGCGGCGCCAGCGTCGTCATGGTCTGCCGGTCGCGCGACAAGTGCGACGCGGCCGCGGGCCGCCTCCGGCGCGCGCTCGCGGTGCAGCGCGGCGCCGTCGCCGGGTCGGTGACGACGGCGACCTGCGACCTCGCCTCCCTGGACTCCATCGCCGCATTCGTCGCCGAGGCGCTGCCGGCGGCCGTGCCCGGCGGCGCCATCGACGCGCTCGTGAACAACGCGGGGCTCATGAGCGGCAAGAAATTCGGCGAGGACGTCGTCGACGGCGTCGACGCGACGGTGCGGACGAACCACTGCGGCCCCGCGGCGCTGACGTTGCGCGTCCTTGCGGCCTTTGACGTGAAGCGCTGCGTCGTGGTGGCGTCGCGCTTGGAGAAGCGCGGACGCGTCGGGGAGGTGCTCGAGGGAGGAACGCCCGACGCGTCCGCCTACGCCGTGTCGAAGCAGATGAACCTGCTCTTCGCGCGCGAGCTCGCGAAGCGCCGGCCGGAGACGCTCACGGTGTCGTGCACTCCGGGCATGGTGAACACGGAGCTCGGGCGCTACCACCCGCTCTTCGGCCTCGCGGCGCCGCTCCGCCACGCGCTCCTGCCGACGCCGGCCGCGGGCTGCGGCAGCATCGTCCACGCGGCGACGGCGCCGGACCTGGCGCCGGGGGGCTACTACGCGAAGGCGACGGCGGGCGGCTTCGAGGCCGTCGCGCCGTCGCCGGACGCGCGGGACGACGCGCTCGCGGCCAGGCTCTGGGACCGGACGGCCGAGTGGAACGCGGCCGGCGGCGGCGGCGCGGCGCTCTTCGCGCGCGTGCCTCTCGACGGCTGCGCGCGCGGCGAGGACCTCTAACTGCACTCACATATCCTATCAGTTGGAGCAAGCAATCATAAAAAAAAATCAGGCATATCCTATCAGTTGAGCAAGCAATCATCAAACAAAAAATCAGGATCGTGCTGCTGCATTGTAATCCAGGCTCGAAGCAGCTATGGCGAAGCGATCCGGGGTATCGTTAGGCGTCCTAGCCCTCGCAGCTGCCGGCGCGGCTGCCTCCCTCCTCTCCGACTGCGCGGACTCGACGAGCTGGTACTACGAGGACCGGGCCAAGACCTGCGAGGCCTACGTGAGCAAGAAGAGCAAGAACTGCAAGAAGAAGGACGAGTTCAAAGTCGGACGCAGCGCGCTCGCCCGGAGACAGAAACTCGTAACCGTGGCGCATCGTAGGTCAAGGGCGAAGACGCCTGCCCGATGACCTGCGGCGCGTGCGAGGTCCCGGCGGCAGGGAGCACTTCGGTTAGGGTTAGACACCGAAAACCGTAAAAAACCGGCTTCGGTACGGTTACGGTAAGCCCCCCCGTCGACGCGGTGACGGTTACGGTACGGTTACGGTTTTTGCACGGTTATTGGGGCTCTAGGACGGTTCCGGTTACGGTGAGGCCCCAGGGCAGCCCGGTGGAGGCCGGTGGAGGCCGGTGGGGCTCAAAATAGGCATTATTTGTGGGATTTTCGTGATGGGACTGGGCTGAATAGCGTCCCCGCAACAAGAATCGGCGCTCTGAAGTCGCACAACGCCGTTGGGTAGGCGTGGAGGGCCTGAAAGCACCGTACCGCGCGACGGTTGCGAGCCGCTCCGGGACGGTTCCGGTTTCGGTAAGGCGCTGAAAGTCCCGGTTACGGTTGCGGTTCCGGTTCCGGTTTTCCACGGTTACGCCCCCAAATCCCCGGTGACGGTGACGGTGGTCTCGCGGCGGCCTCGACCGAACCGGAACCGAATTAACCGAAGTGCTCCCTGCCCGGCGCCGACCGCGGCCGAGTGCGCCGACAGCACGTCCTGGTACTGGAAGAAGGCGAAGTACGACTGCGACTACGTCGCGAGGGACGCGGAGGAGCGCTGCTCGCTCAAGGACGACGCCAAGGTGAAATCCGAGGACGCCTGCCCGATACGACGTGAGCGATTTGATGTACGCGGGCGCCGACCTCGACTTCGGCGACAGAGACGCGTGCGTCTGCGTCGCCGGCACGTTCCAGCACAACGAATACGAAAAAGACGACGGTTTCACGCTGCGACTCACGGCTCACGACGACTGCGTCTCGGTCGTCGCGGACGATGCCAAAATCTACGGAGGCGCCGGCGACGACGCGATCACGGCGCAGCTCGCCTACTTTTACCGGAACCGTAACTACACCGACTACGAACTCAACAACTACGACTACATCTACTCCAGGTTGGACTCCCGACTATGGACCAGTGGAAACCACATCTACGGCGGCGACGGCGACGACGAGCTCGTGCTCCGAGGCGGCGCGGGGAGGGGCGTTTTTTTAGCGGGAGAGCGCGACGGCGCCGACGATCTGGGGACAGCGATGGGCGGCGGCGGAGACGATCGCATCACCATCCGCGGGGATTACGGGAAAGCGTACGGCGACGAGGGCGCCGACGTCTTGGACATCGTCGGCTTCGGGGCCAGCGCCTACGGCGGCGACGGGGACGACTCCATCGACGTCCACGGGGACTACGCGAAGGTGTCTGGTGGGGACGGCAACGACGTCATCGTGGTCTCGGGCAACAAGGCCGACCATGTCCGTGGGGACGAGGGCGACGACTCCATCACTGTCGTCGGGCTGATGAATGAGGAGATAGAAGGTGGCGCCGGCGACGACACCCTGTTGATCAGGGGGAATTTCAACAAAATAATCCACGGAGACGAAGGTGCCGACGACATAACGATTGACGGCACCGGCAACTACGATGTAAACGGCGACGCAGGAAACGATATAATCACGATCAAGGGGAGCAAAGAAGATTGCCTCTCAGACGATTGGGGAGAATATTTCTCCCCTTATGGGGGACTCCCCTCTGAAGCGCTGTGTGCGAACGTCGGAATCAACGGCGGCGCCGGAAACGATACCATCTACCTCCGCGACCAATTCTCGGACCTCGACGCCGGCGACGGCTACGACAAGTGCCTTCAAAATCCCGGTGCGCAATATGATTCGTACTGGGGGCCGTCCTGGGATGGAACCGCCGCCGACGACGATGACGATACAACCGCCGACACGAGACCGACCGGCTGCGAGGATCTTGGGTGGCCCCAGCCCACCGCCGCGCCGACGTACCTGCCGACGTCCTGAAGGGCAAGCGGCGGTGTCGAGGTCCGAATCCTCATTGAAGTACAAGGCTACCTATCGAAGCCGAATTGAACGTCGAGCCACCCCCCAGCGGCACACCTACGCACCGTACGCAACGCTGCGGCAACCACCCCACGCCGGCGGGATATGTTAGTCTAGCACACATACGAGGTACCCCACGAACCCTCCTGGATAAGCGACTCGAGCACACAGACTAGCCTCGCGCGGTCGCGGACGGGTACGCCGCGAGCACGGCCTCGACCCGGGCGGGCTTGAACGCGTAGACGTTGAAGGGCGACTGGAGCACGAGGACGCCGGCGCCGCCGAGCTCGTCGCTCACGGCGCACGCCAGCGGCGCGTAGGACGCCGGCGCGACCTTGGCGCCGCAGTAGAGCGCGACCTCGGGCGCGCCGCACCCGAAGAGCAGGCCGTCGAGCGCCGGCACGGCCGCCGGCGGGTTCGCGTCCATGGCGGCCCGCGCCTCGGGGCTCGGGCCCACGCCCTGGAAGGCCCAGCCCAAGAAGCCGCCGAGCGCGACGCCGCCCACGCCGACGGCGGGACCCAGCGCGCTCGCGCGTCGCACGCAGAGCGCCAGCGCGCACGCGCGGACCAGCGCGGCCATGGGCGATCGCGAACGCCTCCGCCTGTCGCAGAGCGGTCCGAAGACGTCGATGGCCGACGAGAGCTGCGATGACGCGGCCACAGGATGCCTCTCGGTTTGCCACAGTGCGAGGGGCAACATTGCGTCAACTTAGGAATCTTTGCTAGGTAATATCCCGGACCATATCTAGCTGGAACGCCATCCCCCTCGGAGAGCCTCAGCGCGGCTCGTCGTCGCGGTGCGCAGTGCCTGGCGGCCCAGGCGACGTAGACCCGCCCGCGGCGGTCCCGCGGATATAGCGGCGCCGGGGCGCACGAGCCGACGCGCGCCGGGCGGAGCGGCGCGTGCCACCCGATGAGCGGCGGCGCGAGCTACGCGTCCAAGCACGACCTCGAGGCGCGCGAGGCGCAGTGGTACGGCGGCAAGCCCGGCGGGTCGACGATGTCGAGCAGCTACGGGTCGCCGGGCTTCGCCGGGAGCAGCCCGGGCCCGAAGAAGTACGGCGGCGGCGGCGGCGACGGCGGCTTGACGCTGCCGCCGCTCGGCAAGACGGGCAAGCTCAGCGAGTCCGCGGCCATGGAGATGGAGGCCGTGCGGCTGCGCATGCAGGAGCAGCGCGACGCCACGGAGTCCATGATCGAGCGCCTCATGATCGCCCACGAGGAGGCGCGGCGCGAGCGCGAGTCGCTCGTCATGGAGCTCGCGTCCATGTCCGCCGCAGGGCAGGAAAAGGGTGATTCAACGTCGCTTCAGTATGAGTGTTCCGCGCGCGCGCGTTTCAAAAACAGCACCCACGCTTCGAGAGCTCTCCGAGAGATGATCGCTCGTCCAAAAATCAGCCGAAACGAGCGGAAAACGACCGAGACAGGAGCCTTTGAAGTTGGGAATTTCGCACCCTTTTCCTGCCCAGGTCCGCCGACAGCGGGCGGAAGCTGCTCATCAAGATCATCACGCGCATGTGCCGCATGCAGCTCGTCGTCGCCTGGCAGGCCTGGCACGGCAACACGGCCCAGTTCTCGAAGATGCAGCTCCAGGACGAGGCCAAGGCCCTCAAGCACGAGCTCAAGGACCTCGTGGGCCGCATCGACGAGGCGAAGCGCGACGTCGACCTCCGGCGCCAGCAGATCGCCGACTACAACTTCAAGAACGCGTCCAAGGAGCAGCGGGCGCTGCTCCTCAAGATCTTCGGGCGCATGTGCGGCCAGAAGAGCCGCGAGTCCTTCACGGTCTGGAAGGACGCGATGGAGGAGTTCCGCCGCAAGTACACGCTCACGCTCCGCATGCTCACGCGCCTCGCCAACTCCCACCTCCTCGGCGGCTGGAAGAAGTGGTACTACGAGACCTTCCTCAAGTCGAAGATGACTTTGGACGAGACGATCAAGACGCTCCACTACGAGGTCGGCAAGGCCAAGGTCGCGTACGACCGCGCGGAGAAGCATTTGGAGAAGATCGTCGGCGAGATCACGAAGCTGATGATCGCCAACGCGTCGCCGAAGCAGAAGGCGCTGATGATCAAGATTTTGACGAAGGCCTGCACGCTCCTCACGCGCTGGGGCATCATGAAGTGGAAGAAGCAGAACAATTTGTTCAAGTACGCGCGGAAGACGATGGGCATGATCCTGAGCCGCCTCATGAACAGCGAGCTCAACTACGGCTTCCGCAAGTGGCACATGGTCTGCATCAAGATGACGGAGACCGCCGGCGAGCTCGTCGTCGCCAAGCTGAAAAACCAGATCGCGACCCTGAAAGGGCACCACGACGCGTCCGCGCTGCGCATCGAGGAGATGGGCGGCAACGTGCGCAAGATGCGCGAGTCCGTGACGCTGCGACACAGCGCCATGTCGCAGATCGCCCAGGGCGCCGAGGAGGTCGACCTCGAGATCAAGCTCCTCATCGCGGAGTGCCGCGGCGACGCGAAAACGATCGCCGCGCAGGCGCGGGCCAAGGCCGACGCCGAGGCCGCCGCGCGCGGCGAGGCGCCCCGCGGCGGCGGCGGCGGCGGCGGCGGGGCCCGCGGCGGCGGCGGGCCCGCGGCGGCGGAGTCCGTCGACGCGAACACGCGCGCGCACCTCCTCGTCTTCCTCCAGAACCTGGACCACGCGCAGCCCCACGACACGATCGGCGCGCTCGCGACGCACCCGGGCCTGCCCAAGCACAAGAAGTGGCTCAAGGAGTACGTGCTCTTGGGGAACCAGCAGGTCGCCGCCGCCATCCGCGCCTACGAGTTCACCCTCGACACCGACGACTTCATCGAGAGCCTCGGCATCATCAAGCAGCAGGTCTGCCCCTGACCTGCGCGGCTCAAAAGAAACCGGGCGGCTCGTCCGGCCGCCCCCCTCTCGCGCCCCCCCGCCCCCCCGCTCGCGAGCGCCGCGCTCCTCCTCCCCCGTCTTCTAACGCGCCGTCGCGGTGTCTTCTCGGCCCGCGCGGCCGATCGCGGGGACGGACGACCGTCGTACGTTACGATGCACAACACAAGAGCACAGGGGGGGGGTGGGGGCGTCGGGTACTTCGCGTCGTGGAACGTCCGGAGCCGAGGGTCACCGCGACCGCGGCGTCGACGCGCGCGAGAGGCTGAGCGTCTCGCCGCAGGAGTCGGCCTCGCCGCCGGGGTCGGCGCCGTCGCAGGCCGGGCGGACGAGGGCCGGCGCCGGCGCGAGCTCGCCGAGCGCGCGGAGGTCGTCGAGGGGCGACCCGGGCGTCGCCGGGTCCTCGGCGCGCCGGGGGAAGCCGAGCGACGGGAGCCGGTGCGGCGACCGCGCGGCGTCGATGGGCGCGACGCGCCGGTGCGGCGCCCGGCCGGGCGTCGCGGCGCGCCGGTGCGGCGCCCGGCCGGGCGCCTCCTCCTTGGGCGGCTCCGGCGACGGCGCGCCGGGCGACCTGTGCGCAAATCAACCAGTGAGCTGGGACGTCGGGGCCAAACTTCAGAATTCTCTAGCTCGGTCAAATCGAAGTCGATTCGGCTGATTTTTGGACGAATCGATTGCTCTCAGCGAGTTCTCGAAGCACGGCGGAAGTGCTCGTGTCAAAACATTCGAATACGCGCACATTGAAGTCGGTTTGAAGATTTGATTTGCGCACGGCGGGCGACGGCGCGCCGGGAACGTCGTCGCGCGACGCGCGCGGCGAGCAGGACGTCGGCGACGTGCGGATCTTCGGCAGGAGGAGCCGCGCGGCCCAGCGGCGCACGTCCGGCGCCGCCGGCGGGTTGTCGTCCGGCGCGACGGCCGCCGGCGACGCGGGCGCCTTGGACGCGGGGGGCTCGTCGTCCGGGTGGTAGACGGGCCCCTTGCAGAGCGGGCACGACAGGTTCGTGATCCACCACTGGGACGCGCAGGCGCCGTGGAGCACGTGGGCGCAGGGTAAGGCGACGCAGTCGTCGCACTTCTCGAACTCGTCCTGGCAGACGCAGCACCGCTCGCCGGCCTCGACGTCGCCGTCCGTGATCAGCCTGGGCAGGAAAAGGGTGCGAAATTCCCAACTTCAAAGGCTCCTATCTCGGCCGTTTTCCACTCGTTTCGGCTGATTTTTGGACGAGCGATCATCTCTCGGAACGGTCTCGAAGCATGGATGCTTTTTCCAGAACGCGCGCGCGCGGAACACTCATGTTGAAGCGACGTTGAATCACTCTTTTGCTGCCCTGGGCTCCGCGTCTTCGTCGCGAGCACGATGCGCCGGACCTCGTCCCAGCGCTCCTGCTGGGCGAGCGCCAGGTCCCGCCGCCGGCGCAGCACCTGGACCCGCGCGAAGGCGCCGAGGTAGCAGGCCTGGGCTAACACCTTGGCGCTCAGCAGCGTCGCCGTCAACGTCCGGTGCTCGCCGCAGCACCACGCGCCGACCGCGAGCGACATGCCCGGGATGATCGTGAAGATGAAGGCGATGACGCCGTCCTCGTGGAGGCTCACGCAGCACCAGCGCCTCCGGAAGCCCAGGTAGACGGCCGCGAGGCCCAGGTCCACCGCGCACGCCGTGAGCGCGATCGCGAGGACGACGTTGTAGGTCACGCAGCCCGCGCCGCCGAGCAGCAGCCGCACGGCGGCGGACACGCACCCGAGGGCCGTGTTCGCGACGAGGAGGCGCCGCGTCCACGCCTCGACGACCTCGTCGGCCACGGCGTAGCGCGCGGCGAGCCGGGCGTAGGCCCGCGCCGCCGGGGCCGCGAGCGCCGCCGCGCGGGCCTTGAGGCAGCCCATGCGGGGGGAGGAAGCGAGGACGGGGCCGAACGGGGGGCGACGGTCCGCGGGTCAGCGGGCCCCGACCGAGAAGGAGGGCGGCAACCGGGGCTGCTACTGAGTGCGTGAAGGCTCTGCAAAACTCTCAGAGCGATTGATATTCGTTGACGTCTCCGTGCCGCCTTCAACACTCTCAGATGCGAAGTATGGGCAGCCCCGCGATGGCGCCGTGGTGGCTCGTGTTCGCCGGCGCGGCGGCGGCCGCGCCGGACATCGCGCTCGTGCTCGTCGACGACGGCGGCTTCGCGGACATGCCCGGCATGCCCGGGTCGCGCCTCAGCGCGGCGGAGATGCCGCGCCTGGCCCGGGCCGTCGCGGAGGGCCTGCTGTTCACGGACGCGCACAGCGCCGCGTCGACGTGCACGCCGTCGCGCGCGGCGCTCCTGACGGGCCGGGAGCCGCGGCGCACGAAGGTCCAGGGCGTGCTGCGGCCCAGCGGCTGCGGCGGCCTCGCGCCGTCGGAGGTCACCGTCGCCGAGGCGCTCCGCGGCGCGGGCTACGCGACGGCCTACGTGGGCAAGTGGCACCTCGGCGCCGTCGCGCCCTACCACCCGACGTTCCAGGGCTTCGACCGCTTCTTCGGCGTGCCCGGGAGCACGGACCAGCACTGCGTCCCCGCCGGGTGGGCGTGCCGCTACGACGAGTCCTGGCGGCCCGCGGCGGCGCCGCCGAGCGCGGCGAGCGCCGCCCGGCGCCACTGCCTCGCCGGCGAGCCCGTGGAGCCGAGCTGCGACAAGCAGCTGCGGGCCGCGGCGGCGAAGGAGCTCGCGCGGATGCGGCGCGGCGAGCCGCCGGACGAGCCCGCGCGGCCGGTTCGCGAGGGCGAGGCCGCGCGGCGCTACGGCGCCGCCCGGGAGCACCGCGACGCCTACGCGGCGGCCCACGCGGCGAAGCGCGACTTCCTCGAGTCCGAGGGGCGGGCCTACGACCAGTTCCGCGGCCGCAGGGACAAGCACCTCGGGCCGCGGCGGCGGTGGCGCGAGAACGGGCGCGACGACGACGCGCCCGCCGACGCGCGGCGGACCCTGCGGGCGCGGCGGAAGTCCAACAACCCGCCGCGAGGGAAACGGCCGGGCGGGGCGCCGCCGGCCTGCGACGCCTTCGTGTGCGCCGCGAGCCGCGACGCCGCGTCGCCGAAAGAACTGCTGACGGCCAAGACGGGCGGCGAGGCCTGGCGCGTGCCGCTGTCGCTCCACAACGCGACGGCCAAGTGCGGCGGCCACGCGGACTGCAGCCGCTGCATCGTCGAGCAGCCGTCGCGCTTCGACCTGCTCACGCCGAAATACGCCGCGTTCGTCCGAAGGTTCCTCTCGTCGGAGAAAAAGCGGCCAAAGTTCCTCGCCGTCGCGCCGCACCAGCCCCACAACCCGCACGCGCCGGGCCTCGCCTTCCAGGGGACGTCGGCGCTCGGCGTCTACGGCGACGTCTTCGCGGAGGTCGACGCGCTCGTCGCCGCGGTTCTGGACGGCGCGGGAAAAGCGTGCTTCAAGTTCGCTTCAACGTGAGTGTTCCGCGCGCGCGCGCGCCGGAAAATTGCATCCACGCGTCGAGAGCGCTCCGAGAGATGATCGCTCGTCGAAAGATGAGCCGAAACGAGTGGAACACGACCGAGAGAGGAGCCTCCAAAGCTGGGAATGTCGCACGCTTTTCCCGCCCAGGTCCTCGACGGAACCAAGGGCCGCGACGTGCTCTTCGCGTACACGTCGGACAACGGCCCGCGCATCGACGACGCCCTCGCGGGCTTGGGCGGCGACGTCGGGCCCTTCACGCGCGGCGGCAAGTGGGGGCCCTACGAGGGCGGCCACCGCGTGCCGTTGCTGCTGCACCGGCCGGGCGTCGTCGCGCCGGGGTCCACGGTGGCCCTCGCGTCCCTCATGGACCTCTTCCCGACGTTCTTAAAAGCCGCGGGCGTCAAGGCGACGCGGCGGCCCTCGGACGGCGTGGACCTGGCGCCCCTCTTCGACGACGGCCCGCTCCGGCGGCGCGAGGACGCGGTCCGGGCCGGCCTCCTGATCAACTCGGGCTTCGCCGCGCGGCTGGGCCGCTTCAAGGTGTTCCTGCGGACGCAGAAGAAGACGCAGGTCCACGACGTCTTCGACGTGAGCCTCGGCGGCGACGCGTCGGAGTCGTCGCCGATCCGGAACGCGTCGCTCGTGAGGCGGCTCGTCGCGCGGACGCGCGCGCTCGCGCGCGAGGCCGCGCGGTCCGTGGACCGCGACGCCGTGTCGCCGCCGGGCCGGGTCCCGGACAGCGCCTGCTTCTGCACGGCCTGCGCGGACCGGCGCCGCTGGAACTGCGCGCTCGGGTCGAACGCGAAGCGGTGGCCGCGGAGCCGCCGCGACGTCCGCGCGTGGCTCGCGACCTGCGGCGGCGCGACGATGGTCTACGACCGCGGGCGGGCGGCGCCCGTCTTCCCCGAGGGCGGCGCCGAGGTGCGCTGGTACTACGAGCGCCTCGTGCCCGGCCGGTGGACGGCGCGGCTCTACGCGCTGCTCGGCTGGCATACAAAATAAGGGGGGTTAGGAGGACCGGCGCAGCACCGTCGCCAAAAGCGCGTGCTGCGCGCGCGTGAGCTCCGCGTCGTCGCCGAAGGCGCGGCGCCACGCGTGCTTGCGGACGTCGAAGACCTCCGTCGTCGCGGTGACCGTGCCTGCGCGCAAATCCCATCTCCAACCCGACTTCAACGTGCGCGTAATCGAATGTTTCGACACAAGCTCTTCGGCCGTGCGTCGAGAACTCGACGAGAGCCATCGATTCGTCCAAAAATCAGCCGAATCGACTTCGATGTGACCGAGCTCGAGCATTTCAAAGTGTGGTCGGAACGTCCCGGACCGGCGGTCGATTCGCGCGCGGGACCGCGCCCCACTCGTTGTAGCCGCCGTGGACGTAGAAGTCGCCGCGCGCGTCGAAGGCCGCGGCGACGTAGCCCCTCCGGTCGGACATGTCCGGGAGCCGCTCCCAGGCCCGTTGGCGGAGGTCCAAGCGCTCCGCGGAGTTGAGCGCGTCCGAGCCGTCGGGCGAGCCGCCCGCGACGTAGACGCAGCCGTCGGGCCCGCCGCCGAGGCCCGCGCCCGTGCGCGGCGCGCGCATGGGCGGCAGGGGATGGAAGTCGCCCTCGGGCCCGAGGCGCTCCGCGGTGTAGAGATACGCGTCGCCGCCGCCGTAGCCGCCCGCGGCGACGACCCAGCCCGCGGCGAGCGCGGCGACGCCGTGGCCGCAGCGCGGCTCGCGCAGCTTCGGGCCCGGCGCCCAGGCCGGCGCCGCGGCGGACAGACGCAGCAGCTCGCCGCCCGTCGTCGCCGCGCCGCCGACCCACAAGGTGTCGCCGCCGCCCAACACCAGCAGCCGCTCGTCGCCGCCCCAGGGCAGCACGACGGCCGCCGCGAAGCAGCGCGGCGCGTCCAAGTCCGGCAGGGACGACCAGGCCGCGCCGTCGAAGCGCTCGCAGGACCGCAGCGGCTCGAGGCCGTCCCAGCCGCCGCACAAGAGCAGATCGCCGCGCGCGGCGACGGCGCACGCGGCCGCGTTGCGCGGCACGAGGCTCTCGGCCAGCGTCTGGACACATGGCCGGCGCTCGTGGCAGATGTCCGCCTCCCGGGGCGGGGCCCAGGCGCCGGGCGGCCGGAGGACTGTGGTCGAGTCCGTCGGCTCCGATTCGTCTCGGGTCCCGCCGACGAGGACGAGCGCGGGCGCGTACTCGAAGGCCGCGAGGGCGCCGGGCGCGCCGAGGTCCCCCGGGCGCGCGCGCCGCGCCAGCGACGGCCAGAACCAGGTGTACCTGGCCGCGAGCGTCGCGTCCGCGACCTCCCGGGCGGCGGCGGCGAAGGTCTTATTGACTAAGACGACCTTTTCAGCGAGGTCCAGGCCGTCGACGTAGCGCAGGACCTCGTCCCGAAAGAGTTTGGCATCCACGAGCTGGTCCATCGCTTGGGTTCGGCGTGGCTCGCCGCTCTTTCCTAGCACGTGCGCCCTTTCGAAGCCATGCTCTATCTTCGTATGCGTCGAGGTAGATGGTGAAGGGGACGCGCGCGATGTTGCACCACGGTTGTCGCCTGCCCCCAAGATCAACGCGGAGGCTGGGGGCTCCGGGGAGCGACGTCCCCCGCGGCTCCGGCCGCCCCCGCGCACCGCCATGTCCGTGTGCTTCCCCGCGCCCCTCGACGAGAACATGCGCCTGAAGCTCATCCTCCAGCGGCGCGTCACGGAGGTGCGGGCCCTCCAGGAGCTGCGCGCCCAGCAGGAGCGGCGCAAGCAGCACATCGTCGACCTGCGGTCGCGGCTGGAGCACCGGAAGCGGGAGTGCGTCGCGGCCGTCGAGCAGTGCAAGCGGCGCGCCGAGGAGCAGGAGGCCGAGGAGGCGCGCGTCGACGCGGACGCGCGCGAGTCGTCCGCGCGCATCTCGTCGATCTCAAAGTCCGCGCGGGAGATGGAGAAGGAGACGGAGAAGCTCAAGGAGGGCCTCGTGGGCGTCGCCGACGAGCGGGCGCGCGTCGAGGCGCAGCTCGCCGAGACCATGGCGTCCCTCAAGGAGCGGCTCGGCGCCGCGACGTCCGAGGCCGGCGAGTCGGCCTCGGACTTCGACCGGTGCCACCGCGCGTGCGTGCAGCAGTCCACGCAGCTCAAGACGCTCACGAAGCAGTCGGAGATGCTCACGAAGCTCTGCGACGCCTGGGAGGCCGGCCTAAACATGATCCGCGACATCCCGCGTGGAAATCGACCGGCGGAACGGACGCGTCCGGCGAAACTTCAAACCTCTCGGTCACATCGACATCGATTCGGCTGATGTTTGGACGAATCGATGGCTCTCGTCGAGTGATCGACGCACGGCCGAAGAGCTCGCGTCGAAACTGTCGCATACGCGCATATTGAAGTCGGGTGGAAGATTTGACGTCCGCGCAGGCGACATCGACGCGGCGGACGCGGCGCTCCCGGACGAGGCCGCGCCCGCGCCCGCGGCGCCCGACGCGGCCCCGGCCGAGGCCGGCGACGCCTGGGCCGAGGGGTCCGTCGAGTCGCTGAGCCCGCGGACCCGCGACGTCGCCGCCGCCGGGCGGCGCGCGCTCGCGGCCGCGGCTCGGAAGACGGAGCGCGTCCTCGCGTACGCCAAGTTCTGGACGGACCGCATGGAGGCGGCCAAGGCGACGCGTGACGGCCACGAGTCCGAGGTCGCGCGCCTCGAGGAGGAGATCCTGGCCCACGGCGCGGAGACCGAGGCCTGCCGGAGTCGGCTCCGCGAGGCCGAGGCCGCGCCCGCGGCGCCGCCACCGGACGCCGGGCCCAGTGAGGCGGCGCAGGAGCTCACGCGGGCCCACATCGACGCCCGCAAGGCGGCGAAGAAGCAGGTCAAGGAGCAGAAGGCCCGCGTCGACGGCCTCCACGGGAGGCTCGCGCCCGCGGACGTCCTCGACTGCGCGCTGCCCGGCGACGCGTCGCCCGCGGACCTCGCGGAGGCCATCCTCGCGAAGAAGCTCCGGGCGAAGCCGGAGCTCGAGGCCAAGGTCGAGGCGCTCCAGTCGACGAAGGCGCGGCGCGAGGCCGCCGACGACGCGCGCGCGTCCGCGGAGGGCGCGGATTCGGCCGCCGCGCTCGCCGCGGACCTCGAGGCCTTCAGGGCCGAGCTGCTCAAGCGCCGCGCCGCCGCCGAGGCCCGGGACCTCGAGGCCGCGGCGCCCAAGGCGCCGCCGGCCCGCGAGGACCGGTCCGACTCGAAGAAGCTCTCCGAGCGCGCCACGGGCTTCCGGGGCCCGCGCAAGTCGGGCGCGGGCGACGCCGCGGCCAAGGACGCGGCCGGCGCCGCGGCGCCGCCGCCCGACGCCGACGGCCCGCCGCCGCGGGCCGGCGACGGCCCGGAGCCGCGCCGGCCGTCGTCGGACGACAACGGCAACCGGTCGTCGCTCGTGAACATCGCCTTCGCCAAGCGGTCGACGAACGTCCTCACGGCGGCCAAGGGCCTCTTCGGGCGCAAGACGGCCAACAAGTTCAAAAAGGGGGGCCGCTGATGTAAGCGCGCCGAGCGTACTACGCTAGACGAAGGGGTTCCCCTCGGGCTCGTCGGGGAGCTCGTCGTAGGCGCCGCCGCCGTCGTCGAACGCGCCGCAGCACCGCGTCAGCCCCTTGTGCAGGAGCGCCGAGAAGAGGGCGAGCGCGAGCGTGAGCCCGAGCGCGAGGGCGATCTGGCAGGGCAGGAGGAGCACGGGCCCCGTTCGAGCCGCGAGCGCCGCGTAGAGGTGGAGGATGAAGCGCTTCCAGGGCGCCCAGGTCGCGAAGATGACGAGCCAGTTGTAGAGGAGCCGCGCGAAGCGCCACTCCTTGGACTCGGACCGCCGCGCCGCGTCCGCCGCGGCCGCGGCGAGCGGCAACCGCTCGTCGGACTTGCTCCGCTTCGGCGCCGCGGCCTCGTCCTCCGCCGCCGCCGCCGCCGCGGACGACGCGCGCCGCCGCAGCGTCGTCGCGTGGCGCGACGACAGCAGGAAGCCCAGGCCCAGCGCCAGGAGCAGCGCCGCGTAGGCCAAACCCGCGGAGAGCTCGCGCAAGCTGAACGCGCCCGCGCCCGCGCCGATGAGCCCCTGCGCGACGTCGTTGCAGACGATGGCCACGGTCACGGCCGACGCGCGGAAGACAAGCAGCCGCGCGCAGGCGCCCCAGGGCGCGCCGCGCGTCGCCTCGACGTCGTCGTCCGTCGGCACGTCGCCGAGCGACACGAGCGCGAGGCGGCCGAAGAGGCCCGCGAGCGTCAGCGCCCGCGCGGCCGCGAAGGCCGCCCGCACGCCGCCGTCGCTCCAGGAGCCCGCGGGGCTCAGCGCGTTGTCCGCCGCGGGCCCGAGCTCGTAGGGCGCGAACCAGAGCAGGCCCAGCGTCGTGCACCACGTGTACGCGACGGAGTAGTAGACGTTCGACCGCAGCATGAGCAGCATCTCGACGAGCAGGGGCGCCAGGTTCCCGCGGCCCAGGGCCCGCGACGCGAGGCCCGTGGCCAGCAGCGCCGCCAGCGACGTCGCCAACGCGATGGAGCCCACGCACGCCGCCAGGTACAACACGCCCTCGAGCGCGCAGCCCAGACTCGCGCCGTCGCAGGACCCGCCGCCCGCGCGTCGTAACAGCGCGTCGTATTCCAATTGCCGCACGCAGCTCGACAGCGCCGCGTAGAGCCCCACGGACCAGGCCGTGCCCGTGGACCGCGCGAGGAGCTCGCGCGCCCACGTCCTCGTCTCCCTCTCGAGCTCGAGCCGTTTCAGGAAGGCGGGCAGGGCCCGCGTTTCGCCGTAGGTCGTCGCCCCGGCCTCGGGCGACGCGCGCAGGGACCGCATGACCTGGACGCTGACCCAGGGCATGCCGACGACGCCCGCGACGGCCCACGCAAGGAGCGCGAAGACGACGCGCCAGCACCCCGGCGCGGGGCACTCCTGGCGCGGGTCGAACTGGATGACGACGATGTAGCACCAGAGCAGGCCCGCGAGGCAGCCGATGACGTTGTTGAACGCGAAGGTCCAGACGTCGCGCGCGACGGCCGTCGCCGGCGTGGGCATGGTTGTGTGTGGTGTAGCGGATTGCAGCTGCGTCTACTGGTTGTCGCAGGTCGCGACGCGCGACGCCGCGGTCGACGTCCAGGGAGAGCTCATCGTCACCTCACGCTGGAAAATGGCATCCAAGACATTTCCAAGGCCGCCCGCGTTCCTGGCCTCATGAGCCGGCCTCGGCGGCTTCATGGAAGGACTCTGGTGGGCTCTGCCCCTCGAGCCCGAAGATGTAGGGGGCGAGCTCCAGATACCGATCCCGGTCCTGGAATTCGCCGCGATCGCGATCCGATGAGTCAACATCATCATCCTGGCGCCGATCGTCGGGCAAGCAGCGTGCGCCATCCTCTCGTACAGCCTCACGTCGGCCGACGTCGTTGCGAACCGCGCACGGAAGGGGTTAGTTAGGCGCCAAGGGGGAAGGCGGGCGCCCGGCTCGCCCCGGCGCCGCTCGCCGATTGATTCGGCGCATGTCCTCGTAGCGTCCTCGTCTGCCGTGGCCACACACGTTTTCAGCGGCAGCCTCGTCCGTCGTCCCGACCTCCCGTGCAGCCATGTCCCTCGCCAATGCCGCGCGGCGGTCCTTCACGTCGAGCAGCGTGCGCCGCGGCAAGCTCGGCCTCGAGGGCCTGGCGTCCAAGGTCGACCTCGGCAGCTCCCGCGTGCTCATCCGCCTGGACCTGAACGTGCCGCTGTCCAAGGACGACGGCGTGACGATCACGGACGACACGCGGCTCCGCGCCGTCGTGCCGACGATGAACTTCCTGAAGGAGCAGGGCGCCCAGGTCGTCGTCGCGACGCACATCGGGAGGCCCAAGGGCGAGCCGGACGCGAAGTTCTCCGTCGCGCCGATCGTCGGCCGCTTCTCGGAGCTTCTGGACACGGACGTCGTCAAGGTCGACGACTGCGTCGGCGACGACGTCGCCCAGGCCTGCGGCGCCATGCCCGCGGGCGGCGTCGTGCTCCTCGAGAACGTGCGGTTCCACACGGGCGAGACGAAGAACTTCGACGACTTCGCGGCCGCGCTCGCGGGCTCCTGCGGCGCGACGGCCTACGTCAACGACGCCTTCGGCACGGCCCACCGCGCCCACGCGTCCACGGAGGGCGTCGTCAAGTTCATCGACGGGCCCGCGGCGGGCGGCTACCTCATGGAGAAGGAGCTCGTCTACATCAAGGGCAGGAAAAGGGTGATTCAACGTCGCTTCAACGTGAGTGTTCCGCGCGCGCGCGTTTCGGAAACAGCACCCACGCTTCGAGACCGTTCCGAGAGATGATCGCTCGTCCAAAAATCAGCCGAAACGAGCGGAAAACGACCGAGAGAGGAGCCTTTGAAGTTGGGAATTTCGCACCCTTTTCCTGCCCAGGTCTACATCAAGGGCGCGATCGACGACCCGAAGCGCCCGCTCACCGCGATCCTCGGCGGCGCCAAGGTCTCGACGAAGATCCCGGTCATCGAGTCCATGCTCGACAAGTGCGACAACGTGCTCGTCGGCGGCGGCATGATCTTCACGTTCTACAAGGCCATGGGCCACTCCGTCGGCGCGTCGCTCATCGAGGAGGACATGGTGCCCATGGCCAAGGACCTCATCGCCAAGGCGAAGGCCAAGGGCGTCAACTTCCTGCTGCCGACGGACGTCGTGGTGGCGGACAAGTTCGCGGCGGACGCGAATTACAAGGTCGTGCCCGTCGACGGCATCCCCGACGGCTGGCTCGGTTTGGACGTGGGCCCGGCGACGCAGGCGACCTTCTCGGCGACGGCGGCGGCGTCGACGACGGTCGTCTGGAACGGGCCCATGGGCGTCTTCGAGTTCGACGCCTTCTCCAAGGGCACGTTCGGCGTCGCGGACGCGCTCGCGGCGAACGAGTCCGCGATCACGATCATCGGCGGCGGCGACTCCGTCGCGGCCGTCGAGAAGGCGGGCCTCGCGGACAAGATGTCCCACATCTCCACGGGCGGCGGCGCGTCCCTCGAGCTCCTCGAGGGCAAGGTCCTCCCGGGCGTCGCCGCGCTCGACGACGCCTAGCGCGGCCGCCCGCCGGGCGCGGCCGCGGGCCCGCGCCGCGGCCCACATATCAGTAAGAATCGCCTCTTCGTCTTAGGCGTCGATCGTCGCGCGCGGTCGGGGGGGCGCCGGACTCAGAGGAGGATCGCGGCGGCGTCGGACTCCTACTCGGGGCCGTGGTGGCCAGCGCGATGGTCGCAGCGAAGCGCGTCCGCGTAAGCGTGGGGGAAGGAGGCGCGCGCCAGGAGAACGTCGACCAACGTCGTCGTCGACACCCGAGGGGCGGCTGCTTCGAGCTCCTCGAGGATCTCCGCGACGACGCGCGCGGCGTCGCAGCCGAGGTCCTCGTCGCCGCCGCGCGCGCCGCGACCGCGAGCGGTAGCCAGCCGACCGCCCCCTCCGCGCGGAGATCGCGCGTCGCTCGGGTGGAACTCGGAGAGCAGTGCTTCTCGAAGTAGTGGGCGTCGCTCCGGTCCATGGAACACGCGAAGCGGCCGCCGTCGTGCTGTTTTCGGTCGCGCTTCGCGTCGAGGACGAAGCGCGTAAGAAACGTCACGAGCATGCCGTGGACGACGCCCGGAGTGACGCCCGCGGCGTCCGCCTCGCGCGGGAGCAGCGCCCGGAGCTCGTAGACGAAGTTCGCCTCGACCCCCGCGTGGGAGATGTCCTCCCACCGGTTCTTGTTCGTCGCGTTCAACGCCGCGCAGGCCGACAAATCGCGGTATTTCCACAGGTAATAGGTCGTGCCGGGCTTGGGGTACGGGTCGGCCGCCGTCGTGCGCCGCTCGCGCAGGGACCCCGCGAAGACAACCAAAATTAGATCAGTAGGAACAAGACCGGACATTTAACTTTGAGCGCGACACTCCCGCTCGTTTTACGCGCTTTAAGCGGCCGAGGAGTCGCACACGGACAGCGCGAGACGGGCCACGCCACTCGAACGTCCCGATATGCCCATGGCGTGCGGTGGTGGCCGCGGTAGCGCGCATGGCCGCAGCGAGCCGCGAACGGGTTCGGTGCGTTACGGGCGTCTTAAGCTTGTGCGCGAGGACAGTGACGCTGCAGATGTGGTCCGTGGTGATGATACAGCCTGCCGGACGCAGCGGCGTCGATCGGTTTGAGGTGCTCGCTCCGCGACAGCCCATGACAAGGCGTTTTCGGGACTTTATCGGGTGATCTCGAAGAAATTCGGACCCAGGGCCTCGTCGGCACGCCGCTTCGTACCGGCAACGCCTTCGACAGCTTCGACCACCCGCCCGATCAACTCGGAGGCATCTGGCTCGTCGCACCCCGACTCTCCAACGCAAAACCGACGTCTCCGCACACAATCCCGCAGCGCGACCGGTTCCGCAGCACGGGGCGACGCAGAAAACCTCGCCGTGGCCGCGTGCCCGGCAGCGGAGACGCGGCAAGGCCTCGCCAGAGCTTCAGAGCGGGTTGCGACGCCAGATCGAGGCTGTCCGAACCCGTCTCGACAGCCTCACGGTGTATCGCGGCGTCTGAGAGCGTCTCCGAGAGCCCGGAAAGTTGCCTTCAATGCCCAAACCGGGGATCTCTGTACATTTTTGTACACGACGCCACGGGCCGAGGCTTCGATTGTACACGCAGGCGGTCCTGTTACGTTCCCCGGCGCCAAAGTCCCCGTCAAGATTCGTCTACTTCTCCCGGAGTTACGCCTCCCGTGAGGTTTCGGGCGCACGCGCGCCGCGCGCGTCGCGCGACGACCGCGCGGCCGGAGCCGATTCCACCGCCGAACTTGGACGACGCCCGCCTCAAACACACCACGGACGCGCCTATGGGTACTTTCCGCGTACGATTCGACGTCGATCGCGTCACTTAGCGTTTAAATGGCACCCAGCGCGCCGGCTGATCAGATTTTGGTTGAAGAACCGGGCGACGCCGAGGACGTAGCCCCGGAGCCTCTCGACGAGGGCCTCGTCGGCGTCCGGCGCCGCCGCGAGGGCCCGCAGGAGGTGAATCGCCCCCGTCGCGGCAGAGAGGCCGTGGTTCAGCGCCTGGGGCCCCGCGAGGCACCCGCCCTCGTCGCTGCCGTGGACCTCGGCGTAGCGCCTCCGGCGGCCGGCGGACGCGCGCCGCGGCACGAAGACGACGACGCCCTTGTCGACCTTGGTCCTCTCCGGGTCCGACGTCAGGAACCCGTCCTCGAAGGCGCCGACGACGGCCGCGACCAGAAGCGACGCTTTCTCGACGTCGCCGGACGCGTACGCGTGTCTCGCGCCCGCGGCCACGGCCCCCGCCACGTAGCCGAACTGGTAGGACTCGAACTCGGGCTCTTTCCCGATCACGACGGGCCACCCGCGCATTGTCCGATTCTCCGCGTACGACACGCGGCCGCGCGGGACGCACGCGGCCGCGAAAGCCTGCGCGGTCTTGGCGATGTACCGCCGCGCCGTTTTGCGCGCGGCGGCGTCGCCCGCGCCGAGGTCGAGGAAGCGGGACAGGGCCAGGACCTCACGCGCTGGCGCTTTCAGGCCTTTTTCCCGCGTCCGCGAGTATGAGGCCATCGTTTCCGCCATTTTTTTGTACCTTTTCTCGGCCTCTGCGAGGACGGCGTCCGAGTCGACGTGGCCGCCGGCGGCCAACGCGGCGCTCCCGGCGCCGGCGACGAGTGCGAGGAGGATGGCGGCGGAACGCATGTTGCGGCGAGGGCGATGCGGGCGAGAGAGCGAGGGCGGGGCGAGCGAGTCGGGCGAGCGAGGCGGACGTCACGGGTGACGATGCGACGCTTAGCGTCGCTGCGCTAGAGGGGTCGGCCGGGGCGCCACTGACCTGTCTTCCTGGCGTCGCTAGATCGTCGCTCGCCGAGGAATTGCCTTTGCGGCGCGCCGTCGGAGCAGGCTTGAGCCGTTTCGACGGCCCAGGCGGTGGCCACTCTCACGATGCTCGTCTTTCTCGTCCACTTATTCGGTCTATGCCTCATCATTTCCGTCTTGATGCTCGCGGCGGTGGTGGCTTATTTCTATTTCACGAAGCCCAAGGAGCCGCGGAGCGTCGAAGTGCTCGAAGCGAAGCTCGAGCACTGCTACGAGCACTGCCTCGGCAAGATGGACTTCCTGAAGCGCTGGCTCCTCCTGTCCGAACTCATCCGGGCGCAGACCAAGGCCATGGGGTCGGACGACTACCTGCCCGGCGCGCTCGCGCTCCCCGGCGGCCGCGTCGCGGGGCCGCAGGTCGTGAAACTCCTCGACGCGCGCGAGTGCTACCGCCGCGCGCGCGAGAAAGCCATCGCGTCCCGCGGCAGCAACGCGTGGCGCGACGACCCGACGGTGGTGCACTGTGTGGATTCCAAGCACTGGTTTGGGGGGTCCCCACCAAACTTCAGAACTCTCTATCTCGGTCACATCGAAGTCGATTCGGCTGATTTTTGGACGAATCGATTGCTCTCGTCGAGTTCTCGAAGCACGGCAGAAAGCCTTGCGTCGAAACCGTCGAATACGCTCACATTGAAGTCGGGTTGAAGGTTTGGAATCCACACAGGTCGTGCAATGCGCGGAAGAGGTCGAGGCCGCGCAGGCGGGCCTCCCGAAGATCGCCGGCGCGCCGCCGGTCGAGTGGCCCGCCGTCGCGGACCAGGTCGAGGCCAAGGGCCTCCTCGCCTGGGGGCCGCGCCTGGGGACGAAGAAGGACTGAGCGCGCCGCATGCGTCGCGTATTATTGCGGCGCGTAATGGTCGAAGCTGAGCACTCAAAGGTCTGTGTTTGGGCCTGTCTGGGTATGAAACCAGCGACCAACCCCGGGCGGACTGTTTTCTCGCCATTAACGCGCAAGACGGGGCCCACGGAGGCGTCGAAGGGGCACTTCAACATCCATAGTGCAGCTCACGTGCACCCACCTTGCACCCCTTGCGCATAGGCATCAACGAGGCCATCCGGCTGCCGCTACCCCACCGCCGCGCCCACAGCGACGCCGCCACCGCTTCCGAACCGATGAAGGCCTTCGCGGGCCTCTCGTCGTCCGACGACGACGACAGCGATGTGGACATGGCGCCGCGCGACGCCGACGCCGCCCCGGCGCCCGACGCGCCCGACGCGCCCGCCGCGGACCCGGAGGCGGCGGCGCGCCTCGACCGGCGCTTCCGCGCCGAGCTCGAGTTCGTGCAGTGCCTCGCGTCGCCGCTCTACCTCGAGTACCTCGCGCAGCACAACTACCTCGAGAACGACAGGTTCATGGCGTTCCTCCGCTACCTCAGGTACTTTGAGCGGCCCGAGTACGTGCGCTTCATCGAGTACCCGGACTGCCTCGGCTTCCTCGAGCTGCTCCTCACCTCGAAGAAGTTCCGCGACGACGTCCGCGGGGCCGGCTGCCGCGACTGGGTCCACCAGCAGCAGTTCGAGGCGTGGCGCACCGCGCACGCGCGCGCCCGCGCGACGCCGGACCTCCTCAAGCCCCTCCGCGACGCCCAGCTCCCGGCGCGGCCCGTGACCCAGGCGGACCTCGAGGCGACGGTCGACGCGCCCGCGTAATGTCATTCACGCGAAGCTCCGCGGGATCCGGGTTCGGACGATTCTCGGGGCGTCGACCGCGCCGCGCTACCGTCCCGGTCTCGCACCAGGGTCCTAGGTGAAGCTCTTCCCGCGGCCGAGGAAGGCCGGCGGCGGCCGCGCGGGGAGCTCGGGCGCCGCGGGCGGGTCCTCCGGCGGCTTGCCCGCGGAGAGGCGCCGCGCGCCGTTGCCGCTGCCGCGGCGGCCGCCCGGCGCCTTGGGCTTCGCGGGCGGCTTCGGCGTCGCGCCCGCGGCGGACCCGCGGCGCGGGCTCGCCTTGGCGGCGTCCTCGTCCTCGTGGCTCGACCGGCGCGACACGGACCCCTTGCGGCTGCGCTCGCCGCTGGGCCGGTCGCCGCGCGACGCGCGGCGGCTCCGGGGCTGCGGCGGCGCCTTGGGCGCCACGGCGGCCGGTGCCGCGTCGGAGCCGCGGCGCGGCGAGGCCACGTCGGACCGCGACCCGCGCCGCGAGATCTTGCGCTCGAGGCCCCCCGGGCTGATGCCCGTCTTCGACGACCGCTTCGACCGGGCCTTGGGCGCGTCGCCGGCGATGGACGCGGCGGACTTGCGCTTCGTCCGCTTGGGCGCGCCGCCGTCGAGGTCGAGCTTCGCCTTGGACGCGCGGCGGCCCCGCGGCGACAGCTTCTGGGGCTTCGCGGCCCCGTCGTCGTCGTCCTCCTCCTCGTCCTCCTCGATGATCGACGCGTTGAGGTCCGCTTTGTGGACCTGGAGGGCCTCGGACCGCTTCTTCAGGTCCTCCTTCTCCTGCTTCTCCTTCTCCGTCGCCATGAACTTGGCCGCGCGCACGAGCTGGTAGATGCCGTCCGCGTTCATGCGCATGGACGCGCCGCGCTTGATGTAGTCCTGCATCATGTCCGGCGACGGGAGCTCGAACTGCTGCGCGACCTCGCGCTTCGACGAGTCGTCGACGACCTTCGTGAGCTTCTTCATGACCTCGACGGCCGACGCCTTGCCGTGCTTCAAGCGCTTCGCGCGCTTGTCCGCCTGGCGCCGCCACCGGAGGTGGCGCCGGTACGTCTTCTGGATCCGCCTGCGTGGATGCCAAATCTTCAACCCGACGTCAATGTGCGCGTCATCGAACGGTTGGGACCGGACTCTTTCGCCGTGCATCGAGAACGCGACGAGCGCAATCGATTCGTCCAAAAATCAGCCAAATCGACTTGGAATTGGCCGAGATAGAGAGTTCTGAAGTGTGGTGGGGACCCCCCGAACCAGCGCTCGCGATCCACACCGGGATCCGCCCCGCGGCCGTGTGGGGCCCCATGAGGCACTGCTGGGCCCGGGCGAAGCCGAAGAGGATGACGCTGTGGACGACCTGGGCCGTCGTCTTGCGCCGCACCTTGACGAGCACGACGAAGACGCGCGCGCGCCGGCCCCGCTGCGCGGCCTGGATGTCCGTGGCCGCCTCCTCCCGCAGGAGCCGGAGGGCCGCGTCGCGCTTCGCGTTGAAGAACTTGCAGGCGATCTTGATGCGCTGCGTGGCCCGCAGGACCCGCTTCTTGTGCATGCGGTACTTCATGAGCCGCACGAGAAACTTCGAGTTGAAGAGCTGGCGCCGGAGGTCGACCTTGCGCCGCGCGGCGAAGATGCGGTAGCGCACCTGGACGAGCACGGCGGCGTTCTTCATCGCGAGCAGCTCCGTCATCCAGCGCTCCCTGTTCGCGAGCTCGCGCTCGAGCGCGCGCGCGCGCCGCGACTCGCGCTTGAACGACACCAGCTGCTGGTCCGCGCGCGCGCGGAGCTTGCGCTGCTTCGACGCGCCGCTCCGCTCGCGCTCGCTGACGGCCCACATGGACCCGTCCCCGAAGAACCCGTGGCGGTTCGCCCGCTCGCTGAAGGCGTGGCCCTTGCGCGCGAGCCGCGGCAGGAACCCGGCCGGCGCCGGCCCGGCGGCGAGCGCCGCGAGCCGGCTCGTCGAGACGAGGCCCACCTCCGTCCGCGCCCGCGGCACGATGGAGAACTCCTTCGCCGCGCAGCCCGCGAACGCCATGGCGCTGGGTCCGCTCAGGTCATCATCCCATTGTGCCCCTCTGAAACCACCCAGGATTCAAAGGAAAGATCGCCTGAAACCAAAAACGTGGTCGATCTTTGACGACGATGGAGCCCGGGCTTTTGGTTTTGGAACCGGCGTCCACGTCTATGCTCCAAAATAGTCCCACCCGTCCGCGCGCGTAGGCCATCGTCGTGCTCCTCGTCTGCGCCCTGCTGGGCCAGCGCGTCGGCGCCGACCTGAGCCGCAGCCACCGCCTGCCGAACGGCATAGTCACTTTGAGCGTCACCACTTTCGTCACGGCGGCCGTCTTCTTCCTCTGGGCCCTCGTCAACACGGTCACGGGCGGGAACCTCGACGGCGGCTGCATCTCTTTCCCCCTGGCCCTGGCGGCGTCCGTCTACGGCTACGGTTTGGTCCTCGACGTCACGCGCTGGGGGTTCCGCGTCGCGGGCGTCGCGGGCTACGCGGCCGTGGCCTGCAACTACGCCTACATCATCTCCGTCGTCGGCGGCGACCTCGGCGCCGCCTTCCTGCTCTACCTGTGCATCGGCGCCATCTACTGGGGCTGCGCGGCGATCCTCGCGACGTGCGTCGACGTCGTCCCGAAGAGCCTCGCGCCGGGCGCGGGCTCGGGGGCCGCCTACACGCCCATCCCGGGCGGCGGCATCCGCGTCTAAAAAGCCATGTGTGTGCGGCGGGCGTGCGAATTGGGCCGCGCGCCTACGCGCGCCCATCCGGGGCGGTAGATATCCATATATGTGTGTGTGCGCTCTTTGCGAGGCGGGTGTGCGAATTGGGCTGTGAATTGGCGCGCGTCGTTCGCGCCTAGCAGACGTCGCACGCGTCGGGGCAGCTCTGGAAGGCCCAGGTCTCGTCGTCGCCCTTGACCGTGCAGCGCTGGAAGTCGCGGGCGACCCAGGCGCAGTCCTTGGCCGGCGCGCCCTTCTTGAAGAAGGCGGCGTCGTCGCCGCACGAGCCGCCGCGCGCGGCGGCGCACGCGAAGCACGCGCCCTCGCAGGCCTCGAACGCGTAGGCGCCGTCGTCGCCGACGGCGATGCAGCGGCTCGTCGCCGCCGCGGCCCAGGCGCAGTCCTTGGCCGGCTCGCCGCGCTTGTGCCACGACGGGTCGTCGCCGCAGCCGGCGTGATAGCAGACGTGCGTCGCCGCGGGGCAGCCCTCCCAGGCGTAGGAGCCGTCGGCGCCGACGACGGACGCGCGGTTGTAGTAGTAGCCGCTCGCCCACGCGCAGTCCTTGGTCTCGTCGCCGTTCTTGTGCCAGGACGACGAGTCGCCGCCGTCGGCGCAGTCGTAGGCGCACCTGCCGCAAGTCGCGGGGCAGCTCTGCCACGCGTAGGACTCGTCGCCCTTCGCGGAGCACCGCCCGAGGTCGCGCGACACCCACGCGCAGTCCTTCGACGGCCCGTTCTTCTTGTGCCAGGCGCCGTCGTCGCCGCAGGCCGTCGGCGCGCCGTCCGTCGGCTCGTAGGTCGGCCGGCGCGTCGGCTCGCGCGTCGGCTCGGGCGTCGGGTCGCCCGCGGCGTTCGTCGACGGCTCGTAGGTCGGCCGGCGCGTCGGCTGGCGCGTCGGTTCGGGCGTCGGGTCGCCCGTGGCGTTCGTCGACGGCTCGTAGGTCGGCCGGCGCGTCGGCTCGCGCGTCGGCTCGGGCGTCGGGTCGCCCGCGGCTTTCGTCGTCGGCTCGTAGGTCGGCGCGTACGCGCCGCCGCCGCCGTCGTAGTCGCTCGCGTAGGCGTCGAGGTTTAGCGCCGGGTAGTCGTCGTCGTCGTTGGGCGTGGTCCCCGTGATGGCCACGAGCTCCGCGGGGCAGCGCACGCGGCGGAAGCGCACGTAGGGGTTGTTCGACGTGCCGCCCTCGTTGTAGAGGTAGTCGTCGTAGCGCCAGTCGCAGCCGGACCGCAGGTCGTCGGGCAGGCGGTCGCAGCCCGAGTTGTCGGCGCAGCCGCCGTAGTTGTTGTCGCAGTCGAAGTCGCCGCTGTCGTAGCCCGGGAACTGGATCGCGCAGCCCGTGTCGAAGATGCCCTGGCCCGCGCCCGGGATCTGGAGGTCGAAGCTGTGGTCGCCGGTGACGTCGTAGCCGATGTTCGTGACCTGGATGACGTGCGACCGGCCGACGAGCGACGCGTGCGCGCCGCCGCCCCAGCTGTGGGTGTCGTCCGTCCAGACGAGCTCGTAGCACTGGCCGCAGTTGGTGTCGCCGTCGAGGCCCGTGATGCCGCCGACGGCCGCGGCCGCGAAGCCCAGCGACACGCCGTCGTTGTACGTCCAGGGCTGGTTGTCCGCGCAGGACGCGGCCGTGCCCCCGTCGCAGACCGAGGCCACGTCCGGCGACGAGAGGACGTCGCCCGTCTCCGCCTCGCAGGAGCGCACGGGCGCGTCGACGTCGCCCTTGCCGCTCCACGAGCACGACGGCTTGCAGCAGTCCCAGTAGCCCGTCGTGTACGTGCCCTCGTGCCAGGCGCCGCCCTCGGGCGTCGGCGCCCGCGAGCGCGTGGGCTCGTGCGACGGCTGCGGGCCGTCGTAGCACCAGACCGCGCCGCAGTCGACGTTGCACTCGTCGACGCCGCCGGCGCAGTAGTTGCTGGACTCCGCGATGGACTCGCAGCCCACGTCGCAGCGGTCGTCGCTCTGCGGCCAGAAGCAGCAGCCGTCGGCGCTCGTTTCGCGGATGTTGGTGGATAGCAGGGCTGCGATCCAGAGCGTTTCGCGCCGCATCGCGGCGCGGGGGCTGCCAGGCGCCGAGAATTTTAGCGTTCAAGGAGAGGAGCACCTTGCAGTCGACTGTTGCATTTGCGGCTTCTCGTCATCCTTGACGGCCTCCTTGTCCAACGGTGTCCACGCGAAGCGCCGCGCCCCGCGCCTCGACACCCGCAACGCCATGGCCGAGCTCGTCAACTCCTTCAGCGTCATGGACATCACGAACAGGCCGCGCGGCGCGGGCCGCGGCGCGCCTCCGGGCGCCAAGGGCGCCGGCGCCGACCCCAAGAAGCACGCGCGGCCCTGGCCGGCGAAGCGGGGCCGCGGCGGGCGCGGGCGCGGGGGCGATCGCGGGGCCCGCCCCGCCGGCGGCGAGAACGCCCAGGCCGGCGCGCCCGCCGGGGCGCCCGGCGACGCGCCCGCGCCGCGGCCGAAGAGGCGGCAGCACCGCGGCTCCGGCGGGTCGCGGCGCAACAAGCAGCTCCAGCAGCAGCAGTACGGCGCCTACGGCGGGCCCTACGCCGCCGTGCCCGAGGGCTACGCGGCGCCCCAGTACTACGCCCAGGCGCAGCCGCAGTGGTACGCGCCGCCGCCGTGGGACCAGCCGCCGCAGCAGCCGCGGGAGCGCGGCGCCTTCGAGCTGTCGCTGACGCCGCACGCCACGCCGACGCAGGGCCGGTCGCCGCGGAGCAACCGCAAGCCGACGTCCTGCTGCCCGACGCCCAACTCCGACGCGAAGCTCCGGCGGAATTTGGACGAGATCTACAGCTCCGTCGACGTCGCGCTCATGAACCACGCGTTCGAGGCGGCCCAGGCGAACTAGACACCCGCCGTGTAAAAAAAACGCGCATCATCGCCCCGTCGGCGCCCGGGTCCGGCTCCGCAGCAGCGCCTCGAGGTAGGCGCCGAGCGCGTTGCGCCGCCGCGCGTCGTCGACGGCGGCGCGGCGCGCGAGCGCGGCCGCGACGACGGCGTCCTGGGACGCCTCGTCGTACTGCCACTCGCCGTGGGTCTTGGCGCCCAGGGACGTCACGGACACGAGGCGGCCGTCGGCCTCGTCCGCGAGGTAGGCCCGGACCGCGGCGCCGGGCACGATCTTGTCGAAGTCCGACAGGAAGACGTCCGTGGGCACGCGGATCTGGTCCGCCCAGAGCACGGCCTCCTGCCACCAGAAGCGCCGCCGCATGGAGAAGGCGATGTCCGGGTCCGACCGGAGCACGTCCAAAATCGGGTCCGGCGACTTGTCGAAGAGGAAGCCGTTGCTCACGTTCGGCCGGTTCAGCAGGAAGACGACGGGCTCGACGAAGACCGACGCCGCGACGACGTCCGGCGCGTGGCGCAACACGTAGGACATGGCCGCGGACCCGAAGGAGTGGCCCACGAAGACCGCCGCGGCGTCGCCGTTCGACCGGAGCGCGAGCGACACGTCCGCCGCGAGGTCCACGGGCCTCGGCAGCTCCTCGCCCTGGAGCGTCGTCGAGATCGCCGGGAGCTCGAGGAGGTACGTCGCCGCGCCCGCGGAACGCGCGCCCGCCGCGAGCTTCGCGATCGCGTCCTTGTAGGGCAGCAGGCCGACGCCGATGCCGTGCGCGAAGACGACGGGCGCTGGTCTGAACCCGTCGTCGTCGCCGAGAGCCTCCCCGTCGCGGACCCAGTAGCTCAGGCGCCCCGCGCGCTTCTTCGCGAAGCCCGCGGCCTTGAGCTGGAGGCCGTACGCGCGCCGCGCGGCGCCCAACGCCGCGTAGAGGAGGAGCGGGTGGAGCCGCCGCTCGAGCGGCTGCGACGGCGCGGACATGAACTCGACGGACCGCGGCCCCGGCGGGAAGGCGAAGGCCGGGCTGGCGAGCTCCGCGCCGAGCCGCTGCTCGAGGAGCTGCACCATCCACGCGAGCTGCCGCGCGCGCCGGTCGTCGATGTCGCCCTTGATCTCCTTGCCGTAGACGTTGCCCGCGATCCAGGCCTCGACGTCGGCCCGCGTCAGCGTCTCGAGGCGCGCGTCGTAGAACCAGCCCTCGACGAAGCCGCGGACGTCGTCGCGGCACGCGTCCAAGCACCGCCGCCAGAGCACCCGATAGCCCAGCTTCGGCGGCGGCGCGGCCTTGGACGGCGAGAAGAGGGCGTCGTCGTCCTCGAGGTCGAGGTCGTCGACCCAGTCGCCGCGGCTCCGCAGCAGGTTGAGGAAGCGGCCGCCCGCGCTGCCCTGGTCTCGGCCGCCGCCAGCGCGACGAGCGGCCAGGCCTCGAGCACGGGCACGGAGAGGCCGAGCGCGGGCGCGGCCACGGCCGCCGCGAGAATGGCGAAGGAGAGGGGCGTCACGAAGCGCAGGGACAGCGCGACGACGCGCGCGGCGCCGTACGACTTCTTCGGCGCGGCGGCCAGCGGGATCGCGGCGGCCGCGGCGCGCGGCGGCGGCGCCGGGGCCTCGGCGCCGACGACGGCGTCGTACATGGCCCGCAGCTCCTTCGCCGACGGCGCGTTGCCCTTGACCTCGTCGAGGAAATCGCGCGCGCTCTCGAGCGAGTCGTCGACGAGCGCCTCGGCCGGAAACGCCTCGAGCGCCCTGTCCGCGGACGCGCGCCAGGCCTGGAGCAGCGCCGGCGGCGTCGACCCCCGGCCGGGGCTCTTCCGCGGCCGGCCGTCGGACGCCGTGTAGGTCGGCAGCGCGCCCGAGAGCTCCGCGGCGGCCGCGGCGACGCCGTCCTGGAACTCCGCGGCGGCCGTCGTCGCGTCCGCGACCTTCTTCAGCGCGTCCTTGAGCGGGTCCTCGGCGGCGGCCGCCGCGCGCGCGAGGGCGGCCTCGACGGTCGACGTCGAGTTCGACCGCAGGGACCGCGCCTCGGCGACGAGCGACGCGGAGACGATTTTAGCGAAATCCGACGCCTCCGCGAGCGTCTTGGACACGGCCGCCTCGACGGCGTCGGGGCCGTTCACGTCCGGCAGGGTGGACGCGACGCGCGCGAGGGCGTCGTCGCGCTCCGCGAGCCACGCGCTCAGCGACGCCTCGACGGCGCGCTCGATCTCGACGCGGCTCGCGTCGAGCGACTCGGCGACGGCCGCGGTGGAGTTGAGCGACGCCAACGCGGCGACGTCGACGTCGTCGACGGCGGACGCGACGAAGGTCTCCCAGGCCCCGCTCGACGAGTTCGCGAGGGTCGACGCCAGCGAGCCCAGGGCCCGCTGCACGGCGGCGGCGGCGCTGGCGGCGCTGGCGGCGTCGGAGGCCGTGTCGGCCTGCTTCTTCGCGCGGAGCGCGGGCGGCGGCGCGGCGCGAGGCGCGCGCGGCGGCGCGGAGAACGCCGCGGCGGTGGCGACGAGGGCCCAGGCGTACTTCATACTTCAGAGCACCATGATGCTCGGGGCCCACAAATGGCGCCACCTCCAGCTCGTTGAATCGATGTTGTAGTGAGCAGCCCATCTCTCGCGTGTGGCCATGGCCACTTTCGACGCGCGCACAACGGCGAACACGGACGCGTCGCCGGGCCCGGAGGTACCGGAGGACGAGCGGCCCGTGGGCTGGCGGAAGAAGGTGCCCAAGAAGAAGCTGACGCTCGTGGAATCGCTGAACTTGGCCGCCAAGGGGCTGGCCCTCGTGCCCGGCGCCCGGTGCCGCGTCCACGGCCTGCGCGGCGCGCGGCGCTACAACGGGCGCGTCGGGACCGTCCTCGCGGCGCGCGAGGTCGCCCGGGCGCCCAAGGAGCTCGCGGGCGCCGCCGCGACGACGGCGAGCTCGAAGGAGCTGCTAAGGTACGACGTCGAGCTCGAGCCCGTCGGCGAGCGCGCGTACGAGGAGGTCAAGTTCGACTGCGAGGCCGACGACGACGGCGTCTTCGACCTCGCCGAGGCCGCCGACGACGTCCTCGACATGGACGACGAGGAGAAGGCCCTCGTCGCCCGGGGCAAGCGCAAGCTGCTCCAGGTGAAGATCGCGAACCTGAGCGCGCTCATGTTGAAGGTCGGCCCGGAGCCGGGGCCCTACGGCAGCGCGTCCAAGGTCACGGACGAGATGAAGCGCTTCGCCGAGGAGTGCATCGCCGAGCCCACGAGCCTCGCGCGGTTCCTGAAACGGCCCGAGCTGCCCGCGCTCCGCGCGTCGGGCGACCTGCGGTGGCGCGCGTTCGTCGACGGCGTCCGCGACGTCGGCATCGTCGGCGTCGGCCCCCACGCCCAGTGCCACGCCATCATGGGCACGGTGGCCGCCATCTGCCGCAAGATGCGCGACGACCCCTACCGGCCGCCGCCGCCGCGGAAGGAGGGCCGCGCGTTCGCCCGGGACACGGCCGAGACGCGGACGCCCGCGACGGCGGGCCTCTTCTCCAAGGAGGCGACGCGCCTCGCCCGGGAGAAGCGCGACGCGAAGCGCGCCGCGTTCGCCGCGAAGCGCGCGCTCGAGGCCGCGGAGGACGCGGCGCGCGAGGCCGCGTACGCCGCGGCGGACGCCCGGGAGCTCGAGGCGGACCGTGCGGCCGCCGACGACGCCGCCGCGGCGGCGGCGGCGGCGCTCGACCGCCCCGAGGTCGTCGACGTCACGGGCGACGTCGTCGACGGCGCGGACGTCGACGACGACGACCTGGCGGATCTCGAGTAAGGCGGGCGCGGCCTAGGAGGAGGCGCGCGGGTTTTGGCTTCGCGCGCGCCTCTAGGCGGCGAGCTTCTTCTCGACGTGGGGCGTGAGCTGGCGGACGCACGAGTCCGCGCTGTCGGACATGTACTCCGCGCAGAAGTCGCTGACCTTTTTGGTGGCGTCGTCGCCCTCGAAGATCTGGAGGAAGATCTCCGTGTCGTCGACGGTGACGGGCATGTTGACGAGGAGCTTGGGCGCCGCCGGCGGCTCGGGCGCCGCGGCCTTCTCCGGCTCGGCCTTGGGCGCCGCGGGCGTCTCGCGCTTCGTCTCGATGGTGACCGGGGGCGCGTCGGGCTCCTCGTTGCCGCGGGTGTAGGGCGACACGCCCTCGAAGTTGACCTCGCGCGCCATCTTCGCCGACTTGTCGAAGCCCGTCGCGTAGCCCGTGCGGCACGACTTGTGGATCGTCGGCTTCGGGTAGTCGCTGAGGTACTTGCGGCAGAAGTTGCCCATGAGCCCGTCCTTCTTCGGCAGGTCCTCGCCGTCGCAGAGGGACGTGCAGGCGGCGAAGGCGCCGTCGTCGTAGGCCGACGTGCAGGCCTTGCCGACCTTTGGTCGCGGGAGCATCATGCGGTACTGGCGGCAGTCCAGGCCCTGGGGCAGCTCCGAGATGAGGTCGTTGCACACGGCCTTGCACTCCCGGGACACCTCGTGGAGCTGGGCGAAAGCGCCCGCCGCGAGCGCGAGGACGAGCGAGGCGGTGCGTGCCATATCGCGCGCGGACCAGTAACTCAAACCGGTCGGACGCGCGGCTGCCCGGAAGCGTAAATGCGTTGTGAGGTGCCGTTTGCATTGAAGGGCTTGTCCGGCTAAACATCAAGATGTGCGGCAACACGCGCGCTCATCAAAGCCGCGAGTGGACGACGGCGAGGTGAGGCGCCCCGCCGACGATCGAGCGCCCCCCGACGACCCCACCGCCGCCCACCGCCGCCCGACGTCGTCCGCGCCGTCGCCGCTCGACGCGGCGCGCCGCCGAAGCCGTGCGCGCCGGCCCCGGCCGCGCCGCGCTCGCGCGCCGCGGCGAAAACGGCGACGGCGGCGGCGACGCCGCGCGCGCGCGAATGGCTCCCTCCCCCGCGCGCGAGAACTCCCCCCCCCGCCCGCCGAACCCACGGCGACTCACCCGCGCCCCCGCGCCGCAGATGTCGGGCATGCTGAAGGCGTCGGCCATCGTCACTAAGGTCGTGCGCGCGTGCGTCAAGGAGAGCCTCCAGCCGAAGATGGCCCACGAGGGCAAGATGTACTACACGGTCATCAAGTACGCCGAGGGCGCCAAGGAGACGTCCCGGGAAAGCTTCGGCGTCAAGGAGTAGGCCTTTTTCATCGGCGAGGCCGGGCCGGCGCGCGCGCCCGCGGCGGGGGCGCGCGATCGCGGCGAGCGCGCACCTCCTAAGTCCTGGTGCCCCGCGACCCATGCACGGCCGCATCGAGGGGGGGCACGATCACAATCGACGTCCTATTGGCGTCGCCGTCGTCGCTGTCGCCGCCCTTGGCGCCGCCGCCGCCCTTGGCGTCGGACGGCGCCCGTCGTCGGGGTCGGCGGCGGTGCCGCTTGGGCTGCGGGTCGCCGTCCTCGCCGGGCCAGTAGTCGGGCGGCCGCGGCAGCGCGACGACGTCCGAGTCGTCGGAGTCGGGCTCCGAGTCCGAGGCGTGCGTCGGCAGCACGTTCCACGCCGTCGCCGCGCCGTGGGAGGCGCGCGCGTCCACGGCCGCGCCGGACGCGGCCGCGCGCGGCGCGCGGCCGGGCGCGGCGGCCGCGGGCGCCGCCTTGGGCTCCGCGGCGCCGTCGGCGGCGGCGCCGGCGTCCTCGAGGTGCCAGACGCGGCCGCGCGGGTCGTACCTCGCGCACCAGTCGCCGCGCGTGCCCGCGGCGCCCGGCGCGGGCGGCGCGCCCCGCACGGCCGGCTGCCTCAGCAGGACGGTCTCCGGCCCGCGCCAGCGATCCGGCGCGCGTCGCGCCGCGACTCGTCGTCGCGATGCTCCGCGTCGTCGCGCCGCGGCTCCGACGCCTCCGACGACGCCGACGGCGGCATGGGGGCTGCCCGGAGTGCAGCCCGGTGCACCAGCTGGGGTCAACAACGGACCTTGAAGTGGAGTGAGCATTTCACTAATCGCACGCACACCGGTCGGTCGTATGGCCTGCCCCGTCCTGGAAGCCTCGTGCCCGTAGCCCCTCATCGCGCGCGCCATGCCGCGGCGGCGCAAGTCCCTGGCGACGGCCTGGCGCGACAACTGCGCCAAGGCCGACGAGGCGCCGACGAACTCCGTCCGCCAGTCGGCGCGGGACCTCTTCCGCGCGGCGAGCTCGGCGCGCGCGTCCATGACGCTGCGGCGGCCGAAGCAGCGCGTCGGCGAGGCCCACGACAAGACCTTCGAGGAGGGCGGCGTCGCGCGGTGGAAGCTCAAGGAGTGGCTCCTGGGCCACGGCCTCGGGCAGTTCGTGCTCCTCTTCGTCGTCGCGTGCGGTCTGGTGCTCAGCGGCGCGGCGGCGTGGATCGGCACGGGCGCGGCCAAGACCTCCGACTACAACATGAGCTTCCGCGACGCCGTCTGGTTCTCCTGGGGCGTCTTCTTCGACCCGGGCACGCAGACGGGCCTCGCCGGCGACGAGCGGCTCGCGCCCAAGGTCGTCGCGGTCGTCTTCTCCATTTTAGGGTTCGTCTTCAACCTCGTGCTCCTGGGCCTCATCGTGGAGCGCGTGCGGCTGATCATGGCGACCTGGGTCCAGCGCTACGGGAAGACCGTGGTCACGGGCCACATCTTGGTGCTGGGCTGGACGGACCGGACGCTCTTCCTGTTGGGCGAGATCGCGGAGATGGCCCAGTCCCACGCCGAGGGCTGGGACCGGGAGGTCATCGTGGTGCTGGGCGAGCTCGACGAGCGGACCATGCGCGGGGAGATCGTCCAGGCGTTCCCGAGTTGGGGCCGCGCGTTCCCGAACGTGGATGTGGTGTGTCGCGAGGGCAAGTCCTTCGAGGTCGAGGACCTGGCCAAGGTGAGCGCCCAGGCCGCGGCGACGATCATCGTACTTGGGCGCGTCGCAGTCGCCGCGCGACGCGGACGCGCAGACCGTGTCGACGGTTCTAGCGCTCCGCGCGATGGCCGCGGCGCCGCAGTCCGCGCTCCTCGCCGAGCTGCGCCTCTCGCAGTCGACGCACGTCTTCCATCGCCTGGGCGGCGAGCGGCGGTTGGTGCCCATCCTAGCGGCGACGCTCGTGGACGCGGTCCTCGTGCGCTGCGCGCTCGCGCCCGCCGTCGGGGCCGTGTGCCTCGATTTGTTGAGCTTCAAGGGCAACGACGTCGAGGTCGTCGACGCCGCGCTCGCCGGCGTCGAGGGCCTGTGCTTCGGCGAGGTGCGGCGGCGCTTCGAGGACGCCGTCGTGCTGGGGCTGGCGCCGGACGGCGCGACGCACGTCGTGTTGGCGCCGTCCGACGACGTGCGGGTCCGCGCGGGCGACGGCTTGGTGGCCGTGGCCCACGACGCGTCCTTCGCGGGGCAGGACAAGAGAGCGACATTCCCAACTTCAAAGGCTCATATCTCGGCCATTTTCCACTCGTTTCGGCTGATTTTTGGACGAGCGATCATCTCTCGGAACGGTCTCGACGCGTGGATGCTTTTTCCGGAACGCGCGCGCGCGGAACACTCACGTTGAAGCGACGTTGAATCACTCTTGTGCCGCCCAGGTCCTTCGCGGACGCGAAGAAGCGGCCCCCCGACAAGGGCGGGAGCAAGGTCGCGCCGGCCGACGACTGCAAGGCCTCGGCGCCGGAGGACGGCGCGGACATCGTGCTGGAGCCGACGAAGCGGGTGCTGGACGTCGCGCTCGTCGGCTGGAACGCGCGCGTGGGCCCGCTCTGCCGCGAGATCGACCGCCACGTCGGCGCCGGCAGCCGCGTGCTCATCCTGTCCGAGAAGCGCCTCGAGGAGCGGCGCGTGCTCCTCGAGGAGGAGGGGCTCGCGCTCGACGGGTCCAAGCTCGCGATCGTCGAGGAGCCGGGTCTGGCGAACGCGACGCTGGAGCACCTCGTGGGCTTCCCGACGGACAAGACGCAGCTCAAGCGCCTACCCCTCACGAGGCTCGAGGCCGCCATCGTCATGGCCGACGAGGCGAGCGACAAGCGCGCGACGGGCGGCTCCGAGCTCCAGCTCCAGGACTCGGAGACGGTGACGTCGACGGTGCTGCTCCGGGACCTCCACGAGCGCCTCGTCAAGCACGGCCTCGCGACGAACACGCTGACCATCGTGCCCCAGCTGCTCGACATCCTGACGGCGCGCGTCTTCGCGACGAACGCGGACATCCTCGAGGAGCGCGCGGAGACGACGTACGACTCGTCGGACAGCGAGGACGACTACGAGCGGTTGCCGGACGCCAAGCCCGACGCGACCTTCGCGCCCATCGGCAAGACGCTCATCGTGCACCGCAACTTCCTGGAGACCGCGGCGCTGACGTCGTCCGCGCTGTCCGAGTTCGGCGTGCAGACGATCCGCGCGCTCCTGGGCCTCGACTTCCGGCTCGGCCGCCACGCCGTCGGCGAGCCCTGCCTGCGGGCCCTGGACGCGGCGGACGTCCTCGGCGAGCGCGTCGCGTCCTACGGCGACGCGGCGGACGCGGTCCGCCGGCGCACGGGCGGCGTGCTGCTGGGCTGGTCGCGGCTCCGGCGCGGCCCGCCGCGCTTCGACCGCGACGTCGCCTACGACCCGCCCGTCGTGAACCCGACGGCCAAGGGCGAGCCCCTGCCCTGGCAGCGGGGCGACGGCCTCATCGTCGCGCTGCCCCCGTCGACGTACCGGCGCCAGAGCCTCGCCGCGCGCGCCAAGTTCAAGGCCGTCCGCGCCTTCTCCAAGGGCCTGCTGCTGCCCTAACGCACCGTGGCTTTTCCTTTAAAAGTTGCCGCCGGGCGGCGCGTAGTAGTCGACGACGAGCGCGTGGAGGACCTCGGGGAGCCGCGCGCACGCGCGCGCGACGACGCGGAAGACCCCGCGGCGGTGCCGCGCGCAGAACGGTTCCCAGCCGCCCGCGGCGTCGATGGCGTCGATCTTGGCCCAGTGCTCCGGCCGCCGCGAGAAGGACCGCAGCGCGCCGCGCGCGTCCGCCGCCGCGCCGCGCCGCAGGAGCGCGGCGAGCACGCCCGGCCGCGTGCCGTGCTGCGCGTAGAGAGAGAAGGCCGTCCGCACGCCCGGCGGCGCCCCGGGCGCGGCGCCCCGGTCCAGCAGGCGCCGCAGCGTCGCGCCGTGGTCGCCGCGCGCCGCGTAGCTGAGGGGCGCCCAGCCCCGGTCGTCGACGGCGTTCGGGTGCGCGCCGGCGTCGAGGAGCGCGTCGCAGACGGCCGTGTGGCCGCCCATGGCCGCGTACATGAGCGGCGTCAGCGCGTCCATGTCCTCGCGGTCCGGCGCCGCGCCGGCCTGCAGCAGGCGCCGGAGGCAGCCGAGCCTGCCGGCCTCGGCGGCGATCTGCAGCGCGGTCCACCCGTCGAGGTCCGCGCGGTCCACGGACGCGCCCGCGTCGAGGAGCGCGTCCACGAGGTCCAGCCGCCCGCCCCGGACCGCGTAGAACAGCGCCGTCCACCGCTCCTCGCCCTCGGGCGGGCCGTCGTCGTCGCTTCCGTCGACGTCGCAGCCCCAGGCCAGGACGGCGCGGAGCCGCCCGAGGTCGCCCGCGCGCGCCGCCGCGACGAGCTCCCGCGACTTGGTCTCGCCGAGGAACGCGCGCAGCGCGACGCGGTCCGTCGCGCTCGGCCGGGGCTCCTCCGACGCGAGGAACTCGCGGAGCTCGACGGGCCGCCGGCCCCGCGCCGGCGCCTCACCGGGCGCCGCGCCGAAGGCCGGCGGGGGCGGCGGCGCGGGCACCACGAGGGACGGCGGCGCCGGCGGGGAGACGAGGGGCCGGTCGAAGGAGCCGGAGGCGCGCGGCGGCGCGGGGAAGGCGTCGCGCCGGCCGTAAATCGGACGGCGCTCCCGGGGCCGCGAGTCGTAGTCGTCGAGGAAGGCCCGCAGCGACACGAGGTCCTCGCCGGGGGCGGACCGCCGGCAGGGCGTGCATGGGGGGCGCATCATTGCCTAATCCTTGAGCCAAAGGGGCTGCGGTTTTATAATACTAGGTTGCAGATGCAATATGCATTTTTTTTAATGCGATGGGCTGCTCTTTTTTAAATGCGATGGGCTGCTTTGAGCTTTAGTGCAGAGTGATTAGTGATTCTACGCCGTCGGGAACATCTGGCCTTCCCTGCGACCATCCATGTCAAAGCCAGCGGCTAAGAAGGCGAAGAAATCACAGGATGCGGGCCTGGATTTGGCTCGAGCCATGGTCGAAAACCTCCTGTGCCCCATTACCTCGGCCCTCCCAGTGCGCCCGGTCCTTGCCGAAGACGGCAAGGTATACGAGCGCGAGGCCATCGCGCGCTGGTTCGAGTCAAAGGCGACGTCTCCTGTGACGAACGCAAAAATTGGAACGCGCCTCGTCGATTCCGGGCAGACGCGGACGCTCGTCCTCACTGTTATTGAGGGAGGCGCTGTCGACGACCACGCGGCGGCGGCGTGGCACCTCGAGAGCGCCAAGGCCATGGCTGATGGAAGACTGACTGGCGGATCGCTCACTGCGATGAAAGACCACCTCGATCGCGCCGACGCGCTCTCGTCGTCGCTGGAGATCATGCTCACGCTGCAGGCCGTGAAATTGAAAATTTTTCAAGTCAAGCTCTTGAGACAGGGTGCCGACGCTGGAGCCAGCGGTGTCGCTTCGGTTCTTGGTGGTGCGATGTCGGGCGAGGCACCCATGACGGAGTGGCGCGAGCTGCGAGCAGGCAAATCCGTGATCCGCATCATCGCCGACGAGGACGAATTAAAGCGCTTATGTCAGCGAGCGCCACCTGGATCTCCTTTCATTGTGGGTTGGGATTCTCAAGTGACATGTTGCGGCGGAATGTCTTACCTTGTCAGCAAGCAATGTGCTCATAAAAAATGGTTCGTTGTAAAGCGCCTTCCGCATGAACCTCGAGCTCCACTCGAGAGCTCGGGCACTGTAGATTACTGGGTCTTCCCCTACGACGCCTGCATCCTCATCAAGTACTAGACCCGAACCGTGCGCCGGCTCGGACCTCTCCCCAGACCCCACAACCAACACCCGAATGCTTAGCCACCTACTGGTACTCCGCGGAGT
This sequence comes from Aureococcus anophagefferens, assembly GCF_000186865.1. NCBI lineage: Eukaryota > Pelagophyceae > Pelagomonadales > Pelagomonadaceae > Aureococcus > Aureococcus anophagefferens. Next base: position 2,653,160 of record NW_008705565.1, on the reverse strand, counting down.
CACGGTGGAGCTTCTTGTCGAGGATGTCGATCATGGGCCATCATGCGGTCGCGGAAGTGGGGGATGTCGGGATGCCGGGCGCTTCAACCGGAATGAACCGCAACCAGGGATGAGTCTAGATTATTTCGCGCCCGCCTTGCGGCACGTGAGTTTGTGCACGCTCCAGTCCGCCTTCTGGCACTCCCGGCTGCAGTAGTGGGTCCGCTTGCAGCGCGCGCACTTGAGGAGCTGCGCCGACGGCGCGGCCGCGGCCTCGCAGGCCGGGTTGTCGCACTGCCAGACGCGCCTGTTCTCGTTGTCGCGCTCCGCGCGGATGCCGTCGAGGACCTTGTCGCCGGACGACCCGTCGTGGTAGACGTGGTCGGTCACGGTCGCCGCGAGGCTCGCCGCGGCGGCGGCGGTCCAGGCGGCCGCGTCCCCCGACGTCAGGCCGAGCTGGAGCCGCAGCAGCGGCGCCAGGGGCGCCATGCGCCGCGCGAGGCTGCTCTCGGCGTCCCGCAGCGCGTGTTCCAGGATCCGCCCGGCGCCGGCGTCGCGGAGCGCGGCGCGGGAGTCGTCGTCGCGCTCCAGCGAGTCGAAGGTGAGGACGTGGAGCGCCGACTCCACGAGGCCGTCCTCGAGCGCGCCGACGTCCGATTGCTTCTGCTGGTCGACGAAGCCCGCTTCGCTGCGGCCGTCGAGGCGCGCGACGGCGGCGCGCACGACGGCCTCGTGGACCCGGAACCGCCGCCAGAGCGCGGCGCGGGAGTCGTCGCCGCGCGCCGCGCGCGCGAGGCCGCCGAGGACGTGCGCCCCGACGGCCGCCGCGCCGGCGACGGCGTCGCTCCGGAGCGCCGCGAGGACGCAGCGCAGGAACTTGTCGTCGCGGGCGACGGTCGTCGTGATCCATCGCTTCTCGTCGCAGAGGTTTCCGACGAGCGTGAGCGCGTAGATCTTGGGCACGACGAGGCCGTCCGTGTTCTCCATGGGAACGGTCCGCAACAGCGCGTCCGGGTCGCGGCGGACCTGGTCGAGCGCGGCGGCCGCGGCGCCCGACTCGAGGATGCGCCGCCGCGCGTCGGGCCCGCAGCACGCGCACTCCGCGAGGACGCTCTGCGCGAGGTGCCGGAGCCCCGCGGTCGGCGCGCCCTCCGCCGCGAGCGCCGCGGCGGCCGCGAGCGCGTCGACGGCGCCGGCGGCGCCGGCGATCTTCGCGGCCTCGGACGGCAGGCGGCTCAGGCGGTGGAGCGCGAGGACGACGGCCTGCACGCCGAAGGCGTCGCGGTCTCCGGCGCGCCAGCCGGCGACGAGCCGCGGCAGCGCCGTCCCCGCGAGCGCGAGGCTCGCGCCGGCCTTGCCGCATCGGTTGAGGCCCGCGGTGCCCCGCGCCTGCTCCGCGATCGCGGACACGAGGCCCGCGCCGTAGCACTCGCGGCCCGGCGCCCGCGCGAGCTTGACGGCCGCCTTGACGAAGCCCTTGTGCTCCTCGAGGCGCAGCACGTGGAACGCGGGGTCCGCCGCGACGACGGCGACTGCGGCCGCGCGGCCGGGCCCGTCGATCGTCTTCTGGCCCAGGAGCTCGACGGCGAGCTTCGCCGCCTCCGACGCGACCTCGGGCTCCGCGGCCTCGAGCGCCGCGACGAGCGTCTCGCCTAAATTCGCCTTGGCCAGCGTCGCGAGGTGCGCGCGGAAGGTCGTCACGTCGCGCCGCGCGCGGTCGAGCGTGTAGTGGAGGCTGCAGGCCGCGACGCCCGCGGGCGCCGTGATCATCGAGGCCTTGTCGCTGGTGTCGAAGAAGTCGCGGTGCTGCGACATGGACGCGAGGTCCGGCGGCACGTCGACGACGGCGAGGAGCGCGACGAGGCCGACGAGGTACGCGTCCGCGTCGCGGGAGATGGCGCCCCAGACGCCGTCGTCGCGCGTCGAGTTGCCGTAGCACGTCGCGACCTTGCGCGCCGTCTTCGGGAACTCGTCCGCCGGCGTCGCCGCGCGGCCCTCGGCGCTCAGCTGCCGCGCGGCCGCCTCCGCGAAGGCGCGCCCGGCCAATTCCGCGACGCGCGCGGCCGACGCCGCGCAGGCGAAGAGGTGGCCCAGGGCCGTGAAGCTCTGCGCGCGGAGGCGCGCGGACGCGGCCTCGCGCGACGTCGCGGGGAGGTAGAGCGTCGCGTCGCCGTCGCCGGCTTTTTTCGCCGTCTTCTTCGCGTCCTTCTTCGCCGCGCGCTTCGCGGCCTTTCGCTCCGCCGCCGACGGCGGCTCGCCGGAGCCGTACTGCGCCGCGCAGGCGACGAGGGGCCCCGCGGCGACGTCGGCTAAGGACCGCACGGCCGCGGCCGCCGCCGGCGGCAGCTCGATCGCGCGGTCCATGGAGCCCCGCGCGCGCAGCTCCGCGGACCGCACGACGAGCATGGGCGCCTCGCTGAGCACGCGGCACGCCTGGCGCCGCGCCTCGGCGCCGTAGGCCGGCTCCCCCGCGACGCGCGCCGCGGCGGCGGCCGCGACGCCGAGCGCGGCGACGTCCGCGCCCGGGCCCGGGTGGCACTTGACGAGGTTGGCCAGCCCCATGAAGACCGAGTAGGCGTCGACGCGCGAGCTCGCGGACGCCGCGGGGAGCGCCGCGCAGGCCGCGGCGACGCCCGCGATGACGCGCCCGGCGTAGAACGGCGCGCAGCCGTCCGTCCCGGCCGTGACGTCGCCGAGCACGCGCGCCGCGAAGCCGAACGTCGCGTCGCCGGCCCGCGCGGGCGCGGCGGCCACCGCCGCGTAGGGCCGCGCCAGCTGGACGCCCGCCAGGGGCCGGCAGTCGCTCGCGAAGCCGTAGGTCTCGATCTTCGTCACGAGCTTGGCGAGCGTGCGCTCGAAGCCCGCCGTCAGCGGCTGCTGCCCCGCGAGGCGCTCCCAGAGCTCGCCCTGCACCGCCGCGACGTCGACCTCGTCGTCCATGGCGACGGCGCGATCGGCAGGCGAGCACGGCGCGAGCAGCAGTCGGCAGGCGAGCACGGCGCGAGCAGAAGTCGGACGATGCTAGCAGCAGTGGCAGGCGAGCACGGCGACGAGCAGAAGTCGGACGATGAGCAGCAATGGCAGGCGAGAACAGCGCGAGCAGAAGTCGGACGATGCTAGCAGAAGTCGGCAGTGGCGAGCACGACGCGAGCAGTAGTCGCCAAAGCGAGTGCAAGGTTCCCTTCAGCGTCGGCCTTTACGTAGGCGCGAGCGCGCGCGGCGCGGGCTGGCGGCTCTCGGCCCCCGCGGGCAGGTCCCAGGTGCCGTCGTCGTCGTCGTCGTCGTCGTCGCCCGCGGCGTCGAGGTCCGCGACGTTGAGCATGGGCAGGTCCAGGAGGCCGAGCGCCGGCGGCCGCTCGTGCTTCGCGGCGGGCGACGGCGCGTCGTCGTCGTCGTCGAAGGCGCCGAGCAGGGAGGGGGGCCGCGGCGGCGGCGGGGACGCCTGCGCCTTGAGGTAGATGTCGCGCGCGCGGTCCTGGCTCCGCTTGAGCGCTTGGACTTTCGCGAGCGCCGCGTCGCGCCTCTCTGCCGCGGCCCGGTGCCGCGCGGCGACGCCGGAGAGCACGCCGGCGTCGTCGTCGGGGCGGCACCGCGCGGCGACGACGTCCTCGGCCTTGGGCTGCTCCGCCCGGAAGCGGTAGCGGACGGCCTTGGGCCGGAGGAGCGAATACGAGTTGTCGAACTCCGCGACGACTTGGCACGCCGCGTCCGCGGTCCACTCGCCGGCGACGCCGG
>NW_008705565.1:2628577-2649367 GCF_000186865.1 Aureococcus anophagefferens | reverse complement strand
ATTGCCTAGCACCAGACCGGAACGTCCGCGTCGCCGCGCCCGCGACGCCGCTCAGCGCCGCGAAGCCGCCGCGCGCGAGCTCGAGGCCCCGCGACGCCTGGCTCGCGGCGATCTTCCGCGCGGCCTCCGTGAGCGTGCCCACCGTGTCCTTCGTCTTCGCGACGTTGTCGTTGAGTTTCGAGGCCGTGGCGACGGAGAGGTCCTTGAGCCGGTCGAGCGCCGACGCCTCCTCCTCGGCCGTCGTCGGCGCGCTGTTCCGCGGCGTCGTCGCGGGCGTCATGACCGGCGTCGAGCCGGAATCGAAGGTGTGCGGGTCCAACATCGTTGGGCAGCGTGTGCGTTGATTTCCGTTGTGACACGGTGCACGGGAAGCTTCCGTGTGGGTGAACTTCTGCAGTTGACCTGCAATGGTCGGGCTGCCTTAACTAACCTGGAAATGGCCGACGTGCACGCGCGCAAGGCGCGCAAGGGCAAGACGACGCGGCCGCCGCTGCTGGACACGCTCGTCGAGGAGGAGCTCCAGCTCAACGCTTTGGTCGCGACGCGCCTCGAGCGCTCGAAGCCGCCGCCGCCGCCGGAGCGCCCGGCGAAGCGCGCCGTCGGCAGCGACGCGGACAAGGAGAACATCTTCCAGTGGCGCCTGAAGCGCGAGGCCCTCGGCGGCGCGGACCTGCCGCCGCCGAAGCCCGCCTTGGGCCGCGCGGCGCGGGCCGCGGCGCGGGCCGCGCCCGCGGCGCTCGGGGCCGCGCCGAAAGCGCTCGCGGCGTCCGCGTCGGCGCCCCTCTTCCCCGCACCGCTCGAGGCGCCCGACGTCGAGCCCGTCGCCGTGCTCGCAAAGTCCGGGTCCGCGCCGCACCTGCGGAAGAAGAAGCAGCCGCGGGCCGCCGCGAAGGCCGGGGCGCGCGCCGCGCCGTGCGCCGGGTCCGGCGCGGCGGCGATCAAGGACCGGCGGCGCCTCGTCAAGGAGCGCCGCGCGGAGCGGCGCGAGGAGCGGGCGCGGGAGCTCCTGGGCCGCGTCGAGGCGAAAGCCGCGAAACGCGACGGCCTCCGGCGCGCGCGCGCGCTCCTCGCGGCCGTCGCCGTCGCCAAGGCGTCGGCGACGCTGGGCTACGCGCTGAGCTCCTGCTTCGTCTACGGCGCGCGGCTCCGCGTCGCGCGCGCGCTCCAGCGGCTCTGGCGCGTCGCCGCGGCGCGGGAGCGGCTCCGGCTCACGCTGCGCCTCATCGGCGCCGTCGGCGGGAACCTGCGCTGGGTCGTCGCGAGCCGCGTCCGGCGGAAGCGCGTCGCCCTGGGGCGCATCCGCCGGTGCCTCCGGAGCGGCCGGGGCGCCGCGCACCGCTTCCGGCGCGTCGTCTTCGCGTTCCACCGCAAGGTCCGCGTCGTCCAGCGCGCGTGGCGCGACTTCGCCGCGTGCGGCGACGGGCGCGTCGAGGCGTTGCGGATCTTGTGGGCCGCCGCCGTCGACGTCGAGGTCGCGCGGGAGCGCGCGGCGTGCGACGCGCTCGAGCGCGCGGACGAGAAAGCGCGGAAGGTCCTCGTGTCCCGGAGCGCCGCGCGGGCCCAGCAGCTCGCGGACGAGCGCACGGCTACGCGCAAGCGCGCGTCCGCGGACGCGGAGCGCGCGCGGCGGTTCCGGGAGATCGGCGCGGGGCTCAAGGAGATCAAGACGCGGCTGAAGAAGGCCGACGCGCTCGTGCTGCTCGCGCACTCGCGGTCCTTCGCGTCTTCTTCCAAAATCCGCACGGCGCGCGACGCGCTCCTGTCCGTCGAGCGCCACGCCGTGCCCGACGCGCGGCGGGACGCCCTGCTGCGGGGGTTCCTGCGGGACCTGCGGCGGCGCTTCGCCGCGGCGTCCGCGGGGGTGGTGGCCGAGCGGCACCGCGCGACGGTCCACGAGGTCGACGAGGTGCGGAGCCTCCTGCGGGGCGACGCGGACGTCGCGGCCCTCGTGCCGCGGTCGAAGCGGTGCCGCACGCTGCCGCTCTTCCTCCAGCGGCGCGAGCTCCGCGACCCGCGGCTCGACGGCGGCGGCGGGCGGCGGCCGCCGCCGTCGCCGCACTGGACCGCCGTGCCCGCGACGCCGTCCGCGCGGGGCGCCGTCTTCGCCGGGGCCATGACGCCGTCACGGAGCCGCGTCTGGAAGATGCTGCGCGCGGCCGCGCCGGAGGCCGCCGAGGCGGCGGAGGCCGCGCCGAGCCTCCGCGACGCGGTCCACGCGCTCTACGTCGCGGAGCACGACCGCCAGCGGGACCGGCGGGAGAAGAAGCGCGACCGGCGCCTGCGCCGGGGGCGGCGAGGCCTCCTCGAGGACCCGTCCCTCGCGGGCCGCTCCGAGCGGTCCGTCACCTTCGCCGACGCGACGGTCGCGACGTTCCTCAGCGACGCGTCCCAGGTCGGCCCGCCGAGCCCCATCCTCGTCTAAAAGGTCGCCTTCTTAGTCTACAACACAACAACACATACAGCTCGCTCGAAGGAGAGGAATCCCCCCCCGCGCGGCAACACATCACATGGCACTCAGGCGCGGCCGCGGCCGCGGCCGCCCTTGCCTTTCCCGCCCCTGCGACCGCGGCCGCGGCCGCCCCCGCGGCCGCGGCCACCGTTGGGCTTGCCCTTGGGCGAGCGCGGAGCCGGCGCGACGCCGAAATGGTTTCGAGCCGCGAAGAAGCACGCGCGCTCGTCTTCGTCGAGTCCGAGATCCTCGAGGTCTCCCTCCTGGAGGAGTTTGATGACGTCCATTTCGAGCGCGTCCGCGTCTGCGAATGCGTCGCGCCGGTGGCTCAGACCGGCGTCCTCGAGAAAGTTCGAGGCGCTGCTCTCCGAATCCTGCGGCTCGCGTCGGCGAACGGGTTCGGGGGGCTCGAAAACGCTCGCCAGCGTCGCCAGCGTCGCCTTGAGCTGGTCAAGCTCCTGCTTTTGACTCTTCGCCTCGGCGCGGGCCGCTCGCAACGCCGCCTTGGACTCCGTCGCCAGCGTCGCCTTGAGCTGGTCGAGCTCCTGCTTTTGACTCGCCGCGTCCGCGCGGGCCGCTCGCAACGCCGCCTTGGACTCGTCGAGCTCCCGTTGCAGCGACAAACGCGCCGTCTCGGACGCGGCGAGCTTCTCTTCGGCGCGGGCCGCGCCGAGCGCCGAAGCCGTCAGTCTCCCCCCGAGCTCCTGCTGCAGCGACGAACGCGCCGCCTCGGCCTCGGCGAGCCGCTTCTCCATGGACCTCAGCTGCTCCTCCAATCGCAGCGTCGCCGCGTTGGGCTTGGGCGGCGACGGGAGCGAGGGAAAGGACTCCTCGTAGACGTCCTCCCGCACCGTCGGGAGTCCATTCGACTCCGCGTTGCGCGCGGCCAGGAGCCCGCGGAGCATGTGCGCCGCCTCGTCCGTGGCTTCGACGGACGCGGAGGCGACGAGGTAGCCGAAGTGGCCGCGCTCCGCGTGGTCCGAGATCTTCGTCTCGACGCCGCGGTCGCGCAGGATCGCCTGCTCGACGCGCTCCACCTCGCGGGCCGGCGCGCGCTTGCCCCGGAAGGGCACGAAGGCGCGCTCGAGGCAGCCGTGCGGGATCGCCTTGGTGTAGAACGCGGTGACCCCCGTGGCGCCCGGCGCCTCGACGTAGACGAGGCCGCGGTACTCGTAGCGCGCGCGGCCTCGGTCGCCGCGGCGGGGCGCGCCGTGCTTCTTGGCCTCCTGCAGCTCGCGCAGAGAGATGGTCCGCTCGACCATGCGCTCGCCCGCGTGGCGCGACGGCGCGACGGCGATCTGGGACGTCGCCGTCGACGTCGCGTGCGAGGCGGCCGTGGAGACGACGCTCGGCGGCGCCGCGGCCTCGGAGGACGCGTCCCAGCCGCCGAGGTCCCGGTCGAAGTGCTCGCAGCCGCGGAACATGGACTTCGCCGCCGCGGACGCGTCCGCCGGGGCGCGCGGCGCGGCGGCCGCGGCCATCTTCTCGTCGAGGAGGCGCCGCGCGAGTTCCCTGGCGCGGCGCGGCGCGGCCGCGGTCCTCGCGGCCGGCCGCGCGGCCGCCGGCCGCGCGGCCGCGGCCGCGCGCGCCGCGGCGAGGGCCGCGTCGGCGGCCTCCTTCGCCCGCCGCGCGTCCTCGACCGCGGCGTCGTAGGCCGCCTTGTCCGTGCGGCGGAGGTGGTCGCGCGACGCGCGGAAGGCGTCGGCGTCGCGGCCGAGGCGGCGCCACGCGTCGGCCGCGAGGCCGGGCGCGCCGGCGGCCTCGAGCGCGGCCGCGAGCGGGACCTCGCTGCCCTCGCACTCGGAGCGCGCGAGGAGGTAGGCGGCGTCGAGCGCGAGGCCCTCGGCCTCGGCGCCGGCGGCGCGCCGCGCGGCCGCGAGCGCGTCCTGGCCGACGCAGAGCAGGCGCCGCGGCTCGTCGCCGGACTTGGCGAAGCAGTCCGCCGCGCGCGTGAAGTCGCCCGCGTCGCCGCGGCGGAGGAACGTGGCGCCGCGCGCGCCCCACTCGCGCGCCTCGGACGCGCGCGCGAGCGCGAGCGCGCCGCCGGTCTTGGAGAAGACGCCGTCGTGCGCGCGCGCGACGCGGCGGTCGAGGAGCGCGCGGAAGAACGCGTCGCGCGCGCGCGGCGACTGGTCGAAGAAGACGAGGCGCTCCCGCGCGCGCGTGACCGCGACGTAGAGCTGCTTGAGCTCGTCGCTGAGCGCGAGGTGGACGCGGGCGTCGAAGGCCTCGGCGACGCGGTCGCCGAGCTCGACGCCGCACGCGCGCGCGACGGCGCCCCAGCCGCGGTCCGCGGCGACGCTGTCGGAGAAGAAGTTCCAGACGAAGACGTCCGTGAATTCGAGGCCCTTGGCCTCGAGGGGCGTCATGACGAGCGCGCCCGCGAGCTCCGCGGGCAGCTCGCGCTTCGCGGCGGCGTTGCGGACGATGATGACCTGGTTCGCGCCCATCTCCGTCACGGCGTTGCCGCCGGAGAAGACCTCGGCGACGTCGTCGAAGGCGTCGTCGGTGAAGAGGAGCGGCAGCTCGCCCGCGAAGTGCGCCCGCTCCGGCGCGACGACGTCGACGCTGTTGGGGAAGAGCGCCATCATCTCGAGGCAGAGGTTCGCGACGGCGAGCACGCCCTGGTGGCAGCGGTAGTTCGTCGTCAGGACCTTGAGCTCCGCGGGGCGCGGCACGCGCGGCGCGGCCGGCGGCCGCGCGTCGCGGGGCGCGGCCCAGTGCTCCCGGAGCCGGCGCTCGGCGCGGTCGCGCCGCCGGTGCAGCGTCGCGCGCAGGTCCGTGAAGGAGAACGTGACCTTGCAGATCGTCTGCGCCGTGTCGCCGCCGACGAGGAGGCGGTCCTCGTCCTCGAGGAGCTGGAGGAGCAGGACGACCGTCGACAGCGTGAAGTCCTGGACCTCGTCGAGCATGAGCCCGGCGAGCTCGACGCCCTCGTAGGCGCCGCCGCGGCCGAGGACCTGGGTCATGCACGACGACACGAGGTCGCAGATGTCGTAACCGCCGCACTCGTTCTTGTCCCGCTCGTAGTTCTCGAAAATGTCGTAGACCGCGTCGCGGTCGCCCCACCGCTCGTGGCCCGCGGACGCGAGGCCGGCGAAGGCGGGCGCGGTCTTCCGCGGCAGCGCGAGGTACTCGTCGCGCGTGAGCGGCTTGCCGAGCGCGCTGACGCGGGGCGCGCCCTTGACGTGCGTCAGGATCTCGGACCAGACGACGCCCGGGTCCGCGCGGACCGCGGCGCTGGGCTGCCACCAGCGCAGGAAGGCGTCCGTGGTCACCTCGCGGGACGCGGCGTCGCCCGCGGCGAATCCGAAGCCGCGCGAGCCGCGGCGCGCCGCCGGCTCGGCGCCGCGCGCGTCGCGGCTGCTCGACTCGTGCTCGCGGAGGCTCGCCTCGAGGGACGCGACGTCGGCGACGGCGCCGCCGGGGCGCGCGCCGAGCAGGGGTCGCGCGCAGGACGCGTCGACGGCCGCGAGGAGCTCCCGCGTCGTGAGGAAGAGCACGCGGGGGAGGCCGTCGTCGGGCGGGAGGTCCGCGGCGCGCAGCGACGCCGGCGGCGCATCGTCGCCGGTCGCCGGGAGGCCCAGGTAGGCGTGGCGGAGGCTGAGGAAGGCCTCGCGGACGGACGCGCGGAGCACGTTCGAGCCCGTCGCGAAGACGACGACGCCGCCGTCGCCCGCGGCGACGGCGCGGCGGTACGCGCCCCAGAGCGACTGGAGGATGATCAGCGTCTTGCCCGTGCCGCCGCGGCCCAGGAGCAGCGTCGGCGACGGGTCGGACGCCCAGGCCTCGACGTGCGCCTGCTCGTCGTGGTCGAGCTCGAAGGACGACTGCACGCCGCGCGGCGGCCCGAGGAAGTCGTGGCTCGCGGCGATGGACGCGAGCGCGGTCGTGAGCCGGAAGAACTTGCAGACGCCCGTCACGCTCACGGGGTCGGGCAGCTTGTAGTAGAGCTCGCCGGCTCCCGGCGCGCGCTCCAGCTCGTACGCGAGCGGCGACGCCCGGCCCTTGCGGTGCAGCTGCGCGATTCGCGCGGCGAGCGCCGCCAACGTCGCCGGGTCGCGCTCGTCCAGCGCGTAGACCCGCAGGACGCGCCGGTGCGCGAGCTCGCCGCCGACGTAGTCGAAGGCGCGCTCGAAGAGGACGCCGTCGCACCGGAAGAGCCGCAGCGCCGCGCCGCCGACGCGCGTCGCGCCGGGCGCCGCGGCTTCGGTCGCCACGCGCAAGACCACGTCGAGCGCGCGCCGCCGCGACTCGCCGTCGAGCTGGAAGAGCTGCGCGAGCGCCTCGGGCGCGAGGAGCGCGGGGATCTCGGGCTCGAAGGCCGCGGCCCCGTCCGTCCGCCCCGGGTCCGTCCGCCCCGGCGCGGCGCCGCGCGCCGGCGCGTCGACCTCGGCCGGCCCGGCCGCGGGCTTGAGCTCGGCGACGCGCTCGGCGACCTTCGCGAGCTTGACGGCGTCGTCGATGCGCCGCGCCTCGGCGCGCCAGTCCTTGGGCGCGCGGCGCGTGACCGACTCCATGGCCTTCGCCGACTGCGCGTCGCGGCGAGAGGTGATCGCGGCGCGGATGAGCTTCTTCGCGTCGCCGGTCGCCGTCTCGTAGGGGCTCTCGCCGCGGCGGTTCAGGAACGCGCGGCCCCAGCGGGCCCCGCGCCGGAGGAGCTCCTCGACGGCGCCCACGTCGCCGCGCGCGCACGCGCGGTGGAGCGGCGTGTCGCCGCGCGCGGTCCGCCGCCGCCAGGCGTCCGGGTCGGCGTCGAGCAGCAGCGCCGCCGCGTCCCTGGACCGCGCGACGTGGAGCGGCGTCGCGCCGAGGTCCGGGCCGCCGGCGCCGTCGGCGAGGACGTCGCGCGCGTGCTGGTGCGCGCGGACGAGGGCCTCGGGGCACGCGGCGCGCGGCGCGCGGCACTCGCCGACGCGGTCCGCGGCGACGAGCGCGTGGAGGGGCAGGCCGCCCGCCGCCGCGGCGGCGGCGAGGCGCGGCGCGACCGCGTCGAAGCCGGGGAGCGCCGCGTGCTCCGGGACCGCGAGCAGCTCGAACGCGGCGGCGGGGCCGAGCGCCGCGCCGCGCTCGAGGAGCAGCGCGCAGACGGCGACGCGCTTCGGCGACGGCGACGCCACCGCGGACCGGAGCGGCGTCTCGCCGGCGAAATTCTCGGCGTCGACGGCGCGCGCCGCGCCGCGCGCCGCGAGCAGGTCGAGGAGCGCGCCGCACGTCGCCACGGACCCGGCCTGCGCGGCGTAGTGGAGCGGCGCGCAGCCGAAGGCGTCCGGCGCCGCGAGGTGCGCCACCGTCGCGCACCTCGCGACGGCCTGCACGACCTTCGGCGGCCGCGCCAGCTGGACGACGACCGACAGCGGCGTCCGGCCGTAGTCGTCCGTCGGCGCCGGGCCCGGCGGCGTCGCGACGGCCGAGACGAGCGACTCGTCGCAGCGCGCGAGGATCGCGTGCCACGGGCTCAGGCCGTGGGGGGCGGGCCGCTCGCCGCTCGGCACGGCGCCGCCGCGGCCGAGCGCGGCGAGCCGCGACGCGACCGCGACGACGAGCCGCCGCCGCACGGCGCCGTTGAGCCCGGCCCGGCCGAAGACGTCGGCGACGAACGGCCGCGCGCCCGTCGAGGCCCAGGCCTCGAGCGCGGCGCCGTCGCAGAAGACCTCGACGAGCGCCTCGAAGATCCCCGTCATCGCGGCGCGGTTCGCCTCCGAGGAGACCTTCCAGACGTTCTCGAGCGTCGCCCGCAGGTCCGCGACGCGCACGTAGCTCACGGCGCCCTCGACGGCGAGGACCATGTGCATGCACGTGATGCCGGCGCTCTTCGCCTCGTAGATGACGCTCTCCTCCTCCAGGCGCAGCGCGTAGCGCAGCGCGTTCCCGACGAGCTCCGTGCGGACCGCGCGCAGCCGCTCGCCTTCGCCGTCGCGGCCCGCCTCTTCGTCGATCAGTCGAACCGTCAACAGGGTCTTCACGACGTCAGCCTCTTGCAGCCGAAGGGCGTCCTTGAGCCACGCGAACACGTCGCGAGCGAAGACCCCCTGGAAGCCCTGGACCGAGAACGCGCGCTTGACGCCATCCCCGCTGAGAGTGGACGAGACGAAATGCGCAAAGCTTCGGCTCGTGGCCAGCGTTGCGTCCTGGAGCCGCATGGAGGACTGGAGAACCACGGCGTAGTGCCAAACAGGTTGGAATTCTGTGATTTTCGTTTTTTTGCTCGTTTTATCGCGCTCCATTGCAATTTGCTGGAACTTCACGAGATACTCAAATTTGGAGACATCGCGCGTTTTGGTAGCTCCAAAATCCGGGATATGTGCGATTCTTCGCTCGAAGAGGCAGTCGCTCCAGCCCAGAACCTCGGCTTGGACCTCGCGGGCGACGGGTGACGTTTTGGAGTCCCGTTCCGGCGCTTTTTGATCCCCACCTTTCTTTACTTCTTTCATTCGAGTAACTGTCTCCATCATTCCAAAGGGGTGAAAAACATACACTTTGTCTCCGCTGAAAAACTCGGGCATCGCGTCACTTCCGCCGTACAGGTACAGGAGGTACGAACCACGTAACGACGCCGTATCCTCGACCAGAGTTTCCTTTTTTTTAAGACTGGCCTTTTCATGTAACCATTCAGCCCAACGTCCGATGGCGCCCGCCTCGGCTGGATCGACCGACTCGCCTTCATCTTTGGGGTCGTCTTCTCGATTATCCTCGGCCTGGGCGATCGCATTCATTCGCGCCTTGTCTCGAGCCTTTTCCCTTCGAGTCTTTTGATTTTGAGTTTCCTCAGACTGGCGCTTGACTACGCGTTTCCGCTGCTTGAGAACATCATCTTCCCAGGATGCGCCGTCGGCGAGTGCGCGGCGAAGCACCTCCAATCGCCGGTCGCGTTCACTCGCAAGGAGCATTCGATGGACGACGGATGCCGCGATGCCGGACTGCCTTTGGCTAGTTAATGGATAAAGTACGGTTTGGCTGTCATCAAGGCTCTTGGCAGCGACGTCTAAGAAGATTGAAGCCAGCGAAGGCCGCGCCTGCGATTTCCACATGCGGGTAAACAAGTTCTGAATCTTCTTCTCGCCAGGAAGTGGTACCGCGAGCAGCTCCCCGCTCAGCTTGCCCGAATGATTTAGCGGATTGACATTCACGGCCGTTTCCTGAAACGCCAACGCGTAGCCGCGGTTGACCACGTTCTGGAGCTGCGGCGGAAGCGCCAAGCCGCTCGCCGAGTAGTCCTTGGGCCCCACGAGCGAGCCGCTCGCCGAGTAGATCTTTGTCTTCGCGAGCGACTCGGTGGCCATCGCGGCCCATGCGCACAGTCGCCGCGAAAGCAGCTGCTCCCGCCCCTCGCGCACCATTTCGAGCTTGACGGCGGCGAGCGCTTTGGCGGCGGACCCAGCCTCGGCCCCGGCCACGGCCGCGGCGAGTCGATCCGCGCCAACCTCACGCAGGACGCGGTCCAAGGCCACGCCTGCGGTAGGACAGCACCCTCCGGTGTCTTCCATCCACGAGAACTCGACGAACGCGCCGGCCTCGGCAGCGGCGGAATCGTGGACATCGGGAGGCCACGCGCGCGCGCCCGACGTCGGCTCTAGAAACTGGGGGCGTGCCCGTTCGACGCCACCGTCGCGCAGCAGCGCGTCGCGCGCTGCGACAACGCGCCGCGTGTTGCGATCCGCAGAATCGCCGCAGAGCGCGACCGCAGCGTCGATCTCCGCGGTCGCTGCGCCGTGCGCCGCCCACGCGCGGCCCGGCGCTGCCGCGCCCTTGGCCCAACTGTCGGCAGCTATCAAAGCCTCGCGCACGACGCGCAGTCGCTCGTGCGTGCGCTTCGCACGAATGTACACTCGCCCGACGGGCGCCAAGCCGACGAGACGCGATGCCATGCCGCGCCATCGACGCGCCGCGTCGGCCGCGCTGAGCGCCGCGGCTGCGGGGTCCGGCGCCTGACCTGCTGCCTCCATAGCCGCTGCGCGGCACCGCGTAGTGGTGCCTAGACGCCGCCCCACCTCCGCGGGTGGCGCTCGCGCCGATGGTTCAGGGGACTTGCCCATCACCTGGGGCCGGGTGCAGCGGCCATCGGCGAGACTTTCGGCGAGCGCGACTGCTACGCGAGCCATGTGGCGAGGGCGAAATGGCCCGTACCGATGTGTCTCGTCGTCGTATGTTGCCAAGCCGCGTCATATGCTGCCCAAACCCGGGTCTTCCCGCACCCCCGGATTCGAGCCGCGAACCCGCGCTCGTGTTAGCAGGGGAAGACGCCCATGACGCGGTTCGAGTCCGGGTCCCGCGCGGCGTTGCGGCTCGAGTCGACGGACCGGCCGCCGCCGCCGGCGCAGAAGAAGGAGTCGAGGCTCACGTAGGGCACCATGCACCGCTTCCGCGCGGCCATGAGCGCGAAGGCGAGCCTCGACAGGTTCGACGTGAATTTGCCGACGAAGCCGTCGCACCGCGCGAGGAGCAGGAGGTCCGCGGCGAAGCCGTAGTACTCGGTCCAGGGCTCGACGAGGACGGCGTGCTTGCTCGTCGCGGCGTAGGCGTGCTCGAGGCGCTGGACCTCGCCGAAGACGCTCGGGTCGACGCGCGGCGACCGCCGCGCGACGACGTTGAGATGGCCGAGGCCGCGCCGCGGGAGCTCGGCGACGAAGGCCGCGAGCGCCGCGTCGCTGTCCGTCGCGACGACGACCGTCGCGTAGCCGTAGCGGCGCGCGAGGTCGCCGACGGGCGCCGCGTAGGCCTCCGCGGGCGTGCAGACGCGGCCCGTGGCCTCGCCGTCGCGGCAGCTGTCGCCGTGGCGCAGGTGGACGCCGAGCCAGGGCCGCGGCGCGTCGCCCAGGCCGAGGAGCGCCGCCTCGCCCTCGACGGCGTCCGCGAGCCCCGGCGACGGCGTCGCGAACGCGGCGTAGCTCGCCGCGAAGGACCAGAAGCGCGCGGCGCCGCTCGCCCCGTCGCCGACGAGCCGCTCCGGCCGCCGCGGCGCGCGGGGGTCGGCCGGCGGGCCCGGGGGCGGCCGCTTGCGCCGGTTCGTCGGCGGCGGCGGGCACGCGGCGAGCGGCGCGGCGCACGAGCCCGCGCCGCCGCCGAAGGCGTCGAAGAAGCACGCCGTCGACGCGTTCGCGCCGACGCAGCGCCGCCGGTCGCGGTCGACGACGGCCCGCGCCGCGGCGACGCGCGCGTCCGACGCCGCGTCGAGCGCGAAGAGCCGCTGCGCCGCCGCGCCTCTCAGCGCCGCGTGCATCGGGACCGCCGGGAACTGGCGCTTCGCGACCATGGTCCGCGCGCGCAGCACGGACACGGCGAGCTGGGACCCGAACCCGAAGTTGTGCGGCGCGACGTCGCCGGCGCAGGTGGCGAAATAGCACAGCGTCTCGCCGAGCGTCCGCCAGTCGTCCAGCGCCGCGGCGGCGGCGGGCGTCGGCGCGTCGGACGCCTCCGACGGCGACGGCAGGTAGGACATGTTCCGGTAGGGGTCGACGACGCCGCCGCCGTCGAAGCAGAGCTCGCTGCTCGCCGCGACGGCCCACAGGAAGGCGTGCAGCCAAACCATCATGGGCAGCCCCAACTGGCCGCTCGGCCGCCCGGGGGTCGCGCGCCTCCCGTCGCGTGCCGTCCGGAGCACCGCAAACCCCCCTGGGGGAGGCCCTCTAGCTGTTAACCTCTCCTAGCCTAGCTGTGGCAACGTTGACACAGATCGCTCATTGAACCGCGCGATGTACCATCATCTCCGCCCCGTGGCTGCCCGCCTGCTCGGCGGCGTGGCAGTGTGCGGTGGCGGCGTCGCGCTGGCCAAGGCGCAACGCGAGGACGAGTGCGACGCGACGGTCGATTACATCGTCGTCGGCGCTGGCTCGTCGGGCTGCGCCGTGGCCGCGCGCCTCGCCCAGGGTGCGCCACATTGCTCGACGCTGCTGCTCGAGGCCGGCCAGGACGACGACGTCGCTCAGATCCAGACGGCGGTCGACTACTTCGGCAAGGTCGAGCACGTCTTCGGCAGCGACAGAGACTGGATCTACGGGTCCGAGCCGCAGCCGGAGATCGGCGGCCGGGGCCTCTACTGGCCGCGCGGCAAGGTCGTCGGCGGCTGTTCGTCGTTCAACACCATGGTCTTCCTGCGCGGCGACCCGCGGGACTTCGACCACTGGGCGCGGCTCCTCGGCGACGCGAGCTGGGCCTACGACGCCGTGTTGCCCTATTTCAGGAGGGCGGAGACGCACCCCGCGGGCCCTTCCGAGCTGCACGGCGCCGCGGGCCCCATCACGGTCGCGCCGCTGGACCACCCGTGGCACCATCCCGACGACGCGTCGAGCTTCGCGACGAAGGCCTTCGTCCGGGCCGCGGTGGCCATGGGCGTTGCCGCGAACCGCGACTTCGCCGCGACGACGTCCGGCGTCGGCTGCAACGACGTCAACGCGCGCGGCGGCCGCCGCTGTTCGACGTCTGCCTACCTCAAGATGGTCGGCGCCTACCCGCGCGCCGGGCAGACGGAGGCGGCGTCGCCGTCGGGCGCGCTCCGCGTCGAGCTCGAACGCGAGACGCGGGAAATCCTCTGGGACCGCGGCGGCGCCGTCCCCCGCGCCGTCGGCGTCGAAGTAGCGCGGCGCGGCGGCGCGGTCCGGCGCTACCGCGCGCGGCGCGAGGTCGTCGTCTGCTGCGGCGCCGTGAACAGTCCGCTGCTGCTGCTGCGGTCGGGCGTCGGTCCGAGGAAGGACCTCGAACGACGCGGCATCCCCGTGGTCCGCGACGCGCCGGGCGTCGGCCAGCACCTCATCGACCATCTGCACGTGCCGCTGTCGTACCGCGTGGCCGGCGGCGTGACGCCGCACTCGCACAGCAACATCTGCGAGGGCTCGATGTTTACGCGGCTCCGGCCGGCGGCCGGCGACGCCCGGGGCGACGCGCCGGACCTCCAGGTCCATTTGGGTACCGTGTTCTTCCACCCCGACGGCTTCAATCCGATAGGCGAAGGCTTCACGCTGACGCCGTCGCTGATCCACCCGCGGTCGCGCGGCTCCGTGTGTTTGAGGGACGACTCGGACCTGCCGCTCATCCGCCCCAACTACCTCACGGACCCCGAGGGCTACGACCTGAAATTGCTGGTGGATGGGGTCAAACTCTGCCGGGACTTGGGGCGCCGCATCTGCGCGGACGTCGGCGCGACGGAGGTCCACCCGGGCCCGGCCGTCGAGACGGACGCCGACGTCGAGGACTACGTGCGCAAGTACGTCTCGACGATGTACCACCCCGTCGGCACGTGCCGCATGGGCGACGTCGTCGACGCGGCCCTGCGCGTACGGGGCGTCGCCGGCCTCCGCGTCGCCGACGCGTCCGTCATGCCCGACATCGTCGGCTGCAACACGAACGCGACGTGCGTCATGATCGGCGAGCGGTGCGCGGACCTCGTCCTCACCGCGGAGCCGCCCTAACGAGAACCATAGAGCTCCAGTTTGTTGAACTGCAATGACGACTTCAAGCTTGTCACCAACTCACGCATGATGGTGGTGCGACTCTCTGCGTTCGTCGTCATCGCCCACGTCGCGCAGGCCCTGCGCCCGTGTCAAACCCTCCCGAGAAGACGCACGGCCCTCGCCTCCGTGGCACCACCACCGCCGGACCTCGGCGTCATCGGCGCCGCCTGGGAGCTGACGCCGAACACCGACGACTTCGTGCTCACCCTCGAGCACGAGGCGCCGCCGGTCTTGCGCATCGACGGGTTCCTCACGAGCGACGAGTGCGCCACGTGCGTGCGGACGGCCTGCCGCGACGACGTCGAGGAGTGCACGGAGTATTTGAACAACCGCGTCAACACGGACGACACCGCCGCCGAGTCCTCCGGCTACACCGCGGAGCAGGCCAAGGAGGCCGTCGAGTGGAGCGGCGGGGCGACGTCCGGGCGGCGCGTGCGCATGCCCGAGGAGGTGCTCGACATGATCGCGCCCAAGGCGCTGAAGCTGCTCGGCCTGGAGCACCGGAACTACCGCTTCGCCGAGGAGTTGTACTACCGGCCGGACCGCGCGACGGTGCTCATCCGCGACGCGACGGTCGTGCGCTACCGCGGCGGCGAGGGCGTCGCGCCCCACGTCGACGGCAAGGACGCGACGCTGTTGGTCTACCTGAACACCGTCGAGCCGGGCGGGGGCGGGCGCACGGTCTTCCCCGAGGACGGCCTCGCGTTCCCGCCCGTCGGCGGCAACGCGCTCCTCTACGACTCGCGCCTGGACCTGCTCCACTTCGCCGAGCCCGTCGAGGACGGCCACGAGAAGTGGATCCTCCAGCTCCTGATCGACCACCGGCTCCCGCCGGGCCACGAGCGCATGCCCCTCGTCGACTGGGACACGGGCATGATCATTCCCGGGTAAAAGCGGCGGAACTCTGCTTTTTTAGGGGAGCTACCGGATAGCGTCGCCTCAGGTCGATGCAACTTAACTTCAAGCACGGTGTTGCCTTCGATCTGGAAGCGGCCGGGCGCCGCGGGCAGTGACTGTGGCAACGGGCTCGCGTTGCCCGTGCCAGGCGCGCGTGCGCGCCCCTCGTACGCGTAGCATGCGCATCGTCGCGCTCGCACTCGCAGCGCTGCCAACCCGCGCATTCATCCATCCAACCACGAGACCAGCGCACACGCCGCGCCGCTCCAATCCCTGGGACCCGCCGGCGCCGGAGGCCTACTACGAGGTGCGCTTCACGCCGCCGCGGGACGTCGTCTACGAAGGGCCGGCGTCCGCCGCGGCCAAGGCGCTCGCCGGCGAGACGCGGACGCACCGCTGCGCGTCGCTCTTCGAGGCGAACGCGCTCGCGCGGCGCGTGACGGTCGCGTCGCCCGCCGCGGCCGTCGCGACGTTCAAGGTCACGGAGAGCAGCGTGCGGCTCCTCGACGCGTCGCGCTCCGTCGCGCCCGCCGACGCGGCCGACGCGTGGGTCGGCGACTTCTCCGACGTCGTCGCCGCCGCGGCCAAAGGCGCGGCGTCGCCCGTCGGCGGCGACGCGGACCGGCAAAAGGTCTGGGACGACGCGCTCCAGGACCTCGCGGAGGAGGAGGCGGCCCAGGCGAAGACGGACGTCGACCGCGCGTGGAGCCGCTACCTCGCGTCGTTGCGCGTCACGGAGGAGCTCGACGTCACGATCGTCGGCGGCGAGGACGGCGTCCGTCCCTGCGACCTCTGCAACGGCAAGGGGTACCGCGCGCAGTTCGGGGACGAGTTCCCCTGCGACTGGTGCGGCGGCACGGGCATTATGCGACGGTAGCCTAGATCACCTCGGTTGGGCGAGCGCGACAGCCCGGCGCGGCCGCCTAGATCTCGATGAGGAAGCGCGACATGCAGATGGCGAAGGCCTGGCTCGGGGAGAACGGGTGCGTGAACTGGACCTCGTAGACGTCGTTGGAGCCGCCGCCGTAGGCGCGGACCTTGGCCATCTGGAGCGCGGGCTCGGGCGGCGCGTCCTCGTCCTGGGCGATGAGCTTGAAGTTCTTGCGGCTCTTGACGGCCTCGGGCGACGGCTGGAGGCCCGACGCGACGTCGAAGCGGCGCACGGGCCGCGCGTCCTTGCGCCGCGCCATGATGTCGGCCATGGAGTCGGCGTTGATGATGGCCAGCTCCTGGTGCGCGATGGACTCGCGCGCCTCCGTCGGCCGCCACTCGTTCGCGTCGCCGCGCGTGCCCGGCGGCGGCGGCAGCGGCACGGACACGGCCATGAAGGACGGGTGCGTCGCCGCGTCGATGGCGACGACGCCGCGCTCCCGCGCGAGCTTCTCCGGCTTGCCCGCGACGTCGATGGGCAGGCCCTGGTCGTGGAGCACGAAGCAGTGCGAGAGGCGGCCGAGCGCGACGCCCGGCTCCGGCGTCGTCAGGCGGCCCACGTAGGTCTCCGCGTTGCGGGGCCAGGGCGCGCCCTCGATGTCGTCCTTGCTCAGGGAGATGCAGCAGTCGGCCACGTCGAAGGCCTTGGCCCAGAGCGTGTGGTGCTCGCCGCCGCCCTCGAAGGACCGCCACGTCCGCGCGCCCGCGAGCGCCGCGCCCGCGTCGTCGTCGTTCCGGACGATGGTGAAGCAGTAGTGGCGCAGCGACTTCTTCATGAGCTTGCCCATGCGCTCGCCGCCGGACGTGATGCGCCGCAGCTCCGCGCGGACGCGGCAGCCCTCGGGCGCGGCCTTCGTCGCCCAGACCATGGGCACCGCGTGGGGGCCCGCGGGCCGGCGGGCGCTGGGCCCCCAGCCGTGGCCGCCGCCGGGCGCGGACCGCGTCGACGCCAGGCCCTGGGGCGTCGGCGGGGGCGCGTCGCACGCCGCGGCCGACAGATCCTCGGACGTCTCGACGACGGCCCGTAATAACCGGACGACGTCCTCGAGGTCGAGCTTCGGCACGTCGGCCTCCCGCGCTGCGTCGTCGATGGCGTCGTCGACGGTTTGCGCCGCCTGCGTGCGCCGGAGCCGCTGCAGGTCCCGGAGGAGCGTCGCCGCGCGGCCCGTCGCCTTCTTCAGCGAGTCGAGGACCGCCGTCGGCACCACGGAGCTCTCGACGGGCGGCGCTCCGCGGCCGTCCTGGGAGCCGAAGAAGGAGCCCTGGCTGCTCCGGTTGTCGCTGCTCCGCAGCGGGTTCGCCGCCGGGCGGTGCGCGCCGCGCTGGTAGGCCGGGCTGCTCGCGTCGCTCCGGTCGTCGGCCGTGCGCCGCTCGTCGTCCTCGGAGTCGAAGTCGCCGTCGTCCCTCGCCCAGGACCGCTCCGTCGGCCGCCGCGGCGGCGACCGCGAGCTCGGCGGGCGCATGGCGTCGAGGCGAGGGCAGCCCGCGCGCCGCAGCCACTCACCTTAACTCGAGAAGCAAGCTGTGGGCAACGATTCAACGACGCGGCCGCATCGGCCCACGAGCTGCCGCAGCTGCGAGCGATAGTAGTCGTCGCGGCGCCGCACGCTCCCTCGCAACAACCATGGGCCACAAGGGCCGCCAGGGCCTCACGCGCAAGGCGCAGCCCGGCCGGAGCCGGTCGAAGATCGTGAGCAAGTTCACGTCGACGCAGAACGTCGACAAGCAGATGAAGACGTCGATCAAGGCGAAGGGCCACCAGCCCCGGCGCAACGCCCGCGCGCCGCGCACCGTCGACGTCGCCAAGCGCGCCAAGCTCGCCCGCGAGCCGTCGCCCGCCGAGCCGCGGCCCGACGGCCGCTTCGAGTTCAGCCACCCGGCGCGCCGCGGCCGCGCGACGGCGCGACGATAGGCGGCCCGCCGCGACGCGCGACGCGCGCGTCGCGCGACGTCCCAGCGTAAGCTCCCGTCCACGACGCGCATCGCGACCTTAGAGCCAGGGCAGCCAGGGCGCCGCGACGCCGGCGCTCGGCGCGTGCTTCGGGCACGCGGCGCACGCGTAGTCGTCGCCCTGGTAGGGCGGGTCCCACTGCATCGGCGGCACGCTCGCGTCCGCGAAGTGCGCGAGGCGGCCGAGGAGGTTGGCGAGCAGCGGCGCGTCGAGCGCCGCGACGACGTTCGTCGTCTCGGACGGGTCCGCGGTGAGGTTGTAGACCGCGAGGCCGTCCGGCGAGAAGTCGGCGGGCATGCCCGGCCCCGCCGACGGCCCGCTCGCCGCCGCGCCGTCGGCGCCGGCGACGGCGTAGCAGAACGCGAGCAGCTTCAGCTCGCCGACGCGGAGCGCGGCCTTGGGCGCCTTGGCCTGGCCCGCGTCGCGGAGCGGGCTCAGGCCGTACAACACCTCGGTCCGCGGCGAGGGCGCGCCGAGGGCGACGGCGTCCCAGACGTCGAACCCGTCGAGGCCCGCCGGCGCGTGTCCCGTCGCCAGCGCGACGAGCGTCGGGTGCCAGTCCGTGACGTGGAAGAGGCCGGCGCTCCGGGCGCCGCGCCGCGCCGCCGGGACGCGGTTCCTCGACGAAACGAAGGCCGCGACGCGCGTCCCGCCCTCCCAGAGGAAGCTCTTGACGCCGCGGAAGGGGTGGTTCCGCGCGATGTAGTCGCCGTCCCGCGTGTGGTCGACGCTGTCCTTCCCGAACGCGGGCGCGCCGTTGTCGCTCGTGAAGACGACGACCGCG
Organism: Aureococcus anophagefferens; assembly: GCF_000186865.1. Lineage (NCBI taxonomy): Eukaryota > Pelagophyceae > Pelagomonadales > Pelagomonadaceae > Aureococcus > Aureococcus anophagefferens. The sequence goes on along the minus strand of NW_008705565.1, from coordinate 2,630,909 downwards.
TCGTCGAAGCGGGCCGCGTCGAAGCTTTTGGCCGCGTCGACGATCGCGCCGACGGCCGCGTCCATCTCTGTGATGTAGCCGAAGAGCGTCCGCTCGGCGTCGGAGAATTTCTTGGCGGCGTATTTCGCGCGGAACGCGGGCGTCGTCGTGTAGGGCCCGTGGACGTTCTGGAAGGCGACCTCGAGGAAGTAGGGCGTCGTCGTCCGCGCCGCGAGGAACGCCGACGCCGACGCCGCGAGGACGTCGCTCGACTTCGTGCGGTTCGCCGCCGGGGCCGGGACGCCGTCCTCGAACCAGTCGTAGCCCGCGTAGCGCCCCGCGCAGGTGAAGTTGTCGTCGGCGTCCGGCGAGCCGGCCTCGCAGCACCTGTGTGGACATCAACCACTCGTTTGGGACGTCCCGACCAAACTTTGAAATTCTCGAGCTCGGTCAATTCGAAGTCGATTCGGCTGATCTTTGGACGAATCGATGGCTCTCGTCGAGTTCTCGGAGCACGGCCGAAGAGGCCGGTCCAAACCCTTTCGATTACGCGCACATTGACGTCGAGTTGAAGATTTGATTTCCACACGGCGCGGCACGCGGCGACGTGCGTGAACGCGCTCTCGCAGCCCTGGTAGTAGCCCACGTGGGTCCCGAAGCCGCGGGACAGGGGCGTGAATGCGTCGGCGTGCATGCCCAGGTGCCACTTGCCGAAGAGCGCCGTGTCGTAGCCCGCGGCCTGCAAACGCTCGGAGACGAACGCGTGCTCGAGCGGCACGGACCACGGCGTGTCCCAGTAGATGACGTTGGACTGCGTGCCGAGGCGCGCGGTGTACTTGCCCGTCATGAGCGAGCTGCGCGTCGGGCTGCAGATGGGCGCGACGTAGTACTGCGTGAGCACGACGCCATCGGCGGCCAACGCGTCGAGGAACGGCGTCTCGATGCCGCGCGTGGCGTTCATGAAGTTCACCTCGTTGTAGCCCAGGTCGTCGGCGACGACGAGCCAGAGGTCGGGCGGCGCCGCGCCGGCGGACGCCGCGACCAGCAGCGGGGCGCAGCGCGAGACCATCATCACGAAGAATCGGCAGCCCATAAGCCGTGCTTGAACCTAGCTAGGCCTCGAGCGCCTCGTGCTCGCAGAGCACGCGCGATGGGCAGCCTCTCGACGATCGTGGCGGCCTCGTGCCTGTGGGCTCCGGCGTCCGCTGCGGGCCTCGCGGACCACGACTGGCCCATGTGGGGCCAGAACGCGCAGTACACGTCCTACAAGGGCGTCGTCGCGTCGGACGCCGGCGACCGCGCCGAGTGGACCATCGCCGCCGGCGACCGCGTCGTCGGCAGCCCCGCCGTCGCCTTCGGGCGCGTCTACTTCGGCAGCGACGACGGCGTCTTCCGCTGCGCGAACAAGACGACGGGAGACGTCCTCTGGACCTTCGCGGTCCCGGCGCAGCCGGCGTGCGACCCGAACTGGTGCGAGCACGGGCTGTGCGCCTGCGAGAAGATCCGCAGCTCGCCGGCCGTCGACGACGCGGGCGCGGTCTATTTCGGCGCCTACGACCACAACGTCTACAAGCTCGACGCGACGGGCGCGGAGGTCTGGCGCTTTTCGACGGGCGGCGCGGTCTACGGGCCCGTCGCTTTAGATACGGACGGCACGGCCTTCGTGGGCTCCTTCGACGGCTTCGTGTACGCCGTCGACGGCGCGACGGGCGAGCAAAAGTGGCGCGCGGACGTCGGCGCGCACGGCGACGCGGGCTGGGGCCTCGCGCCCGGGCCGTCGGGCGCGGCGTCGCTCGTCGTCGGGCAGACGAACGAGGGCGGCAAGTGCTCGTCCTGGCCGCCGCCGGACGTGCCCTCCTGGAACGGCAGCCACTCCTGCGCCGACGACTGCGGCCAGTGCCACGCGCTGGCCCTCGACGCGAAGACGGGCGAGGAGGTCTGGCGGGCGGCGACGAAGGGCCCCGGCGGCGGCGGCACGGTCGCCGTCGGCGCGGACGCCGTGTCCTACCTCCTCGGCGACTGGTCCGGGACGGTGTCGGGCGTCGAGATCACGTCCGGCGCGAATCTGTGGAGCTTCGACTTCGGGGGCGACGTCGAGTCGCGGCCCGGGCTCCACCCGGACGGCACGGCGTACGTCTCTGTGTGCAAATCAAATCTTCAACCCGACGTCAATGTGCGCGTAATTGAACGGTTCGGACCAGACTTTTTGGCCGTGCTTCGAGAACTCGACGAGAGCAATCGATTCGTCCAAAAATCAGCCGAATCGACTTCGATTTGACCGAGATAGAGAGGTTTGAAGTTTTGCTGGACGCGTCCATTCCACTGGTTGATTTCCACACAGGTACGTCTCCAC
>NW_008705565.1:2623902-2628527 GCF_000186865.1 Aureococcus anophagefferens | reverse complement strand
ACGGCGTGCTCTACGTCGGCTGCAACACGGTCACGGGCGGCGGCGACGCGGGCGTCGGGAAGCTGTACGCCGTCAACCCGAAGACGCGCCTCGCGGCCGCGCGCGCGTAAGCGGAGGTCCATCCCGAAGGTCGAGCGGCCGCGGCCGTTAGCGGGGCGCGCGGCGTGCCTACTCCCAGATGCCCTGGTAGCCGTTGACGGACCGCAGCGGCGACACGGGCCGTCGCTCGACGGCCTTGGCGCGGCGGATGCCCGCGGGCGTGAGCACGTGGGCGTACTGCTGCTGGTGGAAGCGCCGGCTCGGCGCCGTGGCCACGGTGCACTCGCCGCCCGTGAGGAGCGACGTCGTCGACCCCCACTGGTCGAGGCCCTGGAGCTGCGACGCCGACTGGCCGTGGGACGTCTGCTGCGACACGCCCGCGCCCCAGGTCTTGCCGTAGTTCATGTCCTGCGTCGAGATGTTCGTCGCCTTGCGGTGGAAGTTGGACATGGAGAAGTCGCCGCAGGGCGCGCGCGTCTCCATCCTGAACCCGGGCCGGTCGGCTAAAAAAGACGCGGGCGTTCTGCTGAAGGAGCTCGGCGGGTACTGGCGGATGGGCCGCGTGCGGCCGTGCTGGGGCAGCCACTCGAACTGCTGGAGCGTCTGGAAGCTGTCGGGCCGGCTGCTCGCCGCCCGCAGCTGCTCCTCCCGGGCCGCCTCCTTCTGGGCGGCGACCGTCCGCGTCCAGTCGAAGCCCTGGCCCAGGGGCAGGTCGCCCGTGCGCTGCGCCTTGCCCCGCCCGCTGTAGATCCCCGGCGGCATGGGCATGGCGCTAATGAGCCGACGCCGGCGCGGGGAAGCCCGGCCGGCCACACACGACGACCTCGATCGACCAAACCCAGCCCGGATAGCGCGGCCGAGAGCGCTCTCTAAAGGCGGCATCATCGGCGGCAACATCCATGCAAGAGCGCGGCAGCATCTTGTGTTGGCAGCATGGATGCGGCCGGCCCGCCTTCGGCGGCCTGGCGCGCGCCGCTCGAGGAGCTGTGCTTCTTCCTCTACGAGGCCTACCCGGCGACGGCCGCCGCGGCGCGCGACGCCCACCCCGACGCGCGGCGCACGCTGCGCGCCTGGTGGGCGCAGCTCGACGCCCGCGCGCAAGCGGCGACCCTGCGCTGCGACGACGCGGGCGTCGCGGCCGTGCTCCGCTGCGCCGCGTCTTGGCGGCGGCCGGCCCTCGCGCGCTTCGCCGTCGGCGCGCCCGCGGACGCGGCGCGGCCGCGGAAGGGCCGGCGGCCGCGGCCGGCGGAACGGTACGCCGTCGCGCCGCTCCCTTCGCCGCGCGCCGCGGACTGCGACGACGCGCCCCGCGCCGCCGCGTCGGCGCGCCTCGCGGCCCTCGCGCGGGTGCGCTACGCGCCCGGCGACGACGGCCTCGACGAGCGCGGCGGCGACGACGACGACGCTCCGGACCGCCGCGCGGCGTCGCCGCGCGGCGAGGTCGCCGTCGAGGTCGCGGCCGCGCCGGACCTCGTCGACCTCGTGGTGGCCGTGTCGCGGGGCCGCGCCTTCGGCGTGCCCGTCGCCGCGAAGACGTCGGCGGACGGCTGGTGCCAGACGCGGTGGTTCAAAGCGGCCGTCGACGCCTCCGGCGGCGCGACGGTCGGCGAGCTCGTGGCCAATTTGGTCGAGGCGCGGCTCTGGTGCGGCTTCTGGGCCGCGGCGGGCCGCGCGCCGCCGGCGCCGGCCCCGGCGGTCGACGACCTCGATGGCTGGTGGCGCTCGCTCGCGCCGGGGCCCCGCGCGGCCGCGGCGTCGCGCGCGTTCCGAGGAGCCGCGGTCGCGTGCGTCGCGCGGCCCCGGGACGGGACCTTCGCGAGCCTGCGGCGCGCCCTCGAGGGGCTCGCGGCGGCGTCCGCGGGCGCGTCCGAGGGCGCGGATGCGCCGTCGGCGCTCCTCGCCGCGGGGCTCGCGGCGTCGACCGCCGAGGTCCATTTCCGCCGGAGGCTCCGCCTCGAGCTCGCGGAGGCGCGGAGCGCCGCCGCCGCCGTGTCGCTCGCCGCCGAGGCCGACCGCGCGCCGGCCGCCGCCGGCGCGCCGCGGAAGCCGAAGAAGAAGACGCGGCGTCGGAAGCGGCCCGCGGCGCGCGCCGCCGAGGCGCCGCGGTCCGCGTCGTCGGACGCGGCGTCGGACGCGCCGCCGCCGGCCGCCGCGCCGCGGCCCGCGCCGGAGCACGCGTCGTCCGACGAGTCGTCGTCGCTCGACGCGCCGCCGCCGCAGACCGCGCCGCGGCCCGCGCGCGGCGCCGCGCGGTCGTCGAGCGACCCGCCGCCGCCCGAGCCGCGCGCGCCCCGGTCGCTGTCGCCGCCGCCGCGGCGGGCGCCGCGGCGCGCCGCCGACGCGCCGCCCGCGCCGCGCACGGCGCGCGTCGCGCGCCGGAGCCCGCCGCCGCCGCGCCGCGCGTCGCCCGACCGCGCGCCGCCGCCGCGGCCGAAGCCGGACGCGGCGCGGCCCGAGGCCGCGGCCGCCGAGCGGCCCCGGGGCCTGAGCTGCGACGAGTGCGCCGCGCCGCCGCCGCGGCTCCCCGCGGCCGTCGGCGAGCCCGCGGGCTCCGCGCGGCCCGCGAGCAGCCCGTCGCGCGACGGCCAGCCGCGGAAGCCCGCGTCCTACTCCGAGGCGCTCCTCGGCGCGGCGCCCAAGGACGACGCGCTGGAGCGCGAGGCCGGCGCCGTCGACCTCCTGGGCGCGGCGAACGCGGCGCTCCGCGACGAGAACCTGCGGCTGCAGGCCGAGGTCATGCGGCTCTGCAATGAGGTGGTTATCTGTGCCGGAAATCAACCGCTGGTTTGTGACAAATCGATTCGGCCGATTTTTGGACGAATCAATCGCTCTCGTCGAGTTCTCGAAGCGGAGCCGAAGAGCTCGAAACGGTCGCGCGCGCGCGCGTCGACGTCGCGTCGACGACGCGAGTGCCGCGCAGGTCGCCATGTACAAGGGCGCGACGCCGTCGCTGCTGGGCGCGCCGGGCCAGCTCCACGCGCACCTCGGCGCGGGGCCCGCGCGCCGCGCGCACCGCCACAGCCACCACGGCCACGGCCTCTTCCCGAGCTTCGACTACTTTGCTGGCGGCGACGCGAAATCCGACGACGGCGCGGCGACGGCGCCGTCCCTCGAGCCCTACCCGGCCTGGCCCACGGTCGTCGAGGCCGCGCCCCTGCGGGCCGTCGTGGAGCACGGCTACCGCGCGCCGAGCTACGGGCGGGCGCAAGCACAGTCGCAGTCGACGCACCGCGCGCACAGCTGGTGGTCCGGGCCGGCGACGCAGGCCGTGCCGCGGTCCTTCGACGGGTCCGGCTTCGACGGCGAGACGCGGTCCGGGTCCGTGCGGTCGTCGCTGCTCAAGGGACACGCGCCGGAGCCCGAGGTCGCCGAGGAGTCGTCGAGCGCGGAGTCGAGCCGGTCCGGCGGGGAACTCGACGACGTCCACTCGACGCTCACGCGCGGCGGCGAGGCGCCCGAGGGGTCCCTGCGCCAGTCGTCCGTGGGCGACGGCGACGAGCTCGAGGGCGAGGAGTTGTTAAAGCGCGGCGGGCGGCGGCGGCGACCGGCGGCGGCGGTCGCGGACGACCGCGCGCTCGCGCACGAGCGCGCGCTCGCGGTCGCGTCGCGCGGGTCCCAGAGCCGCCTCGCCGACGACGTGCGCGCCTTCGCGGAGAAGGTGTCGCGGGAGCAGCGCGCGCGCGACTTCGCGTGGCGCTGCGCGCGGGAGAAGGTGCGCGGCGCGGTGCGGTCGCTCTGGCCCCGCGCGCGCGTCGAGCCCTACGGGTCCTGCGTGACGCGGCTGTCGCTCGCGGGCGTGTCGGATTTGGACTTGGTGATCCGCCTGCCGCGGGTCCGCGTGGCGACGCCGGCGATGACGCCGGGCGACCTGGAGGGCCGCAACGCGATCAAGGAGACGTGGCCCCAGGAGCTGGCGCGGAGGCTCCGGTCCGAGCCCTGGGTCGCGGCCATGTCCGTGCGCGTCGTCGCGTCGGCGCGCGTGCCCGTCGTGAAGCTCGCGACGGTGCCCCTCGGCGACGTGCGGGAAGCGGTGCGGCTGGACGTGTCCTTCGAGGGGCCGTGGCACCGCGGGCTCGACGCGAACCGGCTCGTGGGCCGCGTGCTCGGCCAGCACCCGCACGCGCGGCAGATCTTGCTGGTGTTGAAGCAGCACGCGGCGGACCGGGGTTTATGTGCGTCCTACACGGGCGGGCTGTCGAGCTACGCGCTGACGCTGCTCGTCGCGCGGTTCCTCTCGGAGCAGCCGCGGCGCGGCGTCGACGCCGGCGCGCTGCTCCTGGGCTTCTTCGACTTTTACGCGCACAAGTTCGACGCGGCGACGACGTCCGTGGGGCGCCACTCCTACTTTGCGCGCGCGGAGCTCGGCGCGTTCAACGGCACCGTCGTCGCGACGCACGACGGGCCCCGCGGCGGCGGCCGCGCGTTCCGCTTCGACCCCCTCTACGTCGAGGACCCGCTGTCGCCGGGCAACAACGTCGGCCGCAACTGCTTCCGCATCGCGCAGATCCAGCGCGCGTGGCACGACGCCTACGTCGCGCTGAGCGACCGCCTCGCGGGCGACCCGGGAGGCCGCCGCCGGCGCCGGG
>NW_008705565.1:2616560-2623852 GCF_000186865.1 Aureococcus anophagefferens | reverse complement strand
AGCGACGTGCCTGTGTGGTCCGTCTCTGTGGCAAGTTTACTCAGGCGCGAGGTCGTCGACGAAGACGAGCGCGCGGTCAGAGGTCAGTGTGGCAAGTTTCACAGGCGCGACGTCGTACGAAGACGAGCGCGCAGTCAGAGCTCGTCGAGGATTTTGGGCTGGACGCTAGGCATCTCGAGGACGCGCGGTTGCAAGCTCGGCCGCGGGTCGGCCTGGACCGTCGGCCGGAGGCTCGGCCGCCAGAGCTGCGGCGCTTCGTCGCCGGGTTTCACACCTGTCTGCCACGCGTCCTTTTGCTTTTGCCGCCGCTCGCGGCCGCGCGCGAGGCGCGCCTTCGCGGCCTCGCTCCCCGCCTCGGCGGCGGCGTTGAGGAACTGGGCCGCGCTCGCGATGTTGCCCGCCCGCGCGAGCGCGCGGCTCGCCGCGTGCCACGAGTCGGGGAGCCCGCCCTCGCCCGCGGCGATGAAGTGGTCCGCCGCGGTCTGGTAGTCCTGCCGGCGATTGTAGTACTCGCCGACGTTGTGGCGGGCGTGCGCGTCGCCCTTCGCGGCGGCGGCCTCGAACGTGCGCAGGGCCTGCTCGACGGAAGCCTCGTCGCCGTCGAGCCAGGACGTGTCGGTCTCGAGAATCTCGACGGCGACGGCGACGCTCGCGAGGAGGACGAGGGCGAACCGAGCCATCTTCGAGGGGTGCTCCCTGGGCGCCGGTCGGTTCGTCTTTTCCTAAATACGGGGGTACACGGTCGTCTTTTCCACGCGCGACGAGTCGCGCCGGGTCTGCGGCGAAGAGCTCTCAGTGGCGAAACGAACGCTCGCCGAGGCCATTGAACATCAACATGCACAAGACAAGACCCAGCATTCTTATGAGGTCAGCAGCCCACCGCCGCTGAAAGTCTCGTGCTCTGACCCGCCGGCTTGGCCGAAGGGCGCTCCGCTGATATGTCGGTCAGCGCCGCCGTCAACGCGCGGCTCGAGAAGCGCTTCGCGGCGCTCGGCCGCCGCGTCGGCGCCTACCCCTGGGCCTTCATCGCCTGCTCCGTCAGTGTCGCGCTCGTCGCCGGCAGCGGCATCGCGAAGATGGAGACGGAGAGCGACTACTTCGCGCTCTGGTACCCGCGCAAGTCGCAGGCCTGGACCGACTGGAAGTACCAGAAACAGCGCTTCGGTCCGGAGAAGCGGGTGCAGTCGCTCGTCGCCGAGGCCAGGGCCGGCTCGATCTTCGACAAGGCCGCGCTGCTGGACGTGCTGCGCCTGCACCACAGTGCGTAGAACCCCGCGGCCGCGCCGCCGGGGACGCAAACGCCCGCGCAGGCATCACGAACGGCACGAGGTGGGCCGCTGTCTGCGAGCGCGCCTGGGCCGGCGGGCCCTGCAAGGCGCGGTCGCTGCTGCACGCCTGGGGCGACGACGCGGCGCGGCTCCGCGCCGACGAAGACATTCTGGGCACGCTGAGCGCCGCGCCCCTCTACGACGAGATTCTAGAGGAGTACATGTCGCTCGACGCGCTCGCGGCGAAAACCCGATTCGACGGCGCGCGCGCGCTCTCGGCGACGGCCGTGCAGATCGTCTACTACGTCGACGACAGCCTCAACAGCGAGGACGCGTCGCGGGCCACGCTCGACTTCGAGGAGCACTTCATCGACGCGTGCTGGGACGACTTTGAAAGCGAGTTGGTCGACGCGTACTGCGTCGCGTCGAGCTCGTACAAGCAGCTCAGCGACGGCGAGATCGACAAGAACTCCATCTTCGTGAGCTCGGCCATGGGCGTCATGGTCGTCTACGTGACGTGTCTGCTTTTTCGTTTTGACGCCGTGCGGTCGCGCGCGCTCCTCGGAGGGACGATCGTGCTCACCGTCGGCCTCGCGCTCCTCTTCGCGCTGGGCGTCTGCGGCTGGGTCGGCGTGCCCTTCTCCGTGCTGAGCTTCCTGTCGCTCTTCATCATTCTAGGCGTGGGCATCGACGACATGATCATCGTCGTCGACGCGCGAGTCGTACGGGGCCAAATTTTCCCGGAGAACGACGACGACCGCGCGCGTCGTAGGCTCGACCGCGCGAAGCGGCGGATCCCCCGGGGGCGCGCCGGGCGGGTCCCGGCGCTCGTGTCGGCGGCCCTGGGCGACAGCGGCTGCTCCATCCTGCTGACGAGCCTCACGGACTTTGTCGCGTTCCTCGCTGTGTGGAATTCAACCGCTGGTTTGGGTGGTCCTGACCAAACTTCAGAATTCTCTAGCTCGGTCAAATCGAAGTCGATTCGGCTGATTTTTGGACGAATCGATTGCTCTCGTCGAGTTCTCGAAGCGCAGCCGAAGAGATTGCGTCGAAACCGTCGCGTACGCTCACATTGAAGTCGGGTTGAAGATTTGAATTCCACGCAGGTTCCTCGTCGGCTCCGCGATCGACCTGCCGGCCGCGAGCTACTTCTGCAGCGCGTTCTTCCGGGTCCGTTCCTTTTTACGACGGTTCCGACCCGCCGCCCGCAGTCACGGCGGCGCTCGCGGTCGTCGGCGTCTTCGCGATCCAGGTCACGTTCTTCGCGGCGTGCCTGGCCCTGCACGAGCGCCGCGTCGAGGCGAACCGCTACGAGCTCGCGCCCTGCTTCCGGCGCGCCGCCGCCGAGGAGGACGCCGAGGACGGCGCCAAGGTCGCCGCCGAGGACGCGGTCGCCGAGGACGCGGTCGCCGAGGACAAGGCGGTCGCGGTCGCCCGGGACGGCGGCGACGGCGGCGTCGAGCTCGGCAAGGCGCCGCCGTCCGGAGCCTTGCCCGCCGCCGCCGACGACGACGACGCGCCCTGGCTGACGGCGCGGCTCACGGCGCTCATGCGGTCCCTCGGCGCGTGGCTCACGGCGTCGCCCGCGCGGCCGCGCGCCGTCGCGTGCGCGTTCTTCCTCCTCGCCGCGGGCGCCGCGGCGGCCGCGGGCACGGCCCTGCGCGTCGGCGCGGACTGGGACCTGTTCTTGCCCAAGGGCTGCTACCTCCTCGACTACTACGACGCGCGCGGAGCCGGCGCATTTCGCCTTCTTCTCCGGGGACGCGACGGACCGTTCGGTAGGCGCGAGCGGACCTTCGAGAGCGAGTTCGACGTCACCTATGTCACGGGGCGGGTCGTCGTCGAGCGCGAGAGTCCCCTTGTCCGGCGTCCGTCCTATCGTGCTCTCGCGAAACCGCTCACGAAACCGCGTCGTCGTCCCCAGGCCACCGCCGGGCGCTCGAGGACCTGTCGGCCGAGGCCGCGAACCTCAAGGGCACGAAGCCGCCGGTCTACGGCTGGTACGAGGCCTGGCGCGACGCCGCGGGGAACGACACGTCCTTCGCCGGGCTCGAGACGTTCCTCGCGTCGCCCTCCGGGAACGCGTACCGCGAGGACGTCGTCCTCGGCGACGGCCTCGTCGACGCGAGCCGCCTCCGGACCGTCGCGAGCTTCCCCGAACAGACGTGCGTGGCCTTGTTCTTGGTTTCCCGGGGATATCGGCCCCCGTCGCAGGCCGGCCCAGGTGCGGACCATGGAGCGGTCGCGGCGCGCGGCGGCCGACGCGAGCGCCGGCGGCGTCAAGGCGCGCGCGTTCTCCGTGCAGTACCTGTGGCTCGAGCGCTTCGACGCCATCGTCGACCTCACGACCGTGTCCCTCGGCGGCGCCGTCGCGGGCGTGCTCTGCGTCTGCGCGGTCCCGGCGTCGTTTCGAGTCCCGTCGAGCGCCTCGAAAAGCCTCGAAAAGCCCCCCCGCCGCCCCGCGACGCCTCGAAAAGCCTCGACCAAGCCCCCGCCGCCGCGCGCCGCCGCTGGCATCGCCTCGAAACGCCCCCGCGCCGCCGGACGCGTCGAAACGCCCCCGCGCCGCCGAACGCAGGCGGCCTCATGCTGCCGCCGAAGGCGACGGCGCTGGTCGCGCTCATGATCGTCCTCGTGAACCTGTCGATCCTCGGCGTCATGGCCCTCGGGCGGTTCCAGCTCAACGTGTCGTCGCTCCTGAACCTGATCATGGCCGTCGGCTTCTCCGTCGCGCGTCCGCCGCGTCCGCCGCCCCGCCCCAGCTTCGAACGCCCCATCCGCAGGACTTCTCCGCGCACATCGCCTACGCGTGCGCCCACAACGTCCGCCGGGGGGACGACGTGGAGAGCGCGGTCCGGGGCGCGCTGGAGGATCTGGGCGCGTCCGTGCTCAACGGCGGGCTGTCGACGCTCCTCGCGGTCACCGTGCTCGCGTTCAGCGACTACTACGCCTACTTCCAGATGTTCATCATGTTCCTGGCCATGGTGCTGTCCGGACTGCTCCACGGGCTGGTGCTGCTGCCGGCGCTGTTTCTGATCTTGTTTTAGAGGTCTAGGAGTTATTGTTTTTGAGGTGTAGGAGTTAGGAATTTTTTTTTTTGCCGCTGATCCGGTATGATACACCACGTCGAGCCGTGACCCGGGTCTCGCAGCAATCGGACGGCTTGCGATGTCAGAATTTTTGCCCACGACCCGTCTCGGGTCGAGGTCGGGGGTTCTCCCATGATGTAGTGGTTAGCATTCCAGGTTTTGAGTCCGCAAAGGACGAATCAATTCTGGCTACCTGGGTTCGAATCCCAGTGGGAGATTTTTGCCGGGGATATTGTGGCCGAGTGGTTAAGGCGAAGGACTTGAAATCCTTTCACGAAAGTGTCGCAGGTTCGAATCCTGTCAATATCGTTCTTTTTTTTTTTTTGGTAAACGTAGAGAGACGTCGTACACACACACGTCGCGACGAAACCACCTAAACAACCACAAACGAAATCGCATCGAACGACGACGCCTACGACGTCGTCCGTCGCCCGGCATCGGCGCGCCGGGGCTCGAGCTCTCCGTAAACGTCGTCGACGCGGCAGGTGCCGCGACGCCAGTCAAACACGTCGCTGCCAACGGTTCCGACGCGCGACAAACCGCCCCAAAACCGCCACTCCACCTCGCCACACCGCCGCGCGCACCCCGGAACGCCACGCATCACCGGAAAGCGCCGCGCGCCGCGACCTTCCGCGTATCCCTATTTTCATCGCTCGCCGGCGGCCGCGCGCGCCCGCGCCGCCATGGCCAAGCACCCGGCCCTCATGAAGCGCAAGGCCCCCGACGCCAACAACACGCAACCGTCGACGGCGCCGAGCCCGCAGCAGCAGCGCGCGGCGATCCTCGCGTCGCCGACCAAAGCTTCGCCGACGGCGAAGCGGTCGTGGTCCCAGCCGCTCGGCCCCCTCAGCAAGAAGCGCCCCCCGCCCCAGCCGCTCGCCGACAGCAACACGCTCAAGCGGCCCCGGCCCGCGTCGCCGTCGAGCTCGTCCGCGTCGTCGTTCGAGGGCGACGTCGTCGCCGAGGCGCGCGCCGTCGCCGCCGCCGCGGCCCCGGGCCCCCGGGCCCCGGCGGCCGCCGCCCGCGCCGCGAAGACCGCCGCGACGGCGGCCCGCGGCTCCGCGGGCGCCTGCTTCGTCCTCGCGTGCAAGTACGACGAGCCGAACAAGAACGGCGACTGCCCGGACCACCTGCGCCTCGACGCGCTCCAGGAGCTCTACCCGGGCCTCAAGGTCATCGGCTGCTCCGAGTACGTGCCGCGCTCCGAGAAGCGCCGCTCCGCCGACGCGGAGATCGTCGCGCAGAACGCGAAGCACGACACGCACGTCGCCGCGAACTTCAAGAAGAGCCTGCGCGACATCATCAAAAACACGGACCCCAAGGTGCTCATGCTCGACTACTTCTGGCTCCAGCCGGGCTACTACGAGGAGCGCTACGGCATGAACTGGCTCCAGTCGAAGATCCGCGAGCTCTTCGTGAGCTACCGGTGCGAGGTGCTCCTCCTGCCCGTCGACAGCCGCGGCGCGGTGCGCCGCATGCACGACGCGTCCTTCGACGACCGCCCGGCGGGCATCGAGATCGAGTTCGTCTCCGAGGCCGACGGCCTCAAGCACCACCCGCTGGTCCGCGCGACGCGCCACATCGACGCGGACCTCCGCGCGCTCAGCGGCCGCGTCACGCACGCCAAGGGCCGCTGGCACGACATGCAGAAGCTGCGCCTCGCGACGCCCGAGCCCTTCGTCGTCGCCTACCGCAGCGGCGTCGACTGGCGGGCCTACCTCGACGGCCTCTGCGCGCTCCCGCCCGCGCCCGAGCCCTCGCCCCTCGAGCTCCGGCCCCTCGCGCCGCCGCCGAAGCCCCGGTCGCCGCGCCGCCGGAGCAAGTCGCCGGCGCCGCCGGCCGCGCCCGCCGCCGCGCCGCCGGCGCCGCCGCCGCTCTTCGACGAGGACAGCGACGACGAGGACACGCCGCTCTCCGTGCTCCTCGCGCGCGCCGGGCCTTAAACGACACACCTTAGGAGGCGCCTCGCCGCGTTCGGTGCGCGCGGCGCGATGGCCGCGCGATTTTCGACTCGAGTAGTACTCGAGTGTTCGACTTCAATTATATGGTCACTAGTTCAACATGTCCGATATATCTTCCCACCCAAAAAACTAGCCTTCCCGAATCTATGCTCGTCATCGCGCAATGAGGCTGGTTCTCGTCGCTCTCGTCGCTGCCGTTCGCGGCGACGACTACTGCCCCGACGATCCGGATTGGCATAAGAGCAACAAGCCCAGCCGCGACTGCGCCTGGGTCGGCGAGAACGTCCCGACGCGCTGCACCATCAAAGGCGAAGACAAGGCCTACTCCTACGCGAGCTGCCAGGTGCAGTGCCAGGGCGCGGCGCGGAGCTGCGGCGGCGACTCGACGTCCTGGTTCAAGAACGGCAACCCGAGCAAGGATTGCGATTGGGCGCGCGCCGGCGCGGCCGTTTAGGGGCCGCGGGCGCCGCCCGGGACGGCCGCGACCACGCGAGCGCCGCGCAGGTCAGCAAGTCGCCGTCGGCGCGCTGCGACGTCGTCGGCAAGGACGGCACGGTCGCGGGCCAGGCCTGCGCGTCGTCCTGCGTCGTGCCCTGCGCCGGGTCCCACACCTACGAGACCATCAGCTCGCTCTACAACATCGGCTACGCCTGCACGAGCGTCGACGAGCTCGACCTCAGCGACGCGCGACCGCGGCGTCCAAAAACAAGTCGACGCGTCGCCCCAGCGCTGCCGCGCCTCGGCCAGGATCGTGTCCTCCCGTCGCCGGGAAAACGTTCGTCGATAGGCGCCGGCGGACTTCGACCCGGCGGCCGTCGCGTCCATCGGCACCATCGAGGGCGACCTGGTCCTCGACGGCAACGCCATGCTCCAGGACTTGTACGGCTTCGACGAGCTCATGCACATCGGCGGCGACTTCATCGTCTTGGAGTGCTCGGGGCTGCAGACGATCTCGGGCTTCGACAAGCTCCAGT
>NW_008705565.1:2609164-2616137 GCF_000186865.1 Aureococcus anophagefferens | reverse complement strand
GAACATCGGCGGCGAGCTCCCTTCGAGCGGCTCGCGGGCCTCGAGTCCATCAACGGCTCCGCGCTGCCCGCGCTCGAGTCCGCGGGCTCCGTGAGCATCGCGACCCTCGACGACGTCGTCGCCATCGAAGACCTCTTCCCGCGCCTCGAGACGATCACGGGCGGCGACTGCGCGGCGGCGGCGACCGATGCGCCGACGGCCGCGCCGACCGCGTGCGTCGACTCGGCGTCGTGGCACAAGAAGAACAACCCGTCCAAGGACTGCGCCTGGGTCGGCAAGCACCTGCCGGAGCGGTGCGCGGTCCGCGGCGAGGAGAAGTTCCTCTCGGTCTACGCGTGCGTCGCGACGTGCCTCCAGTGCGGCGGCGAATCCGGCCCCTGCGACGACGACCCGTCGTTCTACCTCTACGACGACGAGTGGCGAGAAAGCGGCGCGGGGGGGGGGGCGACGTCGCCGCGGGGGGAGCGCCGTGTGCCGCTCGCAGGTACAACTGCGTCTGGGTCGGCAACTCGAGCACCGCCGAGCGCTGCGCGCTGTCGCACGACGACGGCACGCTCGTGTCGGACGCGTGCCCCGACGCGTGCGGCGCGTGCGAGACGGCCGCGCCGACGGCCCTCGGCTGCGACGGCGCCTACGGCCTCGAGGTCTCCGACATGAAGCAGCTCGAGAGGCTCACGGGCCTGGCGCGGCTCCGGTCCGTCGGCGACGACGTCCTCGTCTCGAAGCTCGACGGCCTGGAAGACGCGGCGGGCTTCCTCGCGGCCCTGGAGACCGTCGACGGCGCCGCGGAGGGGTCCGGCGTCGAGGCCGGCGTCCTCGCGGACTTCTGCGCGTCGCGGGGTCTCGAGGCCCTCGACGACGTGCCCGAGTACTGCTAGAAAAATTATCGTTTCGACGTGAACTTGCCGTTGTTCTGCACGAGGAGGTAGGCCAGCCCCCCGTCGACGCCGAGCATGAAGACGATGACGAGCACGAGGAAGACCTTCTCCTTGACGATCTTGAACGCGAGGTCGCGGAGCGTGCCCTTGGCGTCCGCGGTCACGCGCTGCGTGTCTTGCGCCTGCGGGTCCCGCCGGGTCGGCGCGGCGCGGCGGCCGGCGCGGCGGAGGCGACGCGGGCGGCGGGTTCGCCGCTTTGGGGCGGCGGCGGCGCGCGCATCGCGCGGCCGACGGCGGCCCGCGCCCGGGGCCGCCGCGCGCGCGACGTTTCGGTCGTTTCGATGCGGCGCGGTTCGGACGCGGCGCGCGCGCGGTCGCCGCGGCGCTCGCGAGCTGCTCGCGCTGCTCGCGCATGCGGTCCAGGGTCGCGTGGCCTGCGGCGGCGCGCGCGTCGGGACACCGGCGGCGGCGGGCGCCCCGGGCGTGCGCCGGCGGCGCGCCCATCTCCTCCGTGGCCTCGTTGGTCTGCATCGAGTTGTCCAGCAGCCGCTCGGCCTCGCCCATGGGTTTCGAGTCCCCCATGGCGCCGTAGCTGCTCATCTCCCCCTGGAAACTGATCGCGCCGGTCGACAACAAGCCGCGCGGCCCGCAATGGCCACGGGTGTCGTCGCTTGCCACAAAGCTAGTTTCGATAATTTCCTCAACACTGCCTCAACATGCAGCTCGTATCCATTCACGATGGGCAGCCTTCCCGGCGCGTGCTGGTGGCTCTAGCTCGCGTTGTCGGCGGGGAAGCAGCGTTGCTTGAAGGCGGGGAAGCGTTGCTTGAAGGCGGCTTCAGTGACGAGCGTCCGCTGCCCCAGCAACGAAGCATTAGCATAGCCATCGCTCCAGGCGCTTGCACAAAGCATGCTCTTCCTCGACGAGAACGAGGCCGTGCCGAGCGCCCACTGGATCGACGACGGCGTCGCCTGCGGCTCCTTCGCGTCCGC
This sequence comes from Aureococcus anophagefferens, assembly GCF_000186865.1. Lineage (NCBI taxonomy): Eukaryota > Pelagophyceae > Pelagomonadales > Pelagomonadaceae > Aureococcus > Aureococcus anophagefferens. Next base: position 2,614,267 of record NW_008705565.1, on the reverse strand, counting down.
CGGCTGCGTCGGCGGCCGGAGCCGCCGCGAGACGCGCCGCAAAGCATTGGAGGCCGCGGGCGTCACGCACGTCGTCAACTGCGCGAAGGAGCTGCCCTGCGCGCACCCGGCGAGCTTCACCTACCTGCACGTCCCGGCCGCGGACGTCGACGGCCAGGACCTGCTCGGCCTCTGGGCCGAGACGTCGGATTTCGTCGACGACGCGCTCGCGGCCGGAGGACGGGTGCTGGTGCACTGCGCGGGCGGCCACAGCCGGTCCGGGGCCACGGTCGTCGCGTGGCTCATGCGCCGGAGGGACCTGCGCGACGCCGACGCCGCGCTCGAGCTCGCGCGCGCGCGGCGGCCGGTCGTCAAGCCCATCCCGGGCTTCGTCGACCAGCTCCACGCCTGGGCCGACTCGGGATTCGACGCGCCCCGCCGCGCGGGCTGCGTGCGCATCCCGCGGCGCTAATACGCTGCTGTTGACAGGCTCTAGGCTGTTTCGCGCGCGCGCGGCGGCGACGGGCGCGCGGGAGACGACGGCGCGGACGGCGACGAGGGGAACTTGTGCGTCGTCGACGGCGGGAGGGGGGCCTCGGCTGCGACGGCGCGAACGCGCCGGAGCGAGGTCGAAAGAGAGGACGCTTGCGGCGGTGTCGCGGCGCGCGGCCCGGAGGGGCGGCGGCCGCGGCGCGGCGGCTAGCACGTGCAGGGATCCCTCATGGAGTAGTTCATGAGCCCCATGAGGAGGAGGACGAGCATGGTCAGGCCGAGGTTCGGGTCTGCGGGGGGGCCGCGGCTCGCGCGCGCGCGCGCGGACGCCTCGGGAGCGGACGGGCGCGCGGAGCGCTTTCCCGGGGCGGGGCGGGCGGTCCGGCGCGTCCCTGGTCTCGGGCGGCGGGCGCGGCGCGGAACGCACCTCCGATGACGTCCATGGTCGGCGGGGCGACCTGCTGCGCGTCGCCATTGTTGTTCACGCTGCCGGAGTCGGGAGAGCACGACGGGTCCTGGTCGTCGGCCATCGTCGCGGTCGGCGTCGCGGCGCGGACGGCGGGGGGTCTTGTTGGTCGATCCGCGGTCCCCGGGCCTGTTCGGGGCGGTCCGCGGGGCAGGGGTTGAGAGAGCTGTGACGGAAGATGGGGCTCAACCACGGCCCAATCGGATGCGCGCCGGCAGTGTCGGCCCTGCGCCCTGCAGGGCCCTGTGGCAAGAGGCCGCCGTCGGTCGCCTTCGCTCTGCGCGACGCAGCCGCTGCAGCCATGAAGCTCAGCGTCTTCGCGAGCCACTGGGGCACGCAGGGCTTCTTCAAGGGCCGCACGCGCAAATGGCTCGAGGGCGTGAAGGAGGAGGGCTTCGCCGGTGTCGAGATGTCGCTGAATGACCTCGGCGGCGACGACGTCGAGCGGAAGGCGACCTGCAAAGCCATCGCGGACCACGGCCTGCGGCTGATCCTCGGCCTCTACAGCGGCTGGGTCGACTACGAGGGCCCCTGGGAGGCCGCGACGCCGGACGCGCACCTGGAAACGCTCGAAAAGCAGTTCGACGCCGCGGCCGCGCTGCCGACGGCGACGCTCGCGCACGTCAACGTGCACGCGGGCTGCGACTCCTGGGCCGAGGACGTCGCCGGGCCCTTCCTGTCGCGGAGCCTGGGCCTGGGCGCGCGGTTCCTCGAGGCGCACCCCCACGTCGGCGCGGGCGTCCGATCGAAGGACGGCCTCGGCGGCGACCCGAAACACCTCCAGGGCGTGAGCTTCGAGACGCACCGGGGCCGCTGCCTCTTCGCGCCCTTCGGCACCATGCGCTACCTCGACTACATCGAGCCGCTGCGGCTGACCGCGGACCTGAGCCACTGGCACCTCGTGAGCGAGCGTTTGTTCGACGACGCGCCGTCGTTCGCGCGGCTCCGCGACGAGGTCGCGCCCTGCGTCGACCACCTCCACGCGCGCATCGGGTCCACGCAGCAGAGCCAGCTCGCGCCGGAGGCGCGCTACTGGACCGCGGACGCGCACGTGCCGCCCAGGGCAGGAAAAGAAAGCGAAATTCCCAACTTCAAAGGCTCCTATCTCGGCCGCTTTCCACTCGTTTTGGCTGATTTTTGGACGAGCGATCATCTCTCGGAACGGTCTCGAAGCGTGGATGCTGTTTCCGGAACGTGCGCGCGCGGAACACTCACGTTGAAGCGACGTTGAATCTCTCTTTTCCTGCCCAGGTGCCGCCCTTCGGCGACCACGCGCCGCACAAGGTCGCGGCCGTGAGCGCGCACGAGAAGTTCTGGGCCGCCGTCTGGCGCCACCACCGGGACCGGGGCGCCGCCGAGGTCCTGGCGACGCCGGAGTACGGCCCGCCGCCCTACCAGACCAAGGCGCCGTCGAAGATCGACCCCAACGTCGAGAAGCACCTCTGGCTCCAGACCTGCGACGCCAAGAACCACCTCGAGTCCGTCTTCGCGGACGTCATGGACGAGTAAAGCTCTTAGGCGGTCTTCGCCTTCGCGGGCGGCGCGCCGACGCGCGCGGGGACGCGGAGCGCGAAGCGGACCGCGGCCTCGACGAGCCGCGCGGGCGCGTAGGGCGACGCGTCGAAGGTGACGACCATGTCCGGCACGGCGCCGAGGACGGCGTAGGCGCCGACGATCATCTTCGCCGTCGCGGGCGCGAGCGCCGCGTAGCCGTACTCGTCCGCGAGGACGCCGTGCGGGTCCCGGAGCAGGTAGTACGCGACGGACCCGACGGCCGCCCTGAGGAACGCGCCGTAGGAGCGCTGGCCCACGGGCCGCTCGCCGAAGGGGTCGAGGAGCGCCGCGAGCAGGCCGCCGCCGGACGCGCCGAGCGCGCCGGCGATCAGCGCGGAGAAGACCGCGCCCTGGGCCTGGACGTGGAAGGCGTTGAGCGCCTTGTCCTGGCCCCAGGACGTGATGGCGTGGCCGCTCGAGAGCGCCGCGCCCGTGGCGAAGAAGAGCCGGAGCACGAAGGAGTTTCGGTACGCGGTGGTCCACAGGTCGCCGGGGCAGCTCCACGTCAGCCAGAACGCGAGGAGCAGGCTCCGCGGCGCGTTGTGGCTCAGGGTCCAGCTCGGCGGCTGGCCCAGCAGCAGGCCGACGAGGGTCGTGCCGCCGAACTGCATGAGCGTGCTCGTCGCGAGCGCCGCGAACCACGGGTGCGACTGGCCCGCCGCCTCGAGCCGCCGCCGGTAGTCCGCGCAGCAGACGACGGACCCGAAGAAGTCGAGGGTGCTGAACCGGACCCAGGCCGGCAGCGCCTTGGCGACGATGGGCGGCAGCAGGAAGGAGTGCGACTCGAGGGCGCCGTACCAGGCGGCGGCCCGCGCCGTCCGCTGGGCGCAGCAGAAGAGCGCCGCGCCCAAAGCGACGACGGCCGCGGGCGACGCGACCTTGTGCGTCCACATGGCTTGCGGTGCTGTCTTTTGCATGGCGCGTCGGAACCGGCAGCGCGCACGACGAGGCGACTGCAGTGGCGACTGCAGCACGACGAGGCGGTCGGTGCCGGAGAGCTTTGGCTCGGGAGCGGCAGCTCCGGCCTCGGCACCGACGAAGCAGCGACTGAGTCTGACGCTTGAAGCAAGTATGCGTCTCGCCCTCGCCCTTCTCGTCGCCACGGCGTCGGCGTTCGCGCCGGCCCCGGTGGCCCCGCGCGCCACGCGCCTGCGCGCGGAGACGGCGGACTACGCGTCCATGGACGTCGACGCCCTGGAGAAGATCATCGAGGAGTCGCGGCGCAAGCTGCTGGACCTGCGCCTCGAGAAGCGCCAGCAGAGCAAGAAGGCGCAGTTCAAGAGCAGCGAGGTGCGCGCGCTCAAGGCGACGGTCGCGCGGGTCATGCCCTTCTACGAGGCCAAGCTCGACGGCGTGAGCGGCGCGCCCGTCGACCAGAAGCGGTCGATGGCCAAGGAGCGCCGCGCGAAGAAGGAGACCGTCGAGGCGTAGGCGCGCCCCCCCGGACCCGCGCCCCGCCTGTAACTACGCACGCTCTCTCTCTCCCGAAAAGTTAGTCGCGGGAACTGTCGCGCGCGCGACGCCGCGCGCGCGGCGCCGGGCATCGTCGCCCCCGCCCCGGCGCCGCCTCGGCGCGCCGGGGCGTGGAGAGCTTGGAAGCTCCGAAGGACACCACCGCGGCATCGTCGCCCCCGTCGCCCCCGCCACGGTCGTCGGCGCGCCGGGGCGTGCAGAGCTGGGGAGCTCCGAAGGACGCCACCGCGGCATCGTCGCCCCCGCCCCGGCGCCGCCACGGTCGTCGGCGCGCCGAGGCGTGAGCTGGAAAGCTCCGCGCGCCTCGAGGGTGGTTAGGTCCGCCCGAGCTTGCGGAGCGCGTCCTGGCGGATCTCGGCGACGACGTCGCGGCTCGTGAAGCGCTCGCGGATCGTCTCGGAGATGGCCGCGCGCATCTCGAGGTCGTCGGCGCGCATGCCGCGGCCCGTCTGCGTCGCGCCGGCGGCGAGCTTGGCCATGAGGTCCGTGTACTGCATCTGGAACGCGGCGTCGTCGCCGGGCAGCGCCGGGACCCGCGCCGGCCGGCCGCCGCGCGAGCTCGACGGCCGCCTCCAGTCGACGACGTCGCGGGGGTTCGCCCAGGGGTCCTCGGGCGTCGTCGGCCGCGGCGGCGGCGCGGCGGGCGTCGGGGGTTCGCGGGCCCCGGGCGACTCGCGCTTCTTGGGCCGCGCCGCGCCCGCGGCGTCGAGCGCGGCCTGCTCCCACCAGGCGACGCGCCGCTTGGGCTTCGCGGCGGGCGCGCGCGCCGCCTTCTTCTTCGGCGGCGGCTTCCGCTTCGGCGGCGCGACGGGCGCCGGCGGCTCGTCGAGCTCCGCGTCCGTCGGGAGCTTCTCGAGGATGCCCTGGGCCTGGGCCAACTTGCCGACGTAGGCCCACATGTCCGCCGTCGTCTCCACCGCGGGCCGCCGCGCGCGGAGCGCGGCCTCGTTGGCCCGGTCGACGTCGGCGACGTCGTCGTCGTCGCCGCCGACCACCGCGCTCCGCCGCCGGAGCGCGTCGCCGGCGACGGCCATCGCCGACGCGACGCCGTCGGGGTCCGGGCGCCGCGCGTCGGCGACCCGCGGCCGCCGCGCCGCCGGCGGCTCCGGCGGCGCGTCCGGCGCGGGGGCCGCGCGGTG